>NC_140165.1:113485157-113505157 GCF_963971535.1 Notolepis coatsorum
TAGAGATAGATTGTGTTGTCGTGTTGTGGTATGTGGTGGCATTGTTGTTTCGGCCCCCCCTCGTCGAGAATTTTTTCCTCCCTTCCCTCCTTTCCTAGCTCCTTTCCTAGGTACGTCACTCCCTCCCTAGTGGTATACTCCCTCACTAGACGTTCCCTCCCTTCCTGTCTAGCGTGACGTACTCTAGTCTTGCCTGGTCTCCTCTCCTCTGGGGAAATTGGGTGTGCTCCCTCCCTCCCGGGCCCTTCCCAGTGTTTGTCCCCCTCCCCGGCCCGGGGGCGCCTTTCCACCCCCTCTCTTCCACTCTCCTATTAGGGATATATTGGAGGGTTGGTTAGGGGGGGAATAGGAAGGGGTTGTATGTTGTATGGTGAACATGTTGTAATAAGGGATGTTGTTGGTTGTTGTTTGTGGGGCGTTGCAGGGAGAGTAGGAAATGCGCGGCAGGAGGAGGGAAGCAGGGATAACGCGGAGGAGGGCAGGCCGGTCAAAGGATGGTTGGTTTGTCTAGGCGTGCGGAGTGCGTGTTGATGATGTGCACTCTGGTAACGGTTTTCATATTATTTACGGCAGGAGTTTTGTTTTATTTTTGGCCCCAGGGGCCGGAGCTTATAAATATAGATGTGGACAAGCGGGAATTGCGTGAGCCTCACACGAATATGTTTATAAAAATAGCAAGGGAGGTGGCGAAAAGTGCGAATAAGACTGATTGTTATGTGTGCGGCCTAGCGCCAGAATCTTCTGCAGCCGGTTTACCGCTTATGGCCCACCCAGTCACTGAGTGTCATAACTCTGTGCTGAAGGGTTTTAATCTGCCTTTCCTATGTAAGGGAGTGAGTGAGGAGAGGATAGAGGTGTATCGTAAAACAAAGGGTTTGCTAGGGGCGGTGGCGGAGCAGGCTAAGTTGGATGTTACGCCTATTCCGGTGGCAGTTAGGCCAGAGGAGTTTACGAGATGTGAGGACGGTGAGAATGGTAAATATGTGGGCACGCTAGGAAATTGTGTGGGTGGGGTGAGCCTGGGGGCTGCGAGGGTGGCTGCGCGGGCTCCCCTGGGTACGTATTGGATTTGTGGTGAGAATGCGTATGCGGCGTTACCGGCGGGTTGGAAAGGAAGGTGTGCGTTGGGATATCTGGTACCGGCAATGAGAGTAACTGATGTTTTGCCGACGCACCCTGGGGCTAGGAAGGCGCGAGCTGTGAGTGCGGATAATTTTTTTAGGGTGGCACTTCCTGCGTATGGGACATATGCTAATTGGCAGGAGATTGATCGTTTGGCTGCATTGTTTGAGGAGATGACGACCACAACGACAAAGGGGTTTAGCCTAGAAAATGAGGAGATGCGGTCATTGAGGTTAATGGAGATGCAGACAAGGGCGGCTATGGATTTTTTGTTGGCAGCTTCAGGGGGTACGTGTGCGTTAATTGGTCAGGAATGCTGCACGTATATGTGCCCGATAATGACGAAGTAGGGATGCCAGACGTGATAGAACATTTGAGGAACATTACGAGGGATCTCCATGACACTCGGGAGAGGTCGTGGGAAGATTGGGGTCAGGAGCAGATGGGGTATATAGGTTGGGTGATAATTAAGTACGTTCTCTATGCAGTGGTGATGTTTGTGATATTGGTCGTGTGTGTGTCGGTAATTAGAGCATGCTTTGGGTATCTGATTGGGACTCTCTGCGCAGCCGGCCCGGCGGTGGAGGGGTCACTCCGCTCGGCTGCACCTATTATGACTAAGATGATGGCGGTAGAGGAGGATGAGGAAGGGGGCCGAGAGGAGGTGGGCGTTCCGTTGGTGCCAAGGTACCATGAGTACGCCCTGTCTGCCATTTTTTGATCTGGACTGCTGGACAGTCTGGGTCGATGGGTGGGGGATGGGGTGTGCAGAGGGGTATGGTATTGGGGGACGTGCCTGGGGATATTGTAAAAGTGATGTTTGTTTTTGTGAATGAGTTTTGTTTCCATAGTAGGTACACGGAGAAGGAATGGGTTGAGTGTTGTTAGGTCCCTGGGGTCTGGTGCTGAGTCTGTACGGTTATGCATGACCGTTTAGCAGGGCACTGGGTTTCCTGGGGTTAATAGACTGGGTGACAAGGCGGGGTGCCTGGGCGTTAACTACCTTGTACCTGTGGTGAGGTTATCCTGTCCTCTGTGGGGAGTCTGTAATGGACGCTTCGGAAAACAGAGGGTGGGGCCTCGCGGCATGCAGGGAGTGATGTCAGAAGGTGCGTAAGAACAATGTTGGTGGACACGTGTCTAAGGGAGACAAATGTCCACTGGGGGGAAGTAGTATTGAAAAATGGAAACAGAAGAATGAATGAAATGTGTAATAAGGGCTGAGACACTAATCAAAAAATTTTAGATTTTTGAGGTGAAACAGAATATTGGAGTGGGACCACGGGGGAAACATCGGAAAGCGGAAATTCGACGAAGGAGGAGTCAACATAGAAGCAGAAATAAGGGAGTAGACACCGGAAACGCAAGCACCACTGTCAATCACAATATCTCTCAAATATTTGAAAAAAGTTGTATGAATTAAGTAAAGGAATATTCATACTGTTGAAAAAAAATCTCTCAAAAATTAGATGTGGTATGAATATTAGATAGAAGATATATTCATACTGAAAAGACGGAGTAAAGTGAAATTCCAGTTGAAAATTAAAAAGAACTGTTGTATTTTGTGCTCTGTTTTTCAGCAGTTCTGCCAGGCAACGAGGGCACCGCAAGTCAGGTAAGACTACAGATCACCAGTGAAAAGGGAAAGGAGAGAATAGACAGGGCTACAAGTACCGTTAGCGGTTGTTCGAGTAGGAGATAGTCACAAAAGCATAGACACCTACATTTAGACAGGGAATACAAAGATCACTCTTGCCTGCTGCCATTTTAAAAATAAAATAGGACACAGAAAGAGGAATTAAAAAACTCTAGTACATGAGAAGAAGAAACGCATATAGAAAAATGAAAACGGAGGCAAATAAAGATGCGAGTACCCTAATTGGTTGGATGGAGGATAACCCGATACAAGTGCTTGCTAAAAATAATCCTTACACAGAGGACAATCCTTACTATGTGGCAAGACTTATTGAATTATCAAAGAAATGGAATAAAAGATGGCCAAACATCACCAAACCCTGGCCTATTGAGGGCTCTTTTGATTTAGAAATAATATCAGATCTGCATGCTCTAATTAGGACATATAGAACGGGGGAGGAAAAAGTGGGAAAGATGACAACCAGAGGGAAAAAACGCATGCAAGAAATGGACGCATTATCACAATTCGCTCGGGAAGCTGAGAGAAGGAAGAGTAAGGGAGAGGACAGTTCGACTGTCAATGAGGAGGCCCTGCCGACAGAGGAGATAGCCCCCATCCCAATCACTCCCCTGGCCCCTAATAGGACAATAGTCACCTCCCAAAGAGCAGCTGAGGTAGTCCCGCTCACCCAAGGACCCCTGATGAGAGTAGAACAGGTAAGGACTGAGGTAAATATAGCACCCCCACCTTATGCCAGCAGGAATAGGGAACCAATCTACCCTATCCTGCCTATAATAGACATGGATAGCCAATACGAGATAACCAACAATAGCGGCCTTAGAACAGAGATGGGACGGGCAGTGACAACAATCACCCTAAAGCCTGAAGCAGACGAAACAGAGGGGGAGAGAAGAAGGGAGCGAGACGTTCAGTCCCACAGTATTCCTCATCCCAGGGCGGCGGAGAGATATCGAGACGAAGAGAGACATCGAGGCATATATACACCACTCAGGGCGTTAGATGACCAAATAGATAGTCTATACGACAGGAATCTCAGCCACAGAAGAGACTATCCCCAGGAGAGGTCAAGACAAGCTCCCAGCCGTCGCCGGCTCTCTCCCCCCGCATCCCGCGAATACTGGGAAGACACAGAGGACGAGGAACAGACATGGGAGCCCCTGGACAAATACCAGGAGAAAGACAGAGAACGAGAGGAAGAGGAGAGAAGGGAGAGAGCCCCCAGAGGAGTGACGCCAAGCAGAAGACCTGCTCCACGATTCACTACCCCACTCCTCGTTTCCGCACCTACCCTCGAAGAAAGCACCCAGATGCTGAAACTGACGGCTACCATGGAGGAATTAAACCGACGACATCAGGGAATGAGTAAGGAAAACCGAGAGATGGAAGCACAGATACAGTCCTACCACGAGGCCAAAGACACTGTTTCCGAGGGATACCGAGCAAGCGCCGAACTCTGGAGAAGGGGCACCACCGCACGACGAGAATTGGAAGAACAAATGAAAAAAGCAAAGGATGAAATCAAAGCGTTGAAAAAGACGGAAGAAAAAAGAGTGACCAGATCCAATACCAGAGAGCATACGGCCAGCATGCAACCCTTGATGATAAGACATCAGGGATTCGAGTACCAGCCATGGAATGCTTCAGACATGTCCCAAATATCGGAGAAGTTGCCCTCCCTCCAGAATGGGGCTTTTCCGTGGATTGCCAAGCTGGAGGAAATTATGGTAGGCCAACAGCTGGCTATCGGCGATGTCAAGCGACTACTCTCTGACAAAGTAGGAGTCGCTGGCATGGAAGAACTACTAACCAAGGCTGCCATGGTGCGGTATGTAGTGTCAGGAGCCCACGACCAGGACCTCTTCGCCGCTCACAGAGGAGCACTGTGGCGGGTCCTGCGGGAAACCTATCAAACCCTGATGCATCCAGACAAGATCCACATTGGTGCCTTGGGACCTGATACCCCCCCCAGAGAGTATGTGGCAAAAGCCTACGCCACCTGGAGAGACATGACTGGCCAAGACCCCGCACAAAATCCAATGGGAGAGGCGATGCTAAGAGAAAAAATACAGAAGGGCCTCTCCAACGAGGTGAGACAAAAACTGAACGAAGTGGTATGCCTGGGAAGCCTTCCTTTAGATGCATACATGGAGAACGTGAGCCATCAAGTGGAGCTGCACAGGAAGAAGGAACAACAGGCCAAAGACAAAGAAACGGCAAGTCAGCGAAAGCTCATGTACCAACAGCCTGTCGAGGCAATCAAGGTGGTAGAGTACCTCCAAGCCATGGTACAAACCACCCCGCCCAGAGCCGAGACGGGGTATAGTGGACAACTGAACAACCAGGAAACAGCACAGCCCACCAAACAGGAAGCACCGGCACCCATTCAACAACAAAATCAGAAGGGATCAAACTGGCAGTCACGAAGAGGAAATGGACAGCAAAGAAGCGGACCCCCGGGATGGCCGGCGTCGGCGGAGTGTTGGAATTGTGGAGAAATCGGACATCTCGCCCGGAACTGTGACAAAGGATGGCAAAGCCAAGGACCCAGCAGCAGGGGTCGAGGAAATAACAGAGGAGGTGGCCGAGGAGGTTATGGCCGATCCCAGGAGCAGTGGTACGGGCCAAACCAATATCAGACCCAAGACCAAGACCAGATGCAAGACCAGAACCAGCAACAGAACAGGGGCCCAGTAAATCCATCCAGAGGGCCGGAACAGGAGTTCTGACGAGGCCCAGAGAGTTCAATGGGGGGGTGCCAGCTGTCATTGTCACACTTAAGGGAGGAACCAATAGTGCACGTAGCGGTGAATAATAAATCTGTCAGGATGATGGCAGACACCGGGGCGGCGTACACTGTGGTCCAACCTAAAGATGCGACACACCTGCCCATGTCCAGTCGATATGTACGGACCATTGGATTTGAAGGGATAAAGAAGCTGATTCCAGTGACAGAGCCTGTCACCCTGAAGTACAGAGGCAAAGAGGCGACGGTTTCCATCTTGGTCTCCGACACCGCACCCATTGGCTTACTGGGCAGAGACGGCCTTGGTATGTTGGGGATGAACATTCTATGCACGCCTGATGGTTGTGTGATCGACGTCCCAGAAGACCAATACTACGAAATGATGCAAAGAACAGACCCCCGACCCCCGGAAGTATACTGGTTGGGGAACCTAAGCCAGGAATTGCTCGGACCAGCGTTGGAATGGGAGACCTTCATCACCGCCAATATGCCAGCTGCAAAGAACCCAGAGACACCATACCATTGCACTCTACAATACTATAGAGATGCGGATGAAAGACAAGCCGAGGAGTGGCTGAGAAATCAACCAGAGGAGGTGCAGCTCAACGCCACCAGCATAGTGATGGGTCCCCAAGGAGCAGCAATACGGCTTGCACGGAACAACTATCTGCAAAAGGAACATGAGATCACAGACAGCGTTCCCCACGTGACTCTAAAAGTGACCGACTCGTGCGACCAACAACACATCGGAAGGATGATGAAAGAGGCAGAAGGAATAAAGTTCGAACAGACGACGGAGAACCGACTCATATGGATAAGCCCGGACAAACGGTTCGTCAAGATAATGATTCAAGGCACAGGGATGGGACGTCCCCAGACGGTGCAGCTGTCACAGGAGACAGTAGAAGAAACCCCCCAGAAATTGAGCCTCCAGGAGGAGATGATGGGGGCCATACCAGAAGTGCTGTGGTCAAAACATAGCACCGACATTGGACTGATCAAATCTGCTCAACCAGTGAGGGTGGAGCTTAGACCAGGAGCAACCCTGCCCTGGAAAAGTCAGTACCCACTGAAGGAAAAAGCGGTGGCCGGAATCGAGCCACAAATCAAAGGACTTCTAGAAGCCGGAGTACTACGAAAGACAAAGAGCCCCAAGAGCAACACGCCGTTGCTGCCAGTGGAGAAACCTGACACCTCGTACCGTCTGGTACACGACTTGAGGGCCGTCAATGAGGTTTTAATTGACTATCCCGCCGATGTCCCAGATCCCCACACACTACTGACATTCATCCCGCCACAAGCAAGTATTTTACGGTTATAGATTTGTGTAGCGCCTATTTTAGCGTACCTTTGAGCAAAGAGTGCCAGCATTTTTTTGGTTTTACCTATAAGAATGAGCATTATGAGTACACTAGGCTCCCACAGGGATTAAAGCATTCCCCACATATCTTTAACAAGATCTTGAGAGAGGATCTGGACGGGTTAGACCTGAGATTAAAATCCAGAGTCATTCAGTATATGGACGATATTATCTTGTGTGCCGACGATCAGACAACATGTCATAAGGAATCTATCGAACTATTGCAACTACTAGCAGAGAAGGGACACAAGGTGTCTTTGAAAAAATTGCAGTACTGTCGACCTAAAGTAGCATATCTAGGTCAAACGATTTCAAAAGGCCATCGAGCTATTACAGAGGAACATTTGGTGGCTATTAAGAAAGCTCCCAAGCCAGTGACTGTAAGACAGATGATGATGTTTTTGGGAATCGTGGGGTATAGTTCCACTTGGGTGGAGAATTATACAGAACTAGTAGGGCCCTTAAGAGCTATGATAAAAGTTTGCGGAAATGATAAGTTGAGTGCTAAAGTAACATGGACTGAGGAGGGCCTGAGGGCATTTGAGACCATAAAGACCCGTATGTTAGCTGCCCCGGCCTTGACTTTGCCTGATTATACCAAGCAGTTCATACTGTATGTCTCTTCCTCTTCAGATCAGAGGTATGCATGCGCAGTACTGGCACAAAACACCGGAGTGGGGATCCATCCACAACCAATAGGATACTACTCCATCGCCTATTCAGAGGTGGAAATGGGAATGCCTCCGTGCTACCGAGATTGCGCCGGAGTCTTCCTGATGTACGAGAAAGCTGCAAGTATCATGATGGGGTATCCAGTCAATATTATGGTAGGACATGCGATCAAAAATGTGTTGGAATCTGGTAAATCTGCACTAACGATACCCCGTCTGAAAAATTATTACAGGATTTTGGAACAGGAAGATGTTACTTTGACTAGGTGTTCCATAGTGAACCCAGCGCAGACCCTTCCTAAGCCTGAGGATGGAGAACCTCACGACTGTGTGGCGGAAGCTGAGAGGTACTCCAGACTTAGAGCTGACTTGCAGGCTTTCCCGTTTAGCAGTCCTGATTTGGAACTATGGACAGACGGCTCATGTTACAGAGTTGGAGAGGACCTAAAAGCAGGTTACTCTGTAGTAAAATCACAAGGTGATGGGTTTGTCGTAGAAAAGGCCAAAGCCTTGACACAACCCTGTTCAGCTCAGCTGGCGGAACTAGTCGCTCTGACTGAAGCGTGCAAAATGGCAGAAGGCAAGAGCTGTAATATCTATACAGATAGCAGTTACGCGCAGAACATAGCCTTTCTCTACGGAGCGGTGTGGAAAGGGCGAGGTTTTAAGAGAGCAGATGGTACCGCCATAAGACACTGTAGTCAGATAACCGATTTGTTGAAAGCAATAATGAAACCCAAACAAATTGCGATTATCAAATGTGCTGCCCATCAGTCTGATGAGTCTAAGGTGACCAGAGGTAACAACATGGTGGATGTCGCTGCCAAGCAAGTGACAGGTGCGGACAGAGCAGGTAAGGTATTGGTTATCACACATGAGGTGGAGTTGGAAGATAAGATTACTTACAAAGATGTTTTGACCTTTCAGGAAGAGGCGAGTCAGGTGGAGAGAAATCTCTGGTCAGCAAGGGGGGCTAGTAGGGATGGGGCAGGTTTGTGGCGGAACCATGAAGGACTTGTGGTTGCACCAACGGGCCTGGTCGGACTGCTGATCCAAACTGCGCATGAGTTCTGTCATGCACACCGGAGAGAGGTGAGTAGGAAAATAGAGGAGTATGGGTTTTGGGCACCAAACCTGCTACGGCAGATTGATTGTGTAATAAGTAGATGTGCAATTTGTTTGAAGAACAATGCACGCAGAGGGATCGTTGTGTCTCCGGGACACATCCCCACCCCAAATGGCCCAATGAGAGAACTTGTGATTGACTATGTAGACATGATAAAACCGATTAACCAAAAAAGGTACATTCTTGTCGTGGTGTGTCGATTTTCGAAGTGGGTAGAGGCTTGCGCGACTAAACATAAAGATGCTGCCTCAGTGGCTAAGTTCTTATGCCGTGAGATAGTAAGCCGTTACGGAATTCCAGATAAAATCTGCAGCGATAATGGCAAAGAATTTGTGGACAAAACTGTACGTTTAGTACTCCAACAGATGGGGATAAAACAGCGTTTCGGGTCCGTTTACCACCCTCAGAGCCAGGGGGCTGTGGAACGCATGAACGGGGTACTTAAGAACAAATTGGTTAAGATCTGTCAACACAAAAATGTACGGTACAGTAAGGTTAGGGAAATAATTGAAATATATGACCACAGCTTTAAGGAGGGATGGCGCTCTAGTCAGAGAATAGACTACCAGGGACAAGTTAAAGCGAACAGCCAGGAATGCACTTTAGTTTAGGGTTAAATTACCACTCAAGTGAGGTCAGTAACGTCATAAAAGCCTACCCCTCAGGACAGTAGGAAAGGAGGGGTTGGTGTATTTTTAGGGTAAAAACAGACCAGATCATTGTGCAACCCCCCTGTTTCAGTTAAACCTTCTGTCACCAAGCAGATAAGGGGACAAAGCTCACATAACTTAAACAAGAATCAACAGCACGTTGGAGGTCAGAGAGCGGTTAGGCCGTCAGCAGAAAACAGGGCCTTGGGAGGAAAGAGAGAAGCAGCTGGGTGAGGGAGATTAAGTATTTAGATAAGTGAGCAAAAGCTAAACTCCAAAAACTATATAGAATTATTAATTAAAAGATAATGTAGAGAAAACATCAAGGAAATACAAGCAAAATAACACTAAAAATAAGACCAATAGACCACTGATAAGACTATTAATGAAATAAGAAACAGACTTGCTGCTAAAAAGCCACATGTAGATTTTCCCTCCATGTTTGGGAGACCAAGAGAAAGGGTGAATATTGGATCAAACGCTGGCATACCCACTAAAAACATTAATAAAATAGGAGAACCATATCATTGTCAAAGAAATAAGATTCTAGTTAATTTAGAACTAATATTTAAGACTATTACTTGCGGGAGACCAAGTTAAACAAAATAGTGTGTTTAGAACTTAAACTAAAACAAAGTAAACTAAACAAACATACTTAATTAAGCTGGAATATTAAAACAACAGTATTACCTTTTCTCCTGATACATTGCTTATGAAATAAAAGAACTATGGGTTTTGCATCAAACATTGTACACATGTTTTCACTGAAAACTGTGACCTCAATTGTCTAATTCTGAATTATACTCTAGTCTAGCACAGTCTCTGGAGTGTAACAGTAAAAAGCATTTAGTATAAAAGAATTACTTAAGAAGTACATTGAAACCAGGTACTCCTAGTTCTGTACTTCTGGATAAGAACTCTTAAAGTAGCTTGAAAACACGGTAGTCAAAACGGGTTATAAAACTGGAATATGAATGAATAAGAGGTAACAGTACTGTATGTCTCATCTGTTGGAAAGTTGTGTGTGTTAAGATGTGCTGGTAAGAGGGTTTAACTGTAATTGCAAATCTGGTATGTCATGTATGTCATATGTTATGATGAATTGAAAATGGGGACCCTGATGTAAACAGGACAAATGTCTTTCTCTGGTCTGCATCCCCTTGGCAGTTGTATGTATTGAGCTGTACTGTACTGTACCCATTCTGCAATCTGTTAGTAAAGTTTTCATTCATTCATTCATTCATTCAATCAAACAATTCAATGTTAGTCCGTCTCATTAAAAGGAAAACGGCCCGAAATAGTCACTTCACCTCCTTATTTGGAGAGGGAGACAGTCTCATAGGGTGGTAAGCCAATCAGAGACACACTGGAGTCCCTGGCATGTGACATCACATCTCAGAGACTCGATCAATGGGGGAGGGGTTTTTGAGTCTTATATCTACCACAGATCAGAGACATTGAGAGGCACGCACGGAGACGAGAACACCACGAGGAGGACGGAGAAAGCAGCTTGAGACGACCCCACCAGCGCTGAAAACTATCCATCGAAGACGTGCTTCTGACAAGCTGTTTTAGACATAGAGAAATTGACGAGAGATCTAGGCTGTTGTTTAAACAATAAACGACGGCGAGACTGTCTTTGTACCGTGCAGTGCTGACTCCGACTCCAAAATCCTTTATAGGACATTTGAACAACGTGTGAGTACAATTAGCAGAGTACAGTAGCGATCCACTATACGATCTTGAGACTTTAGCTAAATAGAATCATTGAAAAGACACGTTAGAGCATTACGGAGGGACAGGATCTGGAAAGGAAACTCGGCTGACAGGTCGTCTTTATACTGGCCTGATAAAGCACTTGCAAACTCAGATAGATCCTTGTCTGTTGCGCGCAAAAGTTTGTGGGGAAGCAGAAAAGAAAATCGCTGTGCAACTTCGCTCATTCGAACAAATCTATTTTTGAGTTGGGCAACGACAATATCGATATTTGCGTAAAATACCGCCACTCTAAAATGCTCCCTGGGTCTTGGAGCCGCTGGTCCTCGTAAAGCTCTGAAAAGTGCCTCTTTGTGCGCCTTGCGCGTCTGTCTTTGAAGAGACTGTGTACACCCCATGATGATGCCAGCTCTTGCGCGTGTGCGCTTTTAAGCCATCAAACTCTCCTCGGAGTTGGGCAAGTGTGTCGGTTGCGTTACCAAGCATTGCTGTCGCCACCTGTAACAAGTCCACGTCTTTGCGCTGGAGATAATTATAATGATACACTGTTGTACTACAGCGTACACATGACAGGGACGGGGTGCCTAGCAACATAGCAGGGAGGGGGGGGCCCCGCCCTCTGCGCCCTGTTCCCGCGTTATGAAATCTATGAGTATAGCCTACAGTGGGGGCGGGCCCCCTAAGCTCCGGGGCTCCCCCGCACCGCGGCGGGTGCGGGGGGCCTCCCCTACGCAACTGCATGTGATGATTGTCTCATAGAACCAGCTGATTTGAATAGGAGGGCGTACCCAAACTCAGCTGTTGATTTCAACCCTGTATAAATTGTCCAGATGTAACAAGGAATGGGACAGGATAGCTGTCAAGATGGGACCGTGTAACTCTGAAATGCTGTCGAAACTTGCTTTGCCTGCTACCATCCTTTCATCGGACCATTGCTCGATTGAAACCGTATTCCAGCGCCCTGCTTCTTGCTCTGAAAACCAGACCTTTATGCCTTAAGAATTACCACGACAAGTTAGCTACAAGACTTCAATTTACCACATGTGTTGACACTAGCACAGCCATGGAGAAAATGACACTAATTCCCTGCCGGGAACGGGTCAGATGACCCGACAGCCTTTAGAATGGAGATGGGAGGGAGAGAAGGGAGGGAGGGTCAATGAGGGAGGGAGGGAGAAGGAGAAAGGGAGGGAGGGAGAGAGAGAGCGGGAGAGAGGAAGGGAGGGAGGGAGAGGAAGTGAGAAGGAGGGAGAGGGAGGTATAGAGAGAGGGAAAGAGAGGGAGAAAGAGAGAGGGAGAGAGAGAGGGAGGGAGAAGGAGAGAGGGAGGGAGGGAGAGAAAGGGAAGGGGGAGAGAAAGGGAATGAGTGAAAGGGTGGGAGGGTCCAGGAGGGAGGGAGGTGGCCGCTCAGCAGAAATTGCTGAAATAACGTTCTAATTCCATTTTCCTGAAGTCATTTTGAAATTTCAGAAATCGTGCCAGATAAAACGGGTACTTTTAGGAAAAGTCATTGAGTGACAGAGCTGGAGCTTGACCGAGTGACGAGGATACATTTATTGAAAATGCCTAGGGGTCATGTGACCCCTTGTCGGCTGTGCTAGTGTTAAACTTCGATGCCCCGAGTGAGTTTCGAACCTTGCAGTACCGCTACGTGCCTCAGTCACTTCACAACACTTTATATTTGTCGTACTGTACTTGTGCTGTATGATGCATACATTTGTATCTAATCTAATCTAATCTGCACCTAGATAGGCTAAAGGCCCAATGTTTTTCTTACATAGAAAAGATGATGATGAAAAAAAAGAAGGGCGTCTTGATTTTTGTATCAAGGGACTGTCACCCTTAAATACAATTATTCTTCTATCATTCTTATGTGTTGTAATCGTCTCTATTCAGTGGCAATACAAACAGCTATTTCTGACCAGGCCATGCAGCTGTTGGTAGGAAGCACAGACAGAGAAGGCAGGATTTGGCCTACTAAAATAAACTAGTTACAGTATTCACAAATATATGCTATAAGAATCAATCTATTGTTCCATTTATCCATTGTAAGAATGTATAGACAACCATCTACAAAATGTATACTATTAAAAAATTTGCTGTTTACTGTATTAAAGCAGGCCATGGTCATATATAAATGCACTAATTTGACCCACAGTTTGTCCTTCACAAATGAACCACCTGTGACAGAGCTAAAATAGCGAGGTTCTCGGTTTACAGTCTGTCCCCTTGTTTAGACGTGTTGCATGGAGTATAAATTGGCAAGGGAGGGAGCAGGGAGGGACACGTCTCTGCGAAGCCCTGAGCAAAGTACTGATTTTGTGTCCACTCCACAGCTGTGATGTGTATTCTCTGTAATATTGTTTTATTCACTCTGTAATACATCTTTGAACCTAAAACCTTCTCCTTACCGTCTCTCCAAGGTCAAATTAACTGAACCCGACAGGACAAATGACTTGGAACCCACATGTCAAAAAGACCGGTGTGATCCTTTATCCAATCAGGAATCAGAATATAGCACCGGAGTGATCCTTTATCCAATCAGGAATCAGAATATAGCACCGGAGTGATCCTTTATCCAATCAGGAATCAGAATATAGCACAGTTTCCAATGTTTACGGACATTACTGAAATCTTACTGGTCGGCCCTGGAACAAAAAGAGAAATGATACTGTAAAACATGGGAAAACTTACTCATTGGATAACCTCAAGTTAAATGTCTTGGGGCGGGATCCACTAACAATCTCGCTGTGTTAAATGCACCCTTAACCTCTTAAGGCCCGGAGCCCTATTTTCTGAAAATCCGCCTAAAATACATACCTAAGTAAATGGAATATTGCTCCACTTCTACAAGGCCATTTGCATATTCTTGGTATCTAGGGACATCTGTGGACCTCAGTGAATGTATTCCCAGTGTCAGAAATATTGTGTCTATTACTAGGCTTGCTTAAATTGTGATGAAACAAAGGAGAATATGAATTATGATTTTTCTTTGCATCTTTGACAGTGAATAACACCATGCTAAAAATGAAAAACTGCCACTGATCTCGTTCAGTACCTTCTTGAGATTGATTGATTGATTGAATTTATTTGACAATCAAAATGACATACAATACCGGTACACAACATGTACAGCCATCACATATAATCTAAAATCGTCAAGGATTAAAACACAATAAAACCTTAGGGTTTATTTCCATTGTGGTCCTCACAATGGACAATGGACAAGATGACTAGTAATCTAGTATCCACCATGCACAAATAAGACATATAAATACAATACAAATGCAATAACACAAACAAACACAAAGTCTACAGCACAACCCCATATATCATCATCCTGTGTGACTAAGCCATTTCTTCATATCTTTAAAAAAAAATATTTTATGGACACTGGCAGTTTGTTGAAAGGTATTTTTCCCCATTGAGCTCCTGAAATTGCAAAGTTTGATGTTAGTTAAAGGAAAACTCCAACATTTTGGGAAATTAGCTTATTTAACATCTTCCCTGGAGTTAGACAAGAAGATACATACCTTTTTTGTCTCTGTGCATGCATTAGGTTAGGGAACAGTTGCTCCGTTAGCATAGCTTAGCTTCATCACTGGAAGTGAGGCGGGGCCTGAGCCTTACAGTGTATCGTTTGATTGATTGATTGAAAAGTTTATTAACAGATTGCAGAATACACTCCAAATACAACTCCAAAACGTTCATGTAAACATGTTGTGACCTGTGTATTCACCACGTGGAGAAATAAAAAATAATTTAATTAGACAATTACGTTTTATAAGCAAATATACTCGGAACAATTTTTTTGCCCAACCACTACTGTATGAGCGCAGCCAGTGATTTCAACGTGTCGTCGTGATTGTTGACATTCTCATTCATTCAAAGAGTCCGAACCGATTGAAGTTTATGGATACCATGACTTGAAATCCTCTTACCTTGACGATTAAAAGCCTCCCCAATTTAGAAAACAGTAATCCAATGGCTGGTATTGTTATACACCGGACGCTCTGAGCTAACCGGAGCTAACCCAGATCAGGATGGTAAAGCATATATAATGACTTCCTTTCTGGGGTTGTCAAAATAAAAGTGTGACGTTTATAGCAGCGGAAAACATTTATTTTGTACATTATCTAACGTTAACACGAACCTAAACTAACTTTAGGTTAGTTGTAACGTTAGTTTAGGTTCGTGTTAACGTTAGATAATGTACAAAATAAACGTTTTCCGCTGCTATAAACTAAAAAAATAGTTCTGAGTATATTTGCTTATAAAACGTAATTGTCGTCGTTTTGGAGTTGTATTTGGAGTGTATTCTGCAATCTGTTAATAAACTTTTCAATCAATCAATCAAACTATACACTGTAAGGCTCAGGCCCCGCCTCACTTCCAGTGATGAAGCTAAGCTATGCTAACGGAGCGACTGTTCCCTAAGCTAAATGCACGCACAGAGACAAAAAAGGTATGTATCTTCTTGTCTAACTCCAGGGAAGATGTTAAATAAGCTAATTTCCCAAAATGTTGGAGTTTTCCTTTAAACTGCCCCTGGAACCGCTCAGGTACACTACCTTGTGGCGAGTATAAAGGCAAATGTAGTAGTATGTTCCTCAATCCAAAGGCCATTACATATGGCCTTTGTCCTGTCATACATGTCCACTGCATCTCTGAGGTGCGATAACCTTTGAGTGTGTCCTGCACTGTGCTTTTAAATAGTACATAGGTATTGAAGATGTGCACTTTAACGCAGCAGCACCTGGAGCCATCCATACCCATGTCCAGTGTCCACTGATAAAGACATGCTCATGATACTGTGATAAACTATAATAAGCTTTAATCGAACCCTGGTTAATTTCATCTGATAGTCCGGTTGGTTTGGGGTGGTGTGAAAGCTCATTCACTCTTGCAAGTGAACCCTGCTGCGGTTCATTTGAGATGTGAATGCAAAGCGGACCAAAGGCAGGAAAAAACCCAAAAATCGAATTTTTTTTTTATGAGAAGACTGAAACATATGTATATAATGAAACACACAATACAGTTTTTTTTTTCGATTGCTTAAGCATGATTTTGAAAACGGGCCCCGGTGTTTCAAAACACACAATTAGCACAACCACACACAATTATCAGAACACCTCAGATCCTTTGCTAAATTAAACACTTGTCAAAACCATACACTAATTTATAAAAACTACATTTTGTTACCATATGAAACACACGTTTCATATGACTTAATTCTGTTTGAACCAGTTACACACACTGCTGTGCTTAACCTAAAACACATTTAGCAATTCTACTTCTCAGTGATTAGAGTACTGTAAGTGAAGTACGCAGAGAATGTGCAAATATACAATAAATTCACCAAACACTACGCAAGACCAATGCTGTAGACTGAAAATATTATTTATTTATCTACATATACCCAAATCAATGATGCAGACTGATGAAAAAAAAATCTCCATATACCCAAATCAATGATGCAGACTGATGAAAATATAAATGTTCTCTCCATATAACCAAATCAGTCAACATTTCAACATGGAGAATCACAACAAAACATGTCCCAGTTTTCATGCTACTATGTGCATAACACTGTAAGCTCAGCAAATATCAGACAAACATAAAATACTGTATCCAGTACAGGTTAAAATTACAGTAAAACAAAAAAAAATTGAAAAAATTTAAATAGAGTACAGAAAATACTAGACATTATCTCTTTGCCTAGCTGGATCTGGCAAGAGAATTTTTTGTTGTGATTCTCCATGTTGACATGTTGACTGATTTGGGAAAATGGGAGAAAATGTATATTTTCATCAGTCTGCATCATTGGTTGTCTTGTGTAGTGTTTGGTGAATGTATTGTATATTTTCACGTTCTCTGTGTACAGTACTTCACTCTCCTTCCATTTTGGTTGAAGACAGGTGAACTCACCTGCTGCATTTTTATAGTGCTTAAACCTGATTGGTGTATCTACAATTAAGCAATGGTGTGTTTGTGCATCTGATGGCTGTGTTTAACCAATTGGCTCATATGTGTGGTAATTTGACATTCTGTGTCTAATGTAATGCAAGTGTGTTTAGTGTTTTGCAAATCACTGTGTGTATTGTTTTGCAAAAAGTGTGAGGCTGACATTGTGCTCATAGGGGTGCAAATCTGGGCCTATGTTTTGCTCCTTGAGTGTAAGGTTTTGATAATTGTGTAATACTTTTGATTTGAGTGTTTATGCAATTGAAGAAAAAGACTAGAGATTAACTGTTTATTTCTTTTGTACATAGGCTGTGCATATGTTTGTTTGTTTATTTGCTTATGTGTATGATTCTTAAATGTGTTTTTATTTTGTTATTGGTGTATATATATGTGTATATATGTATACTCCTGTTGGGGCCTCTTGGACCAGATCAATAGTTTTATCTGGCTAAATAAAGGTTAAATAAATAAATAAGAAACTGATGATTTGGTCCTGTTAACTTTGAATTTTCTATGGGGACTGCCCAGATCCCTCTCATGGACATGGACCTCACTTTGAGAACCTCTAATGATTCTAGTTCTTCAGTATTCATCTCTAATTACTCAAAAATTTCGTATTTCTGTGTAAAAAAAAAAAAAAAAAAACGCCCCTGGTCCCTAAAGCACATAAAATAATGTGATAGATATGAGGGGACCCTATTGTACATTATTTTATGGGTAAGGCCCAACTTAATTTGAATAACCCGCTGTTCCACTGGGAGCCAGTTAAGTTGTTTAAATATGGCTACATCCAGGTGAGTGCGGGTAGGAAGCTTCATCACTACTCTAATCATTTTGTTTTGGGCAGTCTGAAATGTTTTTCTTTTCAGATCTTCAGCCCTGGGGACCTTCGCAGCTTTACTTTGGATCCAAAAAGTATGGCCTCAGTTTTCCCAAGGTGGAGAGACAGCTTATTGTCGACCAGCCATGTTCCCACACTCTGAAGCTCCTTATTTAAGGTCTTCTCTAACTCTCCTAGGTCTTTGTGAGACACAAGAATGGCAGAATCATCATCGTATAAAAACAGGTCAGACATACAGGCAGATTTCATGTCATTAATATTATAATAAAAAAAAGAGTGGCCCTAGCACTCCCTTGAGGGACCCCACAGCTAACATTCTTGGGGGATTAAAAGGTACCATTTATATCGACCATTTGGGTCCTTCCCGAAAGGTACGAGTTTACCCATTCAATTGACAACCTGCTGAAGCCTATGGCCTTTAATTTCATTAGCAGGATGCCATGGTCGACCGTATCATGCACCACAATGTGTACAAAAATTCTAAGGAAATGAATAAAGGGAAGATGATTAAACAGAAGGTTTTGTAGATACAGTACTGAATTCTCCAATCCGAACCAATGCAATCTGAAATATTATTATAGAATATAGAATAGCAGGCTTATAAATTACCTTATTATAGCCAATTCTCACATTTATGGATTGTGCCAAATCTTATATTTCAAATGCCCAAGTTCAATTTGGATTTAGTATCACCAGGCGTGCATAAGAACAGATAATGAAATCTACTGTATGTACAGTAGCCTTTTTATTTTTGCCAGGGTGCCACAATTTTTAAACTAATTTCAAATCTGATTGTTGCTACATGCTAGAAATAGGGGAGACAAACTAACTGCGCTCCCATATATGCCAATAACGTTAAGTTTTGTGGTTTATTATCCAGAGTAATAAGAGATATAAAAAAAATTCATATAAAAGTTATTTGCTTGAACCCCCATAGAGGCCTTTGGGAAGTGTTGTTCGAAAGAATTCCAACGCTCATCGAAAGCTCCCGGTGTCCTCTTCAAAATGGCTTAAAAAAACTACAATTCCTGACGTTTTCCAAAATGGTCGACATTCGCGACCAAAACAATAGAAAACGAAAATAACTAATAAAATGTCTAATAACACTTTAACCTATTGGTAAACTAACATATTGATGATAATATACATTAGAACTAGGGATGTCCGATATTATGGAGGGATTCAGCTCATCCAAAACTCTGCAGCTAGACTACTAACCAGAACCAAGCGGAGAGAGCACATTACTCCAGTATTATACTCTACACTGGCTACTTTTGATTTGAAGGTGCTCCTCCTTGTATACAAAGCACTAAATGGAACAGGACCAAGCTACATTGCAAATTCACTTATTAATTAATATTAATATACCCCCAAGAACACTACAATCATCTACCACTTGTTCACTAAAGGTTCCCAACAATAGCCAGAAGAAGATTGGGGATGCAGCCTTTGCCAAAGCTGTGGAACACAATACCTATGGAGATTAGGGAGGCAAGCTCACAAAGTATTTTTTTAAAGTAAGCTAAAAACCTATCTTTTCACCTTGGCCTTTTAATATGGATAACATTTGAAGATTATTGTAATGTAAATGAGAGCTATTTTACTGCATTATTTGTATCCTGTCTATTGTATGCAGTGGTCTTTGTTGTATCTTTATCTTGTCACAGTTCCTTCCTGGCTACTCCCTTCCTCCCCCCCCCTCTCTCTCTCTCTCTCTCTGCTCTCTCCCGCTCTCATTAATCAGGAGTAGTGCAGGTGTGCTGCTGTCAGCGGAGCAACTGATTGACGTCTGTGGGCCAATTACGTCAGTGATATAACCCCACCCCAGATGTCATGAGGCTGCCAGATCGAAACTTCGTACTTCCCAGTTAGTCGTGTTATTCTGCTCTCTCGTATTGTTCTCTAGTCCATTGTTCTTCGACCGTGTCTAACCCTTGTGTCGTCCTCCTTCCTGATTAACGAGAGAGCGGGAGAGAGAGAGAGAGAGAGAGAATGGGAGAGAGAGAGAGAGAGAGAGAGAGAGAGAGAGAGAGAGAGAGAGAGAGAGAGAGAGAGAGAGGGAGAGAGAGAGAGAGAGAGAGAGAGAGAGAGAGAGGAGAGAGGAGAGAGAGAGAGAGAGAGGAGAGAGAGAGAGAGAGAGAGAGAGAGGA
>NC_140165.1:113505357-113529587 GCF_963971535.1 Notolepis coatsorum
GAGAGAGGGAGGAAGGGAGTAGCCAGGTAGGAACTGTGACACATCTGGGATGCAGTTTCTGGTGGGGCGTGTCGTGGTTGAGGGAGGACGCGGGTAGTTTGAGATTTGGATTGTTTTCTGGGTACAGTGATTGAACGTGGGGTGTCCTTGTGTGCCTCCTTTGGTGTGGCTGCAGGTCCTGGGGCACATGACCGTTCCTCTGTGGAGTTTGGGGTTGGCAGCGCTTGTGGTGGCGGTGTGAGTGACATGCCATAACATAACGTACATTATGTACCTTTTTTCCTGTGGGTCGATTAGTACTTTATTTACGTTTTCTGATGATACCGTGTGAATATACAGTGTGCGGATATTCTTCTGTGATGAAACTTGTTTACGTTCACAGCGCCTGCAACTTGTTTACAAAATATATGTACTATTACTGTACATGTAATTCTTAGACATCATTATCATTTTGAGACAACCGTAAGCTTCAAACAGTGTTCCAGGGACAGCTTGTTTATTCAGTTATAAAACTACAGCAAAGCATTTTTCGTCCCCACTCCTCAGTCTCAAAACTACATATCGCACTTTTAAATGGTCACACGCATTCAAAGACCTAGGAGAAAGAAGACACAGACAATCCGTTTGTTCTGTAGATACAGCTTATTGAAATTCTGAACAAAGACAAGTTAAAGGGTGATGCCTGCTGCATTTAATACTGAAGGAGCTGTATGGGACGAACCATACGGGCTAGCATGGCATCAGCTTCAAGCAGTGGTTCTAAACCAAGGACCCCCAAATTGTTGCACATTAGACCCCGGACCCCTATTTGATAAGATATTGTCTCAGGGACCCCAATCTGGGAAGATATTCATTTTCAGTTAAGATGAGATCTAGTCCAGAATTCTATACCGGTCTGCACTGTAGTTGAGGGCAAAACAGTGAAAAGAGTGACACCTATGATCAGAATAGTTATTCTTATACATACATTCACTCAAAAAAAATTATTTAACTTAAATTAAAGCTGCAGTAGGCAACTTTGGAGAAATCAGCAAGAGTGAGTTTACCTGTCTGGCAGAAATAGAACAAGCTCTGCATCACTTTTCAAGCCCATGCACAAAGGGTTCCCACAGACTCCCGAAGGCTCCAGCAGCTATTTTTTCAGCAAAAAGAAAATTAGGAACACCACCTTGCTCGCCAAAAGCAATGTGCAATACCATCTGCGGATCGGAGGCTGAAAAATGCGTTATTTAAATATTAGTTTGAGGGGGGGGGGGGTAATAGATGTTTGTAATTTCCTGGAATATGTCTAATGTATAGTATAAGCTACTATAAATGCCAATCAATATCCACGACATGTCCCTCCATAGCTTCTTGTTTTTACAGGAAACACATACAAATATGTGGAATCAGGTAAACTCACTCTTGCTAATTTATCTGAAGTTGCTACAGCTTTAAAGTGAATTGTTCTAGGAACCCCTTGGAACCCCATAAAGGACCGCTGGGGGTCCTTGGACCCCACGTTGAGAACCGCTGACTCGAAGCACTCATTCACAGAACAACAAATACCTTTTTAGACCAACAAGAACAAATAGCAAGAGTTGGTACTTTTGACCTCTTTGTCCCTTTGTAAAGAGGTTTTTCTCCTCAGAAATATCCTTTTATATGAGCGGAAACATAAGCAGTTATAACAATAATTGCAATCAAGAGTCTGAAGACATTTCTCAGCGTCACAAGCAACACTGTCCAGCTTGAGGCTAATCGATGATAAGTGTGTTACGTACAACACCCGACAACAGAGACAGCATGGCTAGAAAAGGGAATCATTAAGCAACGAGCATGCGCAATAAAAGGGCTAAATAGCCTACAACTTGTATCAAAATAGATTCTCTGTGTTTCTTTTCCTCAGTTCCTGCTACATTCATGGTACTGCAAGGGGGACAGATCATCTCAGTACACTGGAACAACACAGTACTACTATACAAAAACAACAAAAACACAATTACCACGGGATAGTTACTGATATTCAGGCAAACATGACAAAATAATATATTATATATATGTATAACAGTACTCAAATGTAATTCAATTATAACTGTTCACACAGTCACTGCAGCTGTTGTTGTTGTTGTTGTTGTTGTTGTTGTTGTTGTCGGCGGCAAGATTGTCCCTTTTACTAATACCGAAATGGCTACTGCAAATCCACAGTGGAATATGGATTTTGTATAATTTTTTTTGTTAAATGTTTGTATCTGACATAAAAATGTGCCCTATAAGCGGGGTCCAGTGGTCCAAGACGACAGACGATACAAAGCAAAGACTCTCGTAAAGACAGAAGATTGCGTAAACCTCTACTCAATGTGGCAGGTTTACATTCTTGGCAATAATAGCACTTCCTGTTTTGAAGAAACACAGCGTCGTTAAAACATAAACAGGCATTCCAATCTGCAGCGAGGGTACACTGAAAATATACCTCCAATAACCTCAAATCTCTTGAGTACAATTATATGGATTCCTTATGTCGTTAAGTGTTTTCAACAGTATCACTTACAGCAAGGTTTTTTTTCTTTTTTCTTTTTTACACTGAATCAAAATGCAGAGATTTACATATAAAATTCACATACAAAGACATTCCGTTTGAGTATCATGTTTTCTCATTTATCACGTTCAATAATGAGTACGTGGCTGGGGCTGGAGCTGTGGCACGCGCACACACACACAGCAGAGAGCGGAAGCGGTAGTTGAAGTCTCAGTAACAGTGTCTGACCACCGGGTGGCAGCATGTAGGTATCCTATGTTGTGTTCAGTGCAATTTCTCCATCCTCTCAGTGTCGACTCCGGGCTTCCTCACTGATATATTGAATTCCCCCTGCCGGGCTCCTAACGTTTTGGGTGGAGGGATTCTGAAAAAGAGAGGGAATAATGAACATTAACGGGGAGATGATTTTTTAAATAAAAATCTGAAAGTACACAACCTTTGCTGTCTTTAAAGGTGCACCAAGACACATTTCAAACTCAAAGGAGTGAAGAAATTCAAAGATCAATAGTTTAAAAACATCATAGTTTATTTAGTTTTATATCATAGTTTAAAAAAAATGTACTATGACTATTTACATTCTGAAAAGAGGGATGTATATAAAATCAAATTGATATATTAGGGATATATATTAATATAGTTGTACATTTATGTGTTGGGAGACAATCCAGTAAATTATTTTAAGTAAAACAATTATTTCAAAAAGCAACCGTATACATTTCCAAAACGTGTGGCCTTGGCTGTGGTACATAAAAAACGAATTGACCATACATTTCTTCATTTGTAGACAAAGTGAAAAAGTATATATTTTTTTCTATTATGTATATTATATACATATAATATATATCTGTCCATTCCTCTATTGTGGGGGAATCAGGAAGGAGCCAGTGCCTAGTGGTGTTTTTCTTTTTTTACCAGCTGATATCAGAACCCAAAATAAATATCCATTGTAGCTCTGGATGAAAGTCAACATCCCATAAAATAGAAGTGCACAACAATTTCCATAATTTAAATATGCCTCCAATTTTGTGTGCATCTCTGACCAGAAATGTTTTATTACTGGACATTCCTAGAATAGTCTTCTAGGCTCCTCAATGGTATATTCTCACATTGAATGAATAAAATGACTGCATGTATGTATATACAGTATATATAATTATATATGTGTTTATATGTGTGTGTGTGTGTGTGTGTGTGTGTGTGTGTGTGTGTGTGTGTGTGTGTGTGTGTGTGTGTGTGTGTGTGTGTGTGTGTGTGTGTGTGTGTGTGTGTGTGTGTGCAGGGGCGTAGCTGGGGGGGGGGGGGGTAGCTTAGGATGATTCCAAGGGCCCAGCACTGAGGGGGGCCCCAATTTTTTTTTTTTTTTTTTTACTAGACATCACTCAGGTGTATTATTGATGCTCTCATTGATACTATGTTTGTTTCTGAAGTGTGTGTGTGTGTGTGTGTGTGTGTGTGTGTGTGTATGTGTGTGTGTGTGTGTGTGTGTGTGTGTGTGTGTGTGTGTGTGTGTGTGTGTGTGTGTGTGTGTGTGTGTGTGTGTGTGTGTGTGTGTGAGATATATAGAGAGAGAGGGGGGGCTTTGGTAGACTATTGCATTGGTCCATTCATTGAAGATGAACGCAATGCGACATCCTTTACTAGGCTCACCCACCAACAGTGCAGGTGCTGAACTGCTGATCCGAATGTATAGGTAAAAACCATATTATGCGTTTTCATCAATAAAAAAATGGCCAAAAAAAATTCGCTTGCGCGCTTACGCGCGCTCACATACACTGGGGGCCTACAAATACATTCTTTCATGGGGCCCAGAATCTGGAGCTACACCCCTGTGTGTGTGTGTGTGTGTGTGTGTGTGTGTGTGTGTGTGTGTGTGTGTGTGTGTGTGTGTGTGTGTGTGTGTGTGTGTGTGTGTGTGTGTGTGTGTGTGTGTGTGTGTGTGTGCGTGTGTGTTTCTAAGGAGATCAGGCACGTGCACACAGAGGCTAAGGGGTGCCTGAGCACCTGCCTTTTTGAGCCTCATCAAAAAAGTGCCCTTTTTGAAAGAAATTATAATTTTTTTTTTTTTTTTATCGTTAAGCTATAGACTGCCCTTCCAACTGAAAAATGTCAGGATAGAATCAAAATATTAGGTAAAGAGAGAGAGATGCCCCATATTCCATTGCAGTTTGCACGGCCTCCTCAGCGTGCCTCTCCGCGGACCTATATATTTTATGCATAGCGTGGGTGGTGATGATGATGATGATAGAAACCGCTGTTGAATGCTGGTATTTCACTCATTGAGGGACACGAAGAAGTCAAGTCCGATGGGATTTGGGAATCTCAAATACAAATCGGGATTGGAATAAAAAATGCATTTATATTAAACAATACAGAATATACAGCACTTCTTGGGGTCTGTAGGGTAAGCACTTATTCCCTCCCCCCTGAACATTTATGGAGATGTATGGGCCTTTTAAGTCAGTGATAAAAGTGTCTTTCAAGGATAAGTGAGCTCCTGCACTGATTATTATAGTTCAATATTCAATATTTGATCACCATAACCCCCCAAAAAGCATAAAAAGGGGGCCCCCGCCCGAAAAGGGCCCTTAAAAATCGTGCTTGCGCGCTAGGCGCGCTCGGTTAATATATACACACAAGTGTAGTGCCCTTTTCAGCCTTTGAGCACCTGCCCCTCTAAAGTCCTGTGCACGTCCCTGAAGGAGATCATCTTTGACCCTACCATCTCTGTGAAGGCCACCATTGACATCTGTGGAACGTGGCATGAACTGCCACTTACCAATGCCCGTGGCCATCTCATGTCGGCACAACAACAACACCAACGTCAACATTGGACTGAGCTTAAACTGCAAGGGAAGCATGCTTCTCTCCCTGCCGCCGCTGACCACTCTGTCTCGTACACAGTTTTTAAAAATGTAGCTATTGATGACATGAGAGCATCATCCTCTTCACTTTAAAAGCTAAGCTACAGGTTTTACCATCAAAGCTCAACCTTTCCATCTGGCTCCTTGGTAGTCATAGCCCACACTCCATACACCACGGTCATGAATTGACAACAGAAACCATGTCTTACATCCTCAATGGTTGTCATGCATACAGAGGGCTCTACATCTGTAGGCATGATAGGATCGTGGATCTGATTGCAGACAGTGTCAGTTCCACACGCGAGTCACCTGCAACAGTGTAGCACACCAGTGTGAAGCCATGTACTGTATGTTCAATCTGTGTAGTGTAGTTGACAATTCACCGTTCTCTGATATTTCAGCAAACAGCCCCGATGTTGTTGTTGTTAATGAGAATAACAGAGAGGTTCTCATTCTAGAAGTTGGCTGTACGTTTGACTACAGTCTAGAAGAAGCCTTTACAACCAAAATGTTGAAGTATCAACTGTTAGAGCATACCATATCACAACTGGGCTACAACTGTAAACTTTTAGTCTTCATATTTGGAAGCCTGGGTCATGTTCATAAATTGGGTGTTAGAGGTCTTCAGATGGCCGGTATTCCGAAGGGAAGAGCCAAACAATTAGCAAGATATTGCTCAGTGTCAGCTATTACAACTAAACAACTTAAATTGTACCTTTCAATTAACTCCATACTTAGTTCTCAGCAATCTGGTTTTAGAGCCAAACATACTGTAGTACTACATCAGCCATCACTCTGGTTACAAATTACATTATTTCAGCATTAGATAAGAATATCAAAGCAGGGTAGCCGGACCAGCACTCACAGGTTCAATGTTTTTTATTGGCAGCCTGAATCAAAAGCAGACATGTTTCGGACAATGTCCTTCATCAGTGGTATGGCAATGTATTTCCAGCTAAATTGAAATAATAAACAAATAAAGGGTCTCAATTAAATATGTGGTAGTAAAAATAACCTGTGGGAGGATAAATGCGACAACAGTGCAAAATGTTTCACTATAATAATTTCAAAGCAAAAAAAAAAGAAAGAAAAATTATAATATTTAAAAAAAAAAAATTTATTGCTGCCCCCTGTGCCTATGAAAATGCCCCCGCATGCCTATGCAGGCACGCATGCCTGGGGTTGCCTACCCCTGCTCTACAGGATGCCCTTACTAGTCTTAAATTGGTTCTTAATGCTAGTAAGACAAAGTGTATGTTGTTTTCAAGAGCCAGGAATATTAACTTTGATGATGTGAGGATATCTACTGTCAGTGGCTCTTGTATAGAGAGAGTCACTGAGTATAATATCTTGGCCTGTGGCTTGACGAGATATTTACATTTAAGTTCCATAATGACAATCTTGCCTCTAAAATGTGACAAAAAATTGGTTTCCTGTACAGAAACAGATCCAATTTTCCTCTAATTAGTAGACAAATAATTGTTGAATCAGTCTTCTTATCAGTTTTGGACTATGGTGATGTAATTTATAGGCATGCTGCGGCATCAACTCTTAAACCTCTGGATTCTGCATATCACTCAGCTCTTAGATTCATTACTGGTGACAGATATGATACTCACCATTGTGTCCTGTATGATAGGGTGGGTTGGCCTTCTCTTGCAGAAAGGCGCAACAAACACTGGTATTTATTTATTTTTAAAGCCCTTATTGGTAAACAACCTGTTTATATCTCGTCACTGTTAGATTGGAATATTGGAACCTATTCAACTTGATCGAATTACTGGATGGTTCTTAGGGTTCCTCAAGTGTGTTCTGATATAGGCCTTTTCCTTTGATGCCTCTAACTCTTGGAATGTCCTTCAACTCTCTCTGAAATTGGAGGTTCTCCTTTCCCTTGGAATGTTTAAACTAGAGGTGGGCATAGAAATTTTTTTTTAATCTAGATTAATCTATCTGCAATCCTGGATTTAATCTAGATTAATCTAGATTAAAATGGCTCAAAAAAAATGCTGAAGGCATTCAAAATATGTGTGTTCTACCCAAATAATGACCAGAAGTAAGTCCTTACTTTTTCTTTCCTCCTTATGTTTCTCAGGCCAGGTGGCCCATTACACCATGAGCCCATCTCCCGTTTCCAAAATGCATTACAGACTGTTTGAAAAAGCTGTTTTGCTATGATAATTGGTAATGAAATATCAAAATAATGTACAATAAGATGTACTTGTGTTTAATAAGTTGTTTTATTCAGAAGTTAACACAAATAAATAATATTACCAGTACAGTACAGTATCTAGCACACTCTCAGGAGCAAAACAGAAAGAATCATTTCAAACTTGAACTATGTGACATGGCTTGAATCAACTGCTCCAGTGGAGTTGCTCAGTGGCCAATGGTGTCAACTGTGGTTGTACTGGGCAGCTCCCAGGTGTGAATGGAACTGTGTGAATGTGATGCAGGGCGTTCCTGAAAAAGAGCATCTGTGCTCAGCAAACCTACCCTGGGTAAATAAAGGTAAAAAAAAAAAAAATGTTAAAAAAAAAAAAAAAAAAAAAAAAAAGATTCATGCGTTAATTATATTATCGCGCAATACTAGTATAGCGTTAACGCAGCACGTTAACGCCGTTAACGGCCCAGCTCTAGTTTAAACGTATGATTTCAGACTAGGGATGTCCCGGGGCCGATCACGTGATTTTCCAAAGATTGGGATAGGCAAAAAAATATCTGAAATTTTTTTTTTTTACTTTTTTTTTTATTCAACAAACATGACCATGTTCACGTCTTAAACTCATACTGAGGCTTAGTTTTGGTTTTAAATTGCATATCATCATTAATTTATTTATTGTCACACAGAGCAGAAGAATTTTGCCAAAACAAACCAATAGTATCCAGCTGCAGAACGGCAGACCAGCCAAACTCTCAGACCCAAATTAAAAGAAAATTAAATAAAATTTTAATCCCAATTTCTCACATTACATTCACCCTAAATGTTGACGTTATCCAGGTGAAAAGTTAACTTCATTCAAGCGAGGCATTGCAATCCTTGACATAAATCATTTGATGTATAATTAAATCAAAGGAAATGCGTTTGGGTCTGAGAGTGTGGCTGGTCTGCCGTTCTGCAGCTGGATACTATTGGTTTGTTTTGGCAAAATTCTTCTGCTCTGTGTGACAATAAATAAATGAATGATGATATGCAATTTAAAACCAAAACTAAGGCCTCAGTATGAGTTTTTTATCGGATCGGGAAAGATCGGTATCGGTAGATACTCAAAATCACATGATCGGGATCGGATCGGGAGCAAAAAAACGTGATCGGGACATCCCTATTTCAGACCTTTGTGTGACTACCTGTAACAGTTTTAGCTGATCTTTTTTTTTTTTTTTTTTTTGAAACGTTTTATTTTTTTTACTCTGGTGTTTAAATTTCTGTGAATATTGTTTGTATTATGTACTGTTTACATTTTGTACAATCGTCATTTCTGTAAATGAGGGAAACCTCAGATGCTTACAATTTAAAATAAAGGTTTAAATGAAAAAATGTATTGGCAGCCGCGCAGTTTGGAGAAGACGCTGCTATCTGTGCCCATGAGCTGCTGATTGTCAGGTTCATCATCCTATGTGTGTCCGTGTAACTTTGGTTGCCATTGACAATTTGGGCACGAATGTAACAGAATAACCAAGTTAACTGATTGCACTGATAATATTTGTGTCCTTTAGACATTGTATTTATGTGGACATTTACTTTAGAAACGCTATGCTGCTCCGTTCTCCTGGAACCTATTATACAATGACTTGAAGCTAGAGTCCCTCATTGGAATTGGAAACATGACACCTGCTTGCCATGAAGCGCTCATGTTTTAAATGTGGTATTTTTCATTGAAATGTGAAAATGTCTCTACGTTTTAACACTTTCTATGCCACTCACGAGTTTTCTCGGAATTATTAATATCTCGTTGAAAGCCACTCACGAGATTTCTCTGATATTTTTCTTTTCTTTATTTAGCGATCTGAAATCATATTGCATCACGCGAGCCTACCCTAGTCTACCCGAGAGCCGCCGGCGATCAGATGTGGAAAAAAGCGCCCCCTATCGTCTCCCAGATGACATAAGGGATTGGAATGGACTCAATGAAAATGGATGGGGAAAAAAATCCTGTACTCCACATTTTCCAGTCCACTGATGCAGCCGGGGTTATCAGAGTTCATTCTGGAGCCTCTGAGCCCCGCGGAATCATGTGTTCTACTGTACACACGTTGGATCTATACACTTATCGATTTCTTTCGAATGGTGATCAGGAATTGGAATATACCAGTTGGATACCATCTGATGTCAGGTAAGGAATCTATGTTATCAGTGTTAGGATAATCAGACTCATTTTGATGAAGATATAAGCTGTTTTGTGAAATGTCCTCTATCGGTTTCACTGTAAAAATCCAAGAGGAAATGAACACGGCGATTATCCGTGCGCGGCTCGAATGGGCGTGCGTGTGTACGTATAATATTGATCATCTAGCGTTTATTTGAAAACGATTCATAAATAGGCCGACAAATATCAACGTTCTGGAATATTCCAGTAAAAGACGATTATCATAGAATGGCCCAGAATGGACTGTTTTTTACCTCAAAACGGGTGCTTTTCAAAATGCTCTCAAACGGAAATGAAGCGATAAAAAACCAATCTGCCTTGACAGCACTGACTGGAAAAGGATTCTTTGATAAGCGACGGGCAGATTAGACACATAGCCATAATTTAAAACATAGATTAGGCGATATTAATGATAACATTAAAGTGGATGGTGGCATTCAAGCGCTAACTCTGGCGCCACCTGGTGGCACTGAAAGTGTTAATAACCTGCCTGGTTAAATAAAGCTTTACAATAAATTGTGCGGGCGTCACAGCAGCGAAGAAGCTAATAGCAATGAGATGGAAGGAGCCTGAGAAGCTCACAGTGATTAACTGGTCCCTAACACTGTTGGATGTGATTTATCTTGAGATATCCACGGCGCGGGTGATTGGGGTGGGGCAGGCTGGGATTGACCTATGGTTCGCAACAGCCGAGAAGGTCAGGACCGCCGTGTGCGGCTGAGCGGGGTTGGGGTGCTTGTTCGGGGGGGGTCCGGCGGTCTCGTGGGAGGGGGAGGAGGAGATGTCTTGTCTGTCTTGTCTTTTGTGATGTCTTGAATTTAACTAGGGATTTTATGGGGGGGCAGCTATTTAGCTATTTCTTCACTATTTGGACACTTTTAAACGGTTCATGTGAGTCTATGGAACACCTCTGTAGGTTTTGTTTTTTAAGAAGGCTCATTGTTTTGTTTTCTGATCGTGTGATCAAAAGCGGCGTTTTCTTCCTCAGGACCTTAGGCCTTTTGAGGCTGGGCTCCAACCACTGTGTGACCCGGTGGCATCTGTCACATAGGGTGATTGTTGTGAGGTGGGTTGGGAGAGTGGCCTTTTGAAAATTAGAGATATAGTTTTATTTATATAGGGCCACACGGCCGGTAAACTGTGCTGAATACTGGGAAAGGCCAATTATTTATTAGATAGTACCCCTTGAAATTTAATAGGTTGAATTCTGTTTTCCCTTCTTTTTGTCTTTATAATTTGTTATATTCTGTATTATTGTTGTTTCTGTTATTTTTTGTGAAGTTCTGAGTATTGTGATTGTGGTTATTGTGTTGTCTTGTTTCATGTGAATAATAATAAAAAATGTGATAAAAAAAAAAAGTGTTACAATAATAATAATAATAATAATAATAATAATAATAATAATAATAATAATAATAATAATAATAATAATAATAATAATAATAATAATAATAATAATAATAATAATAATAATAATAATAATAATAATAATAGTAAATATAGCTGGAAGCAGCGATTAGCCGGGGTCCAAGCATATGAGGCAGTGAGGCTTAGCCATTTTGTTGTTTTGGTATGAAGCATTATTGTGTTTTGGCATTAAGCATTATGGCATTTTGGCATTAATCATTATGGCAATGGATATTATGGCATTGGTCATTATAGCATTTGGCAATATGGTATTAAGCATTACGGAATTATCTATTATGGGATTGGGTATTATGGCATCATGCATTACTAGAGGATGATGGTGATGTCACTATAGAAAGGGTCATGGGATGACCAACAATAGTTGTTCCTCTAGGGGTCATGAATGTTGACAGCAGATTTTTGGCTACAATCAATAGGTCAGGAGATTCACTTGAAAGCTGAAACCTTGGCCTGATGATGGTGATGAGTTTCCTCCTCTTTGGGTAATGAATGAGCACAAGCACATTTCATGGCACATTTCAAGCTATTTCCCCCCCCCCCCCCCCCCCCCCCACTCCTACCCACCCCCCCCAACCACCTCCAATGTACAGTCCCACCCCCACCTACCCAATCCAATGTACAGTTTCTACGCCTAATGTATATACTCTTTTCTTTCTGGACTCTTTTTGTATCACAAATACAGTACTGTAATTGCAAATCTGGTATGTCATAAATGTATAGATGTAGCAGTACTGTCTATCTGTATGTCATGTATGTCATATATGTTACGATGAATTGGAAATGGGGGACCCTGGTGTAAACAAGACGAAAGTCTTTCTCTGGTCTGCATCCCCTTAACAATTGTATGTATTGAGCTGTACTGCACTGTACCCATTCTGCAATCTGTTAATAAAGTTTTCATTCATTCATTCATTCATGGCAATCAGGCCATTACTTTCCAAAATATCCAGTTCTCAGTTTTGCCTGATGGTGGCGCTAGAGGAAAAGTGATGTTCAAAAATCTACACGTTAACTTGCCAGTGTAGAATGTGAGGTTGATATTGTATTTTTATGGTTTCAGTCATCAGTTGTCAGTTAGCATATTAGCATGTTAGCATTCTATGCTAACTCACTTGTATGTCCTTATTGTAAGCATATTGTTATAGTGAGTCTTGATTGATTGATTGATTGAAAAGTTTATTAACAGATTGCAGAATGGGTACAGTACAGTACAGCTCAATACATACAATTGTTAAGAGGATGCAGACCTGAGAAAGACTTTCGTCTTGTTTCCATCAGGGTCCCCCATTTTCAATTCATCATATGACACACATGACATACAGATAGACAGTACTGCTACATCTATACATTTATGACATACCAGATTTTCAAATACAGTACTGTTTGTGATACTAAAAAAATCCAGAAGAAGAGTATATACATTTGACATAGAAACTGTGCATTGGGGGAGGTTGGGTAGGTGGGGTGGGGCTGTACATTGGAGGTGGGGGGGGGGGGGTTGGGTAGGGGGGGGACACACTGTACATTGGAATACTGACATACATTTGACATGGAAACTGTACATTGGAGGAGGTTGGGTAGGTGTTGGGTTGGGTGGGGCTGTACATTGGAATACTGACAAAGCCATGCTTGGTCTTTATTGTACAACTGGGTTAGGACATTTGTAGGGGCCAGTTTTGAATTGCAGTCTCCCGTAGGTGTTCTTTGAGAGTGTTTTTGAAGGTGGGTAGTGATTTACATTCCTTTACAGCTTTGGGTAGGGCGTTCCACATTGTTGTGGCATAATTGCGAAACGTGTTTAGTCCCTTGTTTGTGCCGAATCTGGGTTTTACATGATTTGTGGAGCTCCCTCTGGTGTTGTGATCGTGGTATTCACTGACCTTTGGGAAGTATTTTGACATGTACATGGGTACCTTGGTCGTGTAGTGTATCTTGTAGACCAGGCCCATTGCAAGTTGCTGTACTCTGTCGTCTACTCTAAGCCATCCTAGGTTGGCAAAGTGTGCAGGGGTGAGGTGGGTTCTAGGAGTCAGGTCAAGCAGTAGTCTGACTAGTTTGTTTTGAGATGTTTGTAATTTGGTTTTTAGTGCCTTTGAGGTGCTTTGGTACCATGAGGTGCAAGCATAGTCGTAGTACCCTTGAATGAGTGCTCCTGCCAGAGTCTTCAGGGTATTCTTGTTTACCAGGGAGGAGATCCGGTACAAGAATCGAGTTCGTTGATTGACTTTTTTTATTACATTGGATGCCATTTTGTCACAGGAAAGATTAGCCTCTAGGATGGAACCCAGGTAGGTAATTTCATCTTTCCTTGTGACAATATTGTCACCCACTGTAACTGAGAAGCCGTCTGTTTTGCTGAGTTTGTTATTTGAACCGAAGAGAATGGACTCTGTTTTGCCCATGTGTAATGATAGTTTGTTGTCGGCGAGCCATATGCAGATTTTGCCTAGTTCCGAGCTGAGGGTTTTTTCAACCTGTAATTTGTTCTTGTCAGAGACCAGCAGGGCTGAGTCGTCCGCAAACAGGAACAAGTTGCAGTCACAAGCTGACGACATGTCATTTGCATAAATTAGGAACAGTAGTGGTCCTAGTATGCTTCCTTGTGGAACACCACAGTTCACTGTGAGGGGGGGGGATAGGGTACCGTTTACCTCCACCATCTGTTCTCTCCCCTCCAGGTAGGATTGTATCCAGCTCACTGATAAACTATCAAAACCAATTGCTTTTAGCTTGTCAATCAGAATGGTGTGATTGACAGTGTCGAAGGCCTTTTGTAGGTCTAGCATGACCATGCCGCAGTATTTGCCCGCGTCCACCTCTTGCTTGATGTGGTCGTTCAAATAGAGAAGGCATGTGTCAGTGGAGTGGGATGTTCTGAAGCCAGATTGGAATTCGTAGATTAGATTTTTATCCGTAAGGTACTTTTCGACCTGTTCGTATACTATTTTTTCCATGACTTTCGAGATGGATGTAAGGATAGAAACAGGGCGGTAGTTGCCTGGGTCTAATTTGCTGCCCTTTTTGTCAACATGCATGGTGTCAGTTAGCTTAGGCTAGCATGCTAACCTGCTTTCATGCTACTGTATGCTGTTTCATGTTTTCATTATCTTGTTGATGAACTGAGCTCTTGATACAAGGACTAACAATTGAACATTAGCTAATAGTTATTTTAGTAGTAGTTAGTAGTAGTAGTCAACAGTCTTTGATGCCTGTCCTATATTCTTATCAAATTAAGCCTCCAAAACAAAACTAAAAAAGAACAAAATAAAGATGATTCACATTTGTAACCTTCAAGAATAGTTATAAAACCATTTTCTTTTTTAAAAACCAAAAGCAAATGACTCATTCTTACATTTATGTCAGCATTGTTTCACAAGTTAACCCCAACAATAGAAATATATCTAATTTTATTCCCTTTCTTGTTAAATGTTAAATAATTAATTCTGATTCGACTGTCTTTTAATTTGTAATATAACACAGGAATAATACAGATATATTACGATTTAGTATGGTCCAAAAAACGTATTTTCTATTTACAGATCAAACTCTACAAGAATGTATGTGAATCTACTCCACCTTTGTTTAATCAATAAAATGTAATCACTCACTAGTGTTCCTACCAGGCCATTATTGTTCACCATCATGCACAAGCCTCAGCTCCTATGAGAAGATATATGTTTCTTTCTCCAGGGCTCACAGTACCTAACAGGCCTGTTCACACGTGGTGGGTTGGAGATATGATAGCAACACAACTCTCCTTCTCTAGGCAGACATGTGATCAACGCATCTGAACCTTGAGCAACCCCCGCATCACATCCAGCCAATTAATGTGACAGTGTGTCAGAGTGTGACAGTCTACGGTTCAGCTCAGGGCAGAGAGAAAAAAGGTGAGAAAGACTGAGTTTCTGATACACATGTTTTCATGCACTGTGGACTCATGTCTAAATGGAAATCCCTGTACAGGTTACTAATCTTAGGCCTATTAGCATGATGGAATTTGGACAGGGGGACAACTATAAACAATTGTAGAGTTAGAGTGATTTTTCCTGCCAACCGGGGGATGGAACCAGCAACCTTTTGGTTGCAAGCCCACTTCTCTAACCTTTAGGCCACCGCTGCCAAATTTGTGCACAACATTTTAAGATAACCATACTATTTATGTTATCTAATGATTACTGAAACTATGTTATGGAACCTGCTGTGAGCCCAATTTTGAGAAAACATGATAAAAATGTGTAGGAGGAGTATCAAACTCTGGGGTAGTTTTGTCTGTTTAAACTTAAAAAAAAAAAAAAAATTGGTGTTGGTGATATAATTCTGAAAAGAATCACACAAAACTTTGGAACAGGAACCCACCTAATGAATCTGGTTGGTCTAGGACGTATGGTTGCTGAGCCTCAGATTATTGGAGAATAATAAGAATAAGAATAATCCAATACAATAGGGTTCATGCAGCTTTGCTGGACTAGGAGAAGGTGAACTAGGAGAAGGTGAACTAGGAGAAGGTAGTGGTGAACTAGGAGAAGGTGAACTAGGAGAAGGTAGTGGTGAACTAGGAGAAGGTAGTGGTGAACTAGGAGAAGGTAGTGGTGAACTAGGAGAAGGTGAACTAGGAGAAGGTTGAGGTGAACTAGGAGAAGGTAGTGGTGAACTAGGAGAAGGTGAACTAGGAGAAGGTTGAGGTGAACTAGGAGAAGGTAGTGGTGAACTAGGAGAAGGTAGTGGTGAACTAGGAGAAGGTGAACTAGGAGAAGGTAGTGGTGAACTAGGAGAAGGTGAACTAGGAGAAGGTAGTGGTGAACTAGGAGAAGGTAGTGGTGAACTAGGAGAAGGTGAACTAGGAGAAGGTAGTGGTGAACTAGGAGAAGGTAGTGGTGAACTAGGAGAAGGTGAACTAGGAGAAGGTGAACTAGGAGAAGGTAGTGGTGAACTAGGAGAAGGTAGTGGTGAACTAGGAGAAGGTTGTGGTGAACTAGGAGAAGGTGAACTAGGAGAAGGTGAACTAGGAGAAGGTGAACTAGGAGAAGGTGAACTAGGAGAAGGTAGTGGTGAACTAGGAGAAGGTGAACTAGGAGAAGGTAGTGGTGGACTAGGAGAAGGTAGTGGTGAACTAGGAGAAGGTGAACTAGGAGAAGGTAGTGGTGGACTAGGAGAAGGTGAACTAGGAGAAGGTAGTGGTGAACTAGGAGAAGGTGAACTAGGAGAAGGTAGTGGTGAACTAGGAGAAGGTAGAGGTGAACTAGGAGAAGGTAGTGGTGAACTAGGAGAAGGTAGTGGTGAACTAGGAGAAGGTAGTGGTGAACTAGGAGAAGGTGAACTAGGAGAAGGTGAACTAGGAGAAGGTGAACTAGGAGAAGGTAGTGGTGAACTAGGAGAAGGTAGTGGTGAACTAGGAGAAGGTAGTGGTGAACTAGGAGAAGGTGAACTAGGAGAAGGTGAACTAGGAGAAGGTAGTGGTGAACTAGGAGAAGGTGAACTAGGAGAAGGTGAACTAGGAGAAGGTAGTGGTGAACTAGGAGAAGGTGAACTAGGAGAAGGTAGTGGTGAACTAGGAGAAGGTGAACTAGGAGAAGGTAGTGGTGAACTAGGAGAAGGTAGTGGTGAACTAGGAGAAGGTAGTGGTGAACTAGGAGAAGGTGAACTAGGAGAAGGTTGAGGTGAACTAGGAGAAGGTAGTGGTGAACTAGGAGAAGGTTGAGGTGAACTAGGAGAAGGTAGTGGTGAACTAGGAGAAGGTAGTGGTGAACTAGGAGAAGGTGAACTAGGAGAAGGTAGTGGTGAACTAGGAGAAGGTAGTGGTGAACTAGGAGAAGGTAGTGGTGAACTAGGAGAAGGTGAACTAGGAGAAGGTGAACTAGGAGAAGGTGAACTAGGAGAAGGTAGTGGTGAACTAGGAGAAGGTAGTGGTGAACTAGGAGAAGGTTGTGGTGAACTAGGAGAAGGTGAACTAGGAGAAGGTGAACTAGGAGAAGGTGAACTAGGAGAAGGTGAACTAGGAAAAGGTAGTGGTGAACTAGGAGAAGGTGAACTAGGAGAAGGTAGTGGTGGACTAGGAGAAGGTAGTGGTGAACTAGGAGAAGGTGAACTAGGAGAAGGTAGTGGTGGACTAGGAGAAGGTGAACTAGGAGAAGGTAGTGGTGAACTAGGAGAAGGTGAACTAGGAGAAGGTAGTGGTGAACTAGGAGAAGGTAGAGGTGAACTAGGAGAAGGTAGTGGTGAACTAGGAGAAGGTAGTGGTGAACTAGGAGAAGGTAGTGGTGAACTAGGAGAAGGTAGTGGTGAACTAGGAGAAGGTGAACTAGGAGAAGGTGAACTAGGAGAAGGTGAACTAGGAGAAGGTAGTGGTGAACTAGGAGAAGGTAGTGGTGAACTAGGAGAAGGTAGTGGTGAACTAGGAGAAGGTGAACTAGGAGAAGGTGAACTAGGAGAAGGTAGTGGTGAACTAGGAGAAGGTGAACTAGGAGAAGGTGAACTAGGAGAAGGTGGTGGTGGACTAGGAGAAGGTAGTGGTGAACTAGGAGAAGGTAGTGGTGAACTAGGAGAAGGTAGTGGTGAACTAGGAGAAGGTGAACTAGGAGAAGGTGAACTAGGAGAAGGTGAACTAGGAGAAGGTAGTGGTGAACTAGGAGAAGGTGAACTAGGAGAAGGTGAACTAGGAGAAGGTAGTGGTGAACTAGGAGAAGGTAGTGGTGAACTAGGAGAAGGTGAACTAGGAGAAGGTTGAGGTGAACTAGGAGAAGGTGAACTAGGAGAAGGTTGAGGTGAACTAGGAGAAGGTGAACTAGGAGAAGGTTGAGGTGAACTAGGAGAAGGTAGTGGTGAACTAGGAGAAGGTAGTGGTGAACTAGGAGAAGGTGAACTAGGAGAAGGTGAACTAGGAGAAGGTGGACTAGGAGAAGGTAGTGGTGAACTAGGAGAAGGTGAACTAGGAGAAGGTAGTGGTGAACTAGGAGAAGGTGAACTAGGAGAAGGTTGAGGTGAACTAGGAGAAGGTAGTGGTGAACTAGGAGAAGGTAGTGGTGAACTAGGAGAAGGTGAACTAGGAGAAGGTGAACTAGGAGAAGGTGGACTAGGAGAAGGTAGTGGTGAACTAGGAGAAGGTAGTGGTGAACTAGGAGAAGGTAGTGGTGAACTAGGAGAAGGTGAACTAGGAGAAGGTAGTGGTGAACTAGGAGAAGGTGAACTAGGAGAAGGTGAACTAGGAGAAGGTGAACTAGGAGAAGGTAGAGGTGAACTAGGAGAAGGTGAACTAGGAGAAGGTAGTGGTGAACTAGGAGAAGGTAGTGGTGAACTAGGAGAAGGTGAACTAGGAGAAGGTAGTGGTGGACTAGGAGAAGGTAGTGGTGAACTAGGAGAAGGTGAACTAGGAGAAGGTAGTGGTGAACTAGGAGAAGGTGAACTAGGAGAAGGTAGTGGTGGACTAGGAGAAGGTGAACTAGGAGAAGGTAGTGGTGAACTAGGAGAAGGTGAACTAGGAGAAGGTAGTGGTGAACTAGGAGAAGGTAGAGGTGAACTAGGAGAAGGTAGTGGTGGACTAGGAGAAGGTAGTGGTGAACTAGGAGAAGGTAGTGGTGGACTAGGAGAAGGTAGTGGTGAACTAGGAGAAGGTAGTGGTGAACTAGGAGAAGGTGGACTAGGAGAAGGTAGTGGTGGACTAGGAGAAGGTGAACTAGGAGAAGGTTGTGGTGAACTAGGAGAAGGTAGTGGTGAACTAGGAGAAGGTAGTGGTGAACTAGGAGAAGGTAGTGGTGAACTAGGAGAAGGTAGTGGTGGACTAGGGGAAGGTGAACTAGGAGAAGGTTGTGGTGAACTAGGAGCAGGTGAACTAGGAGAAGGTAGTGGTGGACTAGGAGAAGGTAGTGGTGGACTAGGAGAAGGTGAACTAGGAGAAGGTGAACTAGGAGAAGGTAGTGGTGAACTAGGAGAAGGTAGTGGTGAACTAGGAGAAGGTGAACTAGGAGAAGGTTGTGGTGGACTAGGAGAAGGTGAACTAGGAGAAGGTGAACTAGGAGAAGGTGAACTAGGAGAAGGTAGTGGTGAACTAGGAGAAGGTGAACTAGGAGAAGGTGAACTAGGAGAAGGTAGTGGTGAACTAGGAGAAGGTGAACTAGGAGAAGGTTGTGGTGAACTAGGAGAAGGTTGTGGTGAACTAGGAGAAGGTTGAGGTGAACTAGGAGAAGGTGAACTAGGAGAAGGTAGTGGTGAACTAGGAGAAGGTTGTGGTGAACTAGGAGAAGGTTGAGGTGAACTAGGAGAAGGTAGAGGTGAACTAGGAGAAGGTTGTGGTGAACTAGGAGAAGGTTGTGGTGAACTAGGAGAAGGTTGAGGTGAACTAGGAGAAGGTGAACTAGGAGAAGGTAGTGGTGAACTAGGAGAAGGTAGTGGTGAACTAGGAGAAGGTAGTGGTGAACTAGGAGAAGGTAGTGGTGAACTAGGAGAAGGTTGAGGTGGACTAGGAGAAGGTGAACTAGGAGAAGGTAGTGGTGAACTAGGAGAAGGTGAACTAGGAGAAGGTAGTGGTGAACTAGGAGAAGGTAGTGGTGAACTAGGAGAAGGTAGTGGTGAACTAGGAGAAGGTGAACTAGGAGAAGGTGGTGGTGAACTAGGAGAAGGTAGTGGTGAACTAGGAGAAGGTGAACTAGGAGAAGGTAGTGGTGAACTAGGAGAAGGTGAACTAGGAGAAGGTAGTGGTGAACTAGGAGAAGGTAGTGGTGAACTAGGAGAAGGTGAACTAGGAGAAGGTGAACTAGGAGAAGGTTGAGGTGAACTAGGAGAAGGTTGAGGTGAACTAGGAGAAGGTGAACTAGGAGAAGGTTGATGTGAACTAGGAGAAGGTTGAGGTGAACTAGGAGAAGGTTGAGGTGGACTAGGAGAAGGTTGAGGTGGGATGGGAACAGGGCATGGACTCTATGTTGTGGGCCGCCCCGGAGACGGCTCTGTCCCCAAAACTGCAGAGGTTGGACTTCAGAACCCTGGGGGACACCTTGTGTGATTGTGGATGTGTCAGAGGAGTGTTGGTGAGGTGGGACCATGACAAACGCCGGAGTGAAACAGATGTTGTATATTCTGGTTTACAATGAGTTAAGGAAGTTCCAAAGTTACAGATCAAACTCTTCAAGAATGTATGCGAATATATACCCCACATTGATATGATAAAAATGGGGCTTTAAAGGAACATTAAAGGGGACATACATTATAAATGGCTTTTTTCTGTGTTTAGCATGGTTTTATAGTAATACGGGTTAGTATCAATGGGCCTGTGTCTCTAATTACCATATTGACTCATCAGTCTAGTCTCGAGTTCACGAGATCCTCCCTCACTCAACTAATCTGTTCTGATTTGACGGTTTTGCTGACGTTAATATAGCACTGATTTGGTTGACAGCGACAGCAGAGCGAGTGGAATTATCTTCACTTCCTCAAACAGAGCGAGGCAGACAACGAGCGAGTGAGAGGGAGAGGGAGAGCGAGAGATAGAGAGGGAGAGAGAGAGGGAGAGAGAGAGAGAGAGAGAGAGAGAGAGAGAGAGAGAGAGAGAGAGAGAGAGAGAGAGAGAGAGAGAGAGAGAGAGAGGGAGAGAGAGAAAGGAGCTTCTGTCGGGGAAACAAACCGCTCGCGAGGAAGCAGCAGTAGCACATACTCATTTACACACAACCTGGGCTGGACCTCGCGGGGAAGCAACAGTAGCACATACTGATTTACACACAACCTGGGCTGGACCTCGCGGGGAAGCAACAGTAGCACATACTCATTTACACACAACCTGGACCTCACAGGAAGCAGCAGTAGCACACACTCATTTACACACAACCTGGACCTCACAGGAAGCAGCAGTAGCACACACTCATTTACACACAACCTGGACCTCACAGGAAGCAGCAGTAGCACACACTCATTTACACACAACCTGGACCTCACAGGAAGCAGCAGTAGCACACACTCATTTACACACAACCTGGACCTCACAGGAAGCAGCAGTAGCACACACTCATTTACACACAACCTGGACCTCGCGGGGAAGCAGCAGTAGCACATACTCATTTACACACAACCTGGGCCTCGCGGGGAAGCAGCAGTAGCACACACTCATTTACACACAACCTGGACCTCACAGGAAGCAGCAGTAGCACACACTCATTTACACACAACCTGGACCTCACAGGAAGCAGCAGTAGCACACACTCATTTACACACAACCTGGACCTCACAGGAAGCAGCAGTAGCACACACTCATTTACACACAACCTGGACCTCGCGGGGAAGCAGCAGTAGCACATACTCATTTACACACAACCTGGGCCTCGCGGGGAAGCAGCAGTAGCACACACTCATTTACACACAACCTGGACCTCGCGGGGAAGCAGTGGAGAGATAACTGTATGCTCCGTGTCCCTCTCCCTCCCTCCCTCTCTCCCTCTCTCTCTATCTCTCTCTCTGTGCCAGTCGCAGACTGTGTGGATGATTGTCACTCAAAGTGCTTATGGGCGGAGCCAGGCCAACACAGCCAGAAATCCAAAGTGAGAAAAATTTGGCTTTTGAGTACTTGATTAGAAATATAAAACAATGAATTATTTTTTAATAAAAGCTTACAGATGTGTTCAATAGACTCACAGGAATTGTGTAAAGTTGCCCAAATAGTGCTAGGAATAGCAATGCATGTCCCCTTTAAGGGAAATGCCCTCACTGTCTTCTCCAGAGTCAGACAAGAAGTTTAGCACAGCACAAATTAATGGAAACGGACCACTAGCCTAGCTTAAAACTCTGGGAGAAGTCATTGTGACCAACAGCTAGGCTAGTGGTTCATATCCACTTTCATTCATTTGTGCTAAGCTAGGCTAGCTTGCAGCCAAATGAAATATGTATCTATCTTCTTGTCTGACTCTGAAGAAGACATTATGCACATTTCCCATTATGCTGGCATGTTCATTTAAAGTAGTTCTGATCATGTAAAGAAATGAGTGACAAAAGGGTGAAAAGTGAAATGAGTGAAAAAAGGGACATCCAAAGGGGCTCATGCCATATTAGGTGGTTATGTACATTGTATTGCAAACATGTGATTCTCACCTCCTGGTTAAAGATGGACGTCAAACACTCCTTCCTCCACTGCCTCTATGTCCTCCTCTGCAATTACTGGGAGAGAGAGAGGGGGGAGAGAGACAGAGAGAGGGGAGAGAGAGTGGGAGGAGAGAGAGAGAGACATATAGGAGAGATAAAGACAGAGAGAGAGAGATATAGATGGAGGGAGAGCAAGGGAGAGGCAGAGAGAGAGAGAGAAGTTAGCTTGGCTCAGGCCCAACTGATTACTGAGCTCATTCATTGGCCTCATTGCATTGACAACTGCATTGATTAGTGGCGTCACACTGGTATGAATCCTCACCAGCTGCAGCCACCAAAGAGCCAGTGGGGCTGCAGTGTTTTCTAGGGATGTTGCAGCAGGTGTGAGTCATCGCCCCGCGCTGCCTGATGTCACGGAGGGGGCGGCTGATCCATTTCCATTGCAAATGAGACGGCATTGTATGAGAATGTCTCTGAAATGCCGCCGGCTCAATGACACGTCGTCCAAAAGACACAAGCGTCCCCCAAACTCAAAAAGGTCAGAGTGGCATAAATAGAACGCTGACTTTGAAGAGACGTGCACAAAGAGAACTTCTAAAGATCTAAAGCGGTGGGTTCTCAGGAGAACTTATCTAAAGCGGTGGATTCTCAAGGGGGTTGGTGCGCTAACTTGACCTTAATGTGAGTGGTACGTTTGTTTATATAGCACATTTCATACACAGTGGCGATTTGTATACAACTTTATGCAAAATGTGTCCATATATATACATCTATGTATGCTTGTGCAATACTGACATTTTGTGCAGGAGGGCAACGTGCAATCTACATTAACATAATAATAATAACTGGCCGCTACTTTGCCATGCTTTGTGTCATGGTTCCGGCCCGTCAGTGCTCCTTTCCTCTCTCTGTTCTCTTCCCCCTTCTCCCACTCATTATGGTCAAATAGGTACAGCCAATGTTCCCTCTAATTATTTTTTGGTCTGAGCAAACACTCAAACCTCCTGAGCAGACATCAGCAACTACTGAGCAACATACGTCACCTGCCGATTAACCGGTTGGTTGATAAGCGGCGGTTTGTAAAAAATCTGAGAATCTTAATTTCCCTCAATGTCTAACAAAATCTATACATTTTGCTGATACACAGAAATAATACAGGGCATATTATATTCCTTAATCAAATAGTTATTTGACCATTGATTGACGATACAGATCTCTCTCTCTCTCCCTCCCTTTCTCCCTCTCTCTCTAAACCTCTCACCTTCCCCCCTGCTTCATTCCTCCTTTCTCTGTCAGATACACATCAGAGAAAAGTCACTTGTTTCCAGACTCCTCTAGTCTGGTCTCAGCTCTTACTTAATCCTTTCTGTTAGTCTAGGATTCAGCACCCAGCTGTCATAAGATATAGGTGTGAGATGAGCGTTTTATCTTGTTTTTTATGCATCAAACATCACAAAAGCATTTTTCGACAGGGTGGCGCGAATCGACCACAAAGTACCACAAAATACCCCAAAGTATAACCCCAAAATACCACAAATTACAACAAAGTACCACAAGTTACCACAAAGTACCACAAAATACCCCAAAGCTCCCCGGGGGAGAGCTTCAGAGGGAGACGACGACAGAGACATGAAGGGTAAAGACTTCCACCAGTGAGAGAGAACACACAGTTTCTTCAGGAGACAAATGAGACACGCTCGTTCTATGACTGAAAGAAAATAAACAAAGCATACTGTACATTTTCTTGGTTTGGATTGTTAATATTGCTGTGGATAACAAATGCTGCTTTACTTTCGCTCTTGAGTTTGTTGTTTTGGGAGAATTCCGTGTTTTTCAGCATTAGATACATATTTCTCCCATAATCGTGCTCAACAAACCACCTGGTGGTTTAAGAAGCCAATCCCACAGGCCGCTCAGATTTTGAGGAAGTACAGAGAAGCCCCCCCCCCCCCCCCCAGTGGAAGAATGTGAAAAGGGGTGCTCTAGTTCTGCACAAATAAC
>NC_140165.1:113529787-113574787 GCF_963971535.1 Notolepis coatsorum
GTGTGCGTGCTGTTGGTGATCGATGGGGACAAAGAGACTGGCTGATCCGATGGAGGCTGTGGGTCTCTGTTAGTTATATCTGAACCTGCAGCACAGACGCTGGACAACAGGTAAAACACGCCACTAACTTACCTTTACACTTGTAGCCTTGCTTGTAGAACCCCCATATCTACACAGAGACAATTAAAGAGAGAGAGAGGGGAGAGAGAGAGAGAGAGAGAGAGAGAGAGAGAGAGAGAGAGAGAGAGAGAGAGAGAGAGAGAGAGAGAGAGAGAGAGAGAGAGAGAGAGAGAGAGAGAGAGAGAGAGAATGATTGAGGGCAACTGGCATCTGTTTCGAGAGATAGAGTAAAACCAAGAAGGGACGCAATGTATTTCCACTGTCGACTACAATTTTAATTTTAAATAATTTTCAGCCAATATCTTATCAAATAAATATATATAATAATCTTCTTAAAGACTTTTACTATTATGTACTATGCCACTATGCCTATACCTACTATGTACTATGCAACTATGCCTATACCTGCTATGTACTAATATACTACTATGTCTACTATCTACTATGCTATCAGTACTATACCTATACTACTACGAATCTTCCTTGACATGGCATATCGTGCAGTGAAGGGAACGGCTCCCTCCTACCTCCGGTCAATGGTCTCTAACTACACACCCTCAAGACCCCTACGCTCTGCATCTTCTGGCCGCCTCAGACCTACTCCTATCCAAGCTCCGGGAGGGTCATCAGGCTATTCTCTGACCTTGCTCCACAATGGTGGAATGAACTGCCCACCCCAGTCAGGACAGCCGAAACCTGACAAATTTTCCGCCGTCGAATAAAAAACACACTTCTTCAATCAATATCTGAAAAGATTTAAAAAAAATTTTTATGTGTACAGTCTTTTACTATCATGCACTTTGCTACTATTTCGACCTACTATGCTAATACGTCTATACTATGCACTCAAGACTGTAGCCCAAGTAATCTTCTGTTTGACGAACAATCTTACTTAGCTGCCAGCGTTGTACCCTTCCTGCTGACCTGTTGTACACTACTACGAATCTTCCTAAGTCTTTATAAGTCGCTTTGGATAAAATCATCAGTTAAATGACCAAATTTAACTCAAGTTCAGCACTGCAGGGACGAACAATACCACGTACCCTTAGCTGCCGGAGGTGTACCCCTCCTGTTGACAACTTGTAAGTCACTTTGGATAGAAATGTCAGCTAAATGACTAATCTATCTTGTCTATCTTGAAGGTTTACTTAACATGGTTCAATACATGAACGTGGGGGAATGTTTATAAAACAAATATAGATCCTATTATTAAACTACAGAAAAGAGCTATTAGAATAATAAACAAAGCTATAGTTACCTTGAATCGATAAAACTATTATGCATAAAGTCCTGCACATAAAAATGTGTAGATATGGTGTACATAAAAACCTTGGAAAAAAGATTTCCGTGCTAGGAGTAAAAGCCTACCAGTTTGTATTCAATGTCTCTTTCAACCAAGAGAAGGAAAGTATAATATATATATTTTTTTTAATTATGTTTTTGGTAGATCTTTATTTGTTTGTACTACCGGGCAGTCCGGTAGAGAGAGAGAGAGAGAGAGAGAGAGAGAGAGAGAGAGAGAGAGAGAGAGAGAGAGAGAGAGAGATAGAGAGAGAGAGAGGAAGAACGGGAGACAGAGCGGGGGGAAGACATTCGGCAAAGGACGCCGGGTCCAGGAATCGAACCCGGGACGGCCGCTTTGCGATGCAGCGTGTTACATGGGTCGCCACTTGGGTGCCCAGGAAAGTATAATTTAAGAGGGTTATGTATTCTTAAAACATGTAAAAAGGTAAGAACGAATGTAAAAGCTAGATGTGTTTAAATTTTGGGAGTTAAATTATGGAATAGCCTTAGTGACGGGTTGAAGTTGTGTACTTCTCAGGGGAGATTTAAAAAAGCCTTAAAGGATCAAATAATTCAGGAGTACAGTTTTGAGTAAAAACATCAAACATTTGTTTTTTCATTCAAAAAATTATATCTTGCAGCATATTTTAAGGTTTTCTTTCTTATATTAAAATATATTTAGTTTTTAAGAATTTGTAAGGGATAGGCAAAAATAAGCATGTGCCTATTCCTTTTTTTCTGTAGTTGATTTTGGATTTTGTGTGTGAGCTTGCCTTGAATATGTACATTTGTGATTTTTCTTTTTCTTTTCTCTTTTCCTTTTGTAAGTCCACACGGGTGTGTTTGATTTGTCTGTAAACAAGACCGAAAAATAAACTGCATTCATTCATGAATACCCTGTACAGTCCACTTAACATGAATACCCTGTACAGTCGAATTAACATGTCTGAATACCCTATAATGACAATACATTTTAATCTAATCTAATCTAATTTTTATCAGTCACAAATTGCTTTCGTGCTAACTGATGAATATTGGAGTGGAATGCTTAGCCTCTCCCTTCCATTATAAGGAGTGGACGGGGCGTATGCAAATTCAGGTGTACGAGAACACGCTTTCAGTTTAAGAATGAGTGACATTCTTCAGTCAGGGGATCATAGCTGCGATAATTGGTGGGGAGGTGGGTGAGAGACGGCAGGAGGAACAATGACATGAAAGGGCTGGAGATCAGACACAGCCCCAGCAAACACACACACACACACACACACACAAACTAATACACACTAAAATACATACACGCTGAGTTAACACAGTCTAATAAACACATGTATAAATGCAAACTAATACACATGTACACACAGTCACACACTAATACATACCGATAGAAACACACACACACACACGCACACACACACACACACACACACACACACACACACACACACACACACACACACACACACACACACACACACACACACACACACACACACACACACACACACACACAGACAAACATACTGTGCACATGCACACAAACACACATGCTCAGAGTGGAGATACTGTATAAACAGCCAGAGGCTGAAGAACAAAGAGAATGCAGGTACTAGTGGTACACCCCTACCAGCCCCCCCCCCACACCATCCCACCCACCCACTGACCTTTACCATCACTGAAGACGTACTGTAGTAGCCATTGTAGAACCCCCCCCCCCCCCCCCCATCCAATATTTATCCTGGACATACTGCAGCAACATGCTAGCATTCTTATAGGTCATATAAGAACACCTATATAACTAGATAAGAATACCTAGAAAATTATCCCGTTATCACGAGAAAACAAAGTCCGTTTTCTCGTAATAACGACTTATTAATCTCGTTATCTCGACATAACGAAGTCCGTTTTCTCGTGATAACGGATTAATTTATTTCATGGGGGTACATGACATACAGGTATACACAGTTGTAAAGGCCATAATATGGCCTTTGGTTGTTAAGTAGTGTCTTATTTATGTTTGAACACTAGGGGGCTCACCGCCTCCATTATGGCCCCTCTTCTATAAATGGCTTAGCTAATTGCCGTAATCGCATGCACCTGTGAGGAGGATACATTTTCCTACCTGTCTCACCGTTTGGAACTGACCATGGAGCAATTGACAACTGTTCTGATTTAACCCTTCATTCACCATCATTCACCTTTGGACAACAATAAACTCTGTAAACAGCAGCAACTTGGGACATTCCATATTTACATCACAAACTTTGGGACTGAGTAAGATAATTAATTGCGGGTGCATCGTGGACGCTTGTCGATTCATTGGGGAGCGACAACCGGACACTACAAAGTAGAAAAATCCCTCATGGAAGAAGGAAGTGTGCTGAGTGAGTACAAAGTAGGAAAATTCCTCATGGAAGAAGGACGTGTGCTGAGTGAGTACAAAGCTGGAAAAACTCCTCACGAAAGAAGGACATGTGTGAGAATTCCCTCATGAAACATGATAAAAAAGGTTGTGAGTATAAGTATAGGACAACTTTCCTCACAAAAGAAAGCGAGGTAAGAAGATTTGAAACCTCTGTTATTGGATTACCTGAAATTTAAATGGATAGAGTGAAGAGCTGTAAACGCCTTCTGTGAAGATGGAATTGTTTGGACGCTATGCTGTAATTGCAAATGGAAAAGTGAGTCGGGACATTGTCACATTGCTACATTGTTGCGGTTCCGTGCGAACGCCATGAGGAGGATCCTAACGCCAGACTAATTAATTGTGATATTGTGGATTATGGAACGGACTGGAAGCCGTATTAAATGGAACGGATTGGATGCCGTATTATGTTGAACCATTGCAATTAATGTCGTCTGGACGTGTGGAAAACGAAATTGTTCGCTTGGACATCGCGGATGTGTGGCAATAAATCCCCAGTTCCATATAGCTTAATCTCTGTGCCATTAATTAGGATTTAAGACCGTAGGAGGATACTTCCTCTGCCCTCACTATGTGTTTGTGTACATAGCTATGCAGCGAGCCAAACACTCTCCCATAAAGGACCCAAGACAAAAGCTGGCTTTAAGCATTTTAATGAAGCAGTGTAAACTGTAAAACTATGCAAAAGACACACACACATTTGTGTATGTAGAAGGAGCAGAACAATACTGTTCAAAAACCATACGATTATGATGACGTCTAATTCTCTGGGGGACTGAAGTCCAGTGTTTGTAGGGGGCCTGGCTAGGCTGGTTGTTGTTCTAGCTGGACACCAGCAGCTCTACACTGTAGGTCACTCTGTTAGCTGGACGGTCCACAAAAATGTCCCCATCCTCTAGCGGGCCACAGGTTTCGCCCTAGGAGGCTAAAATGTGGTATTTTCCTTTCACGTTTACCAGTAATTTTGTCCTTGAAGCTGCATGTGGGGTCAATGGGAAAATTGTGTTTCACCAAAGTATGTTTAATGTTTTGTTAACATTCCTATTTCTAAAAGCCAAACCACTGACCCTAAACGACCGGATGTTGCAGAGAACACACTGACTGGTGATGTCGGGTGACCTGATCTGTGATGCTAAGCTAGCTTTGGCTAATGATTTTTCCTTTTTTTTAACTGACGCTTAAAATTCTAAATCCCCTGCCCTATCAGAGAGAGAAATGTATAGACGGTTTTGTTCACGGGAACACAGCCTGCATGAACCACAGACAAAGCTAGGAGCGATCTATTAATAATCCATTAATTTTCCTATAGCAGCAGCAAAGACTCCCCCTTATCCTCACTCAACTCTACCCCACACATCAAAAGAAAATGATTTGATGGCATTACAGATTCTACCTTTAATGTATCAGGCTACCTCCAAGAGAATTCTTCTGGAATAACAGGGGAGGGGGTGCACGGTGAGTGGTACTACCATTGAATATAAACATGTATGACCTCTTACCTCCCCCATGACCGATGACTTACTTCAATGGAAAAATGAATCAAGACCAAAGAAATTGCATGTTCTTGGTATCTAGGGACATTTATGGACCTCAGGGAATGTATTCCCAGTGTCAGAAATATTGTGTGTTACTATGCTTGAGTAAATTGTAATGAACCAAAGGAGAACATCAATTATTATTATTGTATTTTTATTTTCCATCTTTGACAGTGAATAACACCATGGTAACTGTAACTGAGGGGTACAATTCCCTGACTGTATTGATAAGTATGGTATTATTAAACCACTACCTCTTGTACTTTAACTTCTGGCCATCCAGTACATGATATAGATATGATGAACACTTTCCCACCTGATGAAACGAAGTCCACACAAATGTATAAATCGAATATTTTATATAGCAAAGGGTATATACAACGTTCACTTAATGACATTTATGATTTGAAATGCACTTGTATGGCAAATGAGTATTCGTAGGTAAATCAACATTGAATGTCCAATCTCTGGTTACGCAGGGAGTAAATATACAACCTGGTTCTTTAGGGAACTATAGCGATGGTACTTAAATGATTATAGCTGGATACACTAAGGGGGGGGGGGGGGTCCCGCTGGTTGTAAGACAGTAGGGGGGGGGTTAGAAGAGCCGCTGGCGGTATCCCATCTGGCCGACGATTTCTTGGGAGAATTCAGAGTCCTGAACACGATGCCCACAGAACCTCGGTCCGCAGATGAATACAGCTGGACCCTCTGGTGGACGGTAGCTGCCGGTCCACAGATGAAGAGACGTGAGGCGACCTCACTCGGGGTAGAGCGCCGTCTCACCTGGACTCCTCTCCGGGGGTAGTTCCAACACTCAGCAGTGTTGGCCGTTATCCATGGAATAATCAAAGCACCCAAAGCATGTAGATAATCCAAGCCGTGGAAGGCTCGCCGTCGTCCGGGTAAAGTAATCCAATGTACAGGTCCACTCGTCCTGGCCCGGAGCTCCTCGGATGCAAGCACCACACGTGGTCTGCCCAGCCTGGTTAAGACTCCAGATAACGTCAGGAACGATGGGGGTACTGCTCACTTTATAATTCTAACCGAACGATGCACCATACATAATAGACTATTATTAGCTTAATAGAAATACGTCCAACTCGACGGTATAGTGCCAAACTATGACAATTCAACTATTAATCCACACGATATCTCAATGCCTATTCTGAGGCCAAGTAGGCCTTACTGCACCACACGTGCGTCGTGGGTGAGGCTTTGCGTCTGTTACTAGGTTGGAGGGTAAAGAACTAATGGACTAAAAGAAAGTTCTACTTTACTTGCGCCATATATATATGCGCTGTGAACAAATAGTACCATTCGTATTTCGCCAGACGTATTCCTACGCGGAACCGGGCTTGCCACGACATGTTGGTCGGCACGATTGAACTTGAACCAAGGGGCATGGCTGCTGGCGCCAGGTTCTCGTCCAATGGTAGAATGAAACTATTATGGGCTGTTAGTAGACTAAAGGGATATTCAGTGCATATTGTACAAGGAATATACAGGGGATATCAAACGATATACAAATACTATTAAATATATATCCATAAATAAATATATATATTCGGTTTAATCTGATCCTTCACAACAGCCGCACCCTAATTAGTCCCACCTAATTAGCTAAACAGAGACAGATTAACCGCACTGTCTACCACTCAAGGTCCGCTGTAAGGGTCAGTCAACTCACAAAGTCATGGGGTCATGGTCATCATCGATAGTGTCTGGGAGTCGGGGCAGTTCTATTAGCCTCACCACGGGTCGTGTGTAAGTTCGCCCTTGGACGAGCACTTCAGCTGCTCGGACCTTGCCATCGGCACCGGTGATCACTTTGCTTACGCGGCCAGCCGGCCACATAGCTCTGGGTAGTGACTGGTCGATAATCATGACGACTGTTCCTTCTGTCAAATTGTCTCTCTCTTTTACCCACTTCTGGCGGGTCTGTAGAGACGGTAGGTAGTGGAGTAGGAAGCTGCTCCAAAACTTGTCAGCTAGTACTTGACTGTACCTCCACATTCTTCGGCCGTTCGCTTCTTCAGACCTGTACATTGTCTGGGGTAGCGCGGGGTCCAGCCGCCCCATTAAGAGTGTGTTGGGGGTGACTGGGTCGACATCTGCTACATCACTGGAGACGTAGCCGAGGGGCTTGGAGTTCAATACTCCCTCGATCTCCGTGAGGACTGTCATTAGGACTTCCTCCGCCACAGTCTGGGCCCCAAGCACGGCGTACAGGGCTGTCTTTATAGAACGTACTTCTCTTTCCCAGGTTCCACCGAAGTGGGGTGCGTTCGGGGGATTAAACTGGAAGTCAATCTGGGATGGAGCGAGGTGGGTCTTAAGTTCTGGGCCCATAGCTTGGAAGCTCTCTCTCAGCTCTCTTTCTCCGCCTTTGAAGTTTGTCCCGTGATCAGACAACAATGTAGACGGTTTTCCTTTCCGTGATGTGAATCTTCGGAAGGCCATAAGGAATGAGTCTGTGCTCATGGTCGGAAGGAGTTCGATATGTATCGCTCTGGTGGTCATGCATTTGAATACAATACCCCACCGCTTCTCGGTTCCTCTTCCTTTCTTTATATACAACGGGCCAAAACAGTCCATGCCTGTGGAGTGGAATGGCTTGTCGCCGAGTCGGAGGCGACAGGGCGGTAGGTCAGCCATCCGTGGTATGCTGGGCTGCGCGCGCCACTTTCGGCAGTCTAGACAGGTTCGCTGGAAGCGTTGCACCGCTTCTCTTCCTTGAAGTATCCAATAGCGACGTCTGATCTCCGCGAAGACTCTCTCTGCTCCTGCGTGGTGTACATCCTCGTCGTATTTCTTTATGATCAGCTCTGTGACCTTGTGTCGGCTGTTCAAGACTATCGGGTACTTAATGTCATCCGGTAGATCGGGGGCTCTCCGCAGGCGACCACCCACTCTGATGAGATTATGGGCGTCACTCTCGGGTGCCAGGTGGAGCAGTCTGCTGTCTGATGGGACGGGCTTTCCTCCCTGTAAACAGTCTAGCTCATCGGGGAACGAGTCTCTCTGGGCTCGTTGTAGTAGAAGAAGTTCTGCTTCTTCGTAGTCAGCTGCTGAAATGTCAGTGGTGGACTGAATCTCTGGGTGGTGCCACAGGAATGTCTTTAGCTGCGCACTTTGTAGGGTAATGCAGTCATCTATGTTGGGGTCTGTGGAGGCGACTGTGCTCAGTCCACAGAACATAGGTTTCTTGTTCTCAGCCTCCTCTTTACTTGCTTCCCGTGGGGTGGGCGTAGGCCACTCTTCTTCCGGGAGCTTGAGGAATTCTGGTCCGTCACTGTAGATGTTGCGACGGGTGAGGTCATCCAGGGACATTCCCCGGGTGATGATGTCAGCTGGGTTGTGTTTGGTGTCCACATACCGCCAGCTCGCTGCTTCTGTTAACTCTTGAATCTCAGTGACTCTGACTCCCACGAAGACTTTGTATCTGCATGAATCAGACTTGATCCATGTGAGTACTGTCGTGGAATCTGACCACAAGATTGTTCGGTGCACCGGAATGGTGAGTTCACGTTGGATTAACGTGGCTAGATGCGCTCCTGCTAGGGCTGCGCAGAGCTCTAGACGCGGGATAGATTGTTGCTTTCGTGGGGCTATTCTTGAGCGAGCCAGGATGAAAGCGGTGTGTATCTCGCCTCCCTTCTCTTGGGCACGCAAGTAGGCCACCGATCCATAGGCTACTTCGGAGGCGTCGCTGAAGACGTGTAGATCCATCTTGCATGTCTCTGGCCTCACCGTGGGTGGGAAGTAGCTGCGGCGTATATTGACGCCTGGGAGTGAGCGGAGTTCCGTCTCCCACTCTCTCCATGTGGAGGCAAGGTGTGCGGGTATTGGGTCGTCCCAGCCCTGGTCCTTGTCCCATAGTGCTCGTACAATCATCTTTGCCCTGGTGGTGTAAGGTAGAATACATCCCAACGGGTCATATTGTCTGGCGAGTGTTCTGTACACACTCCGTCTGGTGGTCGGTGTCGCCGTCGACCTTCCCTGCTCTGGAGTCAGGGGTTTGTGTCTATAGTGGAGCGAGTCTGTTTTGAAGCGCCAGACTAGTCCTAGTGTCATTTCTTGGGCTTCTCCTGGGATGGTCGCCATCCAGGTCTCGCTGCTGGCAGCCTTGTCCGCGGGGGAGAGGCTGCGCAATACGTGCGGGTCACTGCTGGCCCACTGCCTGAGATCAAAGCCGCCTTTGATCAGGGAGGCGCGTAGCTTGATTAGGAGAGCCTCGGCTTCTTCTTGAGTCGAAACGCTTTGTAAACAGTTGTCCACGTAGAAACTGTTCTTCACACTGTGTCGGACCTCTTCATCTGCTGCTGGGTCCTCTGCGACGTGTTTCTGTAGTGCAAATGTAGCACAGCACGGGCTGCATGTGGTTCCGAAGGGGAGTACTTCCCACTGGTAGATGGCTGGGTTCTCATCTCCGATCCTCTCTCTCCATAGGAACCGCAGCAGGGGCTTGTCCTCCTCCACTAGTCTCACCTGCAGGAACATCCCTTTGATATCCCCGCTGATAGCCACCTTGTCCTGGCGGAAGCGCAGTAGTACGCCCAGTAGGGAGGGGCCGAGTGTGGGGCCGGGCAAGAGCTCTTTATTCAGATTTTGGGATCCGATCTGGTAGCTGCAGTTAAACACAATGCGATCCTTGCCGTTGTGGTGGACCTTGTGATGCGGCACGTACCATGATTCGGTCGTCTGATCGGCCTCTTTAATGTCAATCTTTGTCACGTGTCCCGCTGTGATTAGCTTCTCAATCTCAGCGCGGTACACCCTCTCTTGAGCGGGGTCTTTGGCTAGGCGCCGCTCTGTGTTCAATAGATAGCGCTCCGTGGCGTCTTTCTTTGCGTGAAAGGTGGGCATTCCCTCTCGCCTCAGGAGTGGAGTTGCGTATCTCATCACTCCGCCGACTGTGACTCTCTTTGTCCCTTGCTCGAGTAGGTTGATGGCGTAAATGTCTTCTTTAGAACGAATATCTTTCTTTTCGTTCTTAAAGGGTATTGTCTCTAGTGTCCATAGCCTCTCGACATGCTGCAGGAGAGTGGTGTCTTCTTCTGTCGTTCTGGAGTGGAGGCAGCTAGTCGCTGCTGTTCGGTTGAGAGATTTAGCGAGGGGGCCTTGTAGTGTCCACCCTAGGCGGGTCTCGACTGCTGCAGGACAGCCTCGGGGTCCTGTATGGACCCGGTCAATCGGGACTATGAGTTCTGCATGGTCGGAGCCTATCAGCAGGGTCGGGGTGGCGCCGTCTATGAGCGGGATAGGTAGTTGACGCAGGTGCACATATTTATCCATCAGCTTGGCGATGGGGTAGGTGTACTGCGATAGTCCTATTTCTTGGCTGGTGAAAGCATTTGTAATCCTATACCGTCGCTCTGGCTGCCCGCTTGCTGCGATAGTGAAGGAGACATTCTCGCCCTTTATCGTCTTTAAATCTCTTCTTATTGTCCGAATCGTCATTTGGTTCTCGCTCCCCCGCAGTCCCAGCTGGGCCGCAGCGGACGCGAGCAGAAGGGTCTTCTCTGACCCGTCATCAAGGACGGCGTAAGTGTCCATGACTTTATCTTGGTAGCTCAATGTCACACGGACTACCTTTAAGAGCACTTGGGCGCCGCTGCTGCTGGCGGGGTCAATGTACATGACACTTGCCTTGGTGCCGCTCGATGGTGCAGGTGAAGGCCGTCTTCTGTTACTGTCGTGTAGTATATCTAGATGGGCTCCGTCACACCGACTGCACCTTTTCTTTAGGCGGCATTCGGCTGCCATGTGACTGCGCGCACATCGGTAACAGCGCCTGTTGGACTTTATCCATTGACTCGCTTCTTCTGCATTCATCTTTGTGAACAGGTCACATTGTGACAGCCAGTGTTCTTTTTCACAGTAGGGGCACACCATCTTCCACTTCTCTTTTCTCGAGGGGGTACTGTGGCTCTTACTGCTCGGTACTGACTCTGATTGGTGCATGACAGTCACCGATCTTCTTCCATCATTTATTCTCCTGGGTCCCTCTCTGGAGCTTGGCGTGCTCCGCCCGAACGTATCCAGTCGTAAGCTGCTGACTTCTCTCGCCAGGAAGTCGGCTAGATCAAGGAGGGATGGCTCGGGGCCGTTAGGATCCCGGTGGTCTCTCTGCCGCCTAAAACGCTCTTGTCTTGCGGGTGGCAGCTTCTCCACAATCCTCTCGACGTTAGAGTTGGCGTATAGCTCATGCATGCCCTTTTCCCGTTGCGCTCCCAGCATCCCTACCAGGGACTGCACTTTGATTGACAGGTCGTCTAGTGAGCGATTGTCTGTTGCTGGGGGTAGGCGATCAATATGCCTTATCTCTTGGATTACGTAATCCCATATACGTCCATATCTCTGGTCCAGCGCTGCTAGAGCCGCGGTGTATGGGGTCGTAGAGGTGGCATAGGCTAGCGCTATATTGTGCGCTCGCGGTACTTTCAGGTGCTTCAGTAATATTGCATACTTGTGGCGTTCATCAGCGACATCCACCATCATTGTCTCTAAGCACATCCGGAGCTCCGTGTACTGTGCTCGATTCTCATAGGTGAAGTCTGGAAACGACGGCGTGGCAATGTATGACGCCGTGGATGGCTGATACATCGGCGAGCGTTGGGGGAGAGACCTCCTAGGCGAGTCTCCTCTTGCGCCTCTCTGTGGGCTGGTACCGACAGGGTACCATGGCCCGCTGGTCCAGGTGCTATTCCTCGGGGCTGGTCGTGCGTCGTGCTCACCCGTGAATAGAGTCGGGGGTCTGTAGCGCAGCGCCGCGGGGGTATAGCCTGGGCTGTACTGGACCTCCTGGTCCGGTGGAGTACTGTGCTGTCGTCGGGCTTGGTTCTCCTCCTCTCCCTCTTCTTCTTCTATCAGGTCCTCTAGATCCTGTAATCGTTTATTTAGCTTCTCCGCAGTGTATGCCGCTCCTTCCTTGTAGCTGGGTCTCGCTTGGACCGGTCTGGGAAGGGGGTCTGCGGGGGGTATAGGCTTGGTCTGTTGGTCAAGTTCAGGGTCGCTTGCTCGGTTAGGAGACGCTGCCCTTGACTGTTGTCTCGACGAGTTCCTTGAACCCCTGGCGGAGGGAGAGGGTGTTGCCTTGAGGATCAGCTGCTCCATTAGTTGCGCTTGTAGCTTGTCGCGCTCGGCTTGTAGTCTGTCGCGCTCGGTTTCGCGCTGGATGAGAGCGAGGTCGCGCTGGTTGAGAGCGAGGTCGCGCTCTGCCTCTCTTTGGGCACCGTCAGCGGCGCGCTGGGTGTCGGCTCGGTCTCTTGCCATATTCTCTTCCGTCTGAAGGCGTCTTATCTCCAGGCGTATGCGCTCTTCTTCGCTCCGTTGCTGTGTCTGGAGTCGATCGCGTTCACCCTGAAGTCGATCGCGTTCACCCTGAAGTCGATCGCGTTCGGTAGAGGCTGTCAGGCTGACGAGGAACGCCTGTTGTAGCATCCTCTCCGCTTCGCTGGGGGAAGACGGTTGTGGAGGTGAGCCGCTCCTGGGTGAGCCGCTCCTGGGTGTACTCGTTGGGGAGTCCTGGAGCTCTATTTCCTCGGCGCTCTCCTCCTCTTCTTCCGTGCAGAGTTCTCTCTCTGTAGGGTTGTCTTCCTCCCGGGGCTGGTCGGGGACTACTTCTTCGGTATTGGCGGGGGGTAAAGGCATGTCAGCTCCCTCCTGGTCCCCACCGTGAGCTTGGTCAGTTACATTAGAACCCACTAGGGCCTCTGTGGTCGGGGAAACCTGGTCGTTAAGGTCAGACATAATTTTACTTTCTACTTTTACCGCGTTTACCGTTTGTCAAAGGCTAGGTAGTTGACTGACAGCGTAATCCTCTAAGTACTGAGGTGGCTGTCGTCTGTGCTGCGGGCGTTCTACGTTAGGAGGACCGTTTCGTGGAGTGTTCATCATAGGCCATTTTAATATTAATAACACTATATTAATATTACACTAGTTACCCTCCGGCTCGAAGGACCAATTGTAACTGAGGGGTACAATTCCCTGACTGTATTGATAAGTATGGTATTATTAAACCACTACCTCTTGTACTTTAACTTCTGGCCATCCAGTACATGATATAGATATGATGAACACTTTCCCACCTGATGAAACGAAGTCCACACAAATGTATAAATCGAATATTTTATATAGCAAAGGGTATATACAACGTTCACTTAATGACATTTATGATTTGAAATGCACTTGTATGGCAAATGAGTATTCGTAGGTAAATCAACATTGAATGTCCAATCTCTGGTTACGCAGGGAGTAAATATACAACCTGGTTCTTTAGGGAACTATAGCGATGGTACTTAAATGATTATAGATGGATACACTAAGGGGGGGGGGGTCCCGCTGGTTGTAAGACAGTAGGGGGGGGGGGTTAGAAGAGCCGCTGGCAGTATCCCATCTGGCCGACGATTTCTTGGGAGAATTCAGAGTCCTGAACACGATGCCCACAGAACCTCGGTCCGCAGATGAATACAGCTGGACCCTCTGGTGGACGGTAGCTGCCGGTCCACAGATGAAGAGACGTGAGGCGACCTCACTCGGGGTAGAGCGCCGTCTCACCTGGACTCCTCTCCGGGGGTAGTTCCAACACTCAGCAGTGTTGGCCGTTATCCATGGAATAATCAAAGCACCCAAAGCATGTAGATAATCCAAGCCGTGGAAGGCTCGCCGTCGTCCGGGTAAAGTAATCCAATGTACAGGTCCACTCGTCCTGGCCTGGAGCTCCTCGGATGCAAGCACCACACGTGGTCTGCCCAGCCTGGTTAAGACTCCAGATAACGTCAGGAACGATGGGGGTACTGCTCACTTTATAATTCTAACCGAACGATGCACCATACATAATAGACTATTATTAGCTTAATAGAAATACGTCCAACTCGACGGTATAGTGCCAAACTATGACAATTCAACTATTAATCCACACGATATCTCAATGCCTATTCTGAGGCCAAGTAGGCCTTACTGCACCACACGTGCGTCGTGGGTGAGGCTTTGCGTCTGTTACTAGGTTGGAGGGTAAAGAACTAATGGACTAAAAGAAAGTTATACTTTACTTGCGCCATATATATATGCGCTGTGAACAAATAGTACCATTCGTATTTTGCCAGACGTATTCCTACGCGGAACCGGGCTTGCCACGACATGTTGGTCGGCACGATTGAACTTGAACCAAGGGGCATGGCTGCTGGCGCCAGGTTCTCGTCCAATGGTAGAATGAAACTATTATGGGCTGTTAGTAGACTAAAGGGATATTCAGTGCATATTGTACAAGGAATATACAGGGGATATCAAACGATATACAAATACTATTAAATATATATCCATAAATAAATATATATATTCGGTTTAATCTGATCCTTCACAACAGTAACATTGACCAGACGTGAAAAATTCACTGAGCTCATTCAGCACCTTCTTGAGATCACGTGTACAAATCAAAATCAAATGTACAAAATCTAAGCAAATGAATAAAGGGCAGATGATTTACAGGGGGTTTTGTAGATACAGTACTGCATTTTGCCATCCGGACACATGCAATTTGAAATATGAATATAGAATATCAGGTCTATAAATGACCTTATTATGGCCAAGTCATACATCTACTGTTATGCATCGGGCCAAATCTTCTCTTTCCAATGGCAGAGTTAAATCTGGATTTAGTACCACCAGGCACCCGTTATAGAAGACCGTTAAGGAAGGCGTTCACAGAAAGGTAAAGAAACAAACTACGTTCTATTTTATTTCTGGTTTGTTCGACCGTGAGATATAATCACAAAAATCCGCTGGGATGCAGCGAGATATTTATAAACTCATATTTCGCTAATAACATTTAAAACGATTGGTAAACAAACATAGTGCTGAAAATATACACTTTGACTGCTGTTTTGATAGGGTTCTTTACTCTTGCTACATTTGAAAAAGAAACGCAACATTAATTAATACGGACTGTATTGATCTATTTATGACGTTTAATTTAGTTAATTTCGTACCGGTACCGTGCGTCAGAGAGGTATGGTTCAGTCTATGTCCAAAGCCCGCTTTACATTATCTTGTAAATGTGCGGGGGGGGGGGGGGGGGGGGGGGGGGGTGTTAATTTAAGATAAGGGCCCCATATTTGATCAATGCAGCCACATGTATAGTTTACATATGGAAAGGATGCATATTTCTGATCATGTGCACAAAAAAAAGGACATACTGTACATCATATAAGAAAAATAACCTTCCCTCTTACTTCCTTCCTTCCTTCCTTCCTTCCTACCTTCCTCTCTCTACCTTCCAGCCTACCTTCCTCTCTCTACTTTCCAGCCTACCTTCCCCACTGCCTCGGGCTGCCTCTGAGCAAATGTACATGTACTCACAAAGCCAGCGCAGTGCTCGCAGAAGGTGGGTTTCACGTAGGTGTTCTCAGTGAAGGTATGAATGAAGCCCATCTTACAGTTGAGCAGAGAGCTGGCTTTCATGAAGTAGTCCACCATCTCATCTCTGCTGATCTGCCCATCCCTGTCAAAACCAGAGAGGGGGGGGGGGGGAGAGGGGGGGGAAGAGAGAGGAGAGAGAGTGAGAGAGAGAGAGAGAGAGAGAGAGAGAGAGAGAGAGAGAGGAGAGAGAGAGAGAGAGAGAGAGATTATATTAGATTTGTTTGATTGTCATTGCAAAAGTACAAGTACAGAGTACAACAAAATGAAGTTGGCATCTAATCAGAGTGCAAAGTAGCAGTAAAGTGCATTGCAGAATACAACATAACTTAGATGATATATGACAAAGCTACATACAGTATGCTAACCTAATGTATGTACAGTATTTTATACAGTGGTACAAGTATGAATTATACTATGGTGTACCATAATATGTTATTGTACATTGCTATCATGCAATGTTATGTGGGTAGACTATAGATTGGACATACTGTAGTGGTGTAATGAAGGTAGTTATGAGTGAAGTTGTAGGCAGTGTAGGCAGTAGATAAGTATGGATTGTGCATACAGTAGGCATGGTATATGTTAAGTATAGGCAACAGAGTTCAGCGTTCATAGGTACAGGCTGAGTATAAGCAACAGAGCGTTGAGTATAGGAGTGTGGGAGAGAGAGAGGGAAGAGAGGGAGGGAGGGAGGGGAGGGAGGAGGGAGGGAGGGAGGGAGGGAGGGAGGGAGGGAGGAGAGGGGAGAGAGGAGAGAGGGAGAGAGGGAGAGAGGGGAGAGAGAGAGAGAGAGAGAGAGAGAGAGAGAGAGAGAGAGAGAGGAGAGAGAGAGAGAGAGAGAGAGAGAAGAGAGAGAGAGAGAGAGAGAGAGAGAGAGAGAGAGAGAGAGAGAGAGAGAGAGAGAGAGAGAGAGAGAGAGAGAGAGAGAGAGAGGAGAAGAGAGAGAGAGAGAGAGAGAGAGAGGAGAGAGAGAGAGAGAGAGAGAGAAGGAGAGAGAGGAGAGGAAGAGAGAGAGAGAGAGAGAGAGAGAGAGAGAGAGAGAGAGGAGAGGGAGGGAGGGAGGAGGGAGGGAGGGAGGGAGGGAGGGAGGAGGGAGGGAGGGAGGGAGGGAGGGAGGGAGGGGAGGGAGGGAGGGAGGAGGGAGGGATGGGAGGGAGGGAGGGAGGGAGGGAGGGAGGGAGGGAGGGAGGGGAGGGAGGGAGGGAGGGAGGGAGGGAGGGGTGGGGAGGTGGGAGAGACTGCAGGAGGAAAAAGAGATACGTTCAGCCGAACGCACAATTGGAGGGGGGCTCCCCACCCTCCAGAACATTTACCAACAAGCGGTGCAGGGGCAAGGCTAAGAGCCTCTTTGAACTGCTGCGGTCAGGCAAGCGATACCGGAGTCTCAAGGCGAGCACAGAAAGACTCAGAAATAGCTTCTATCCCCAGGCATCAGGCTGCTCAACGAACAATGAACACTACACAACAACAAACCATCAAACGCACATAGCACACACATCCACACGCACACACTCACTTTAAACAAACACACTGTAGCACCCACTCCCACACTTTATAGCACACACTCACTTTAAACAAACACACTGTAGCACCCACTCCCCACACTTTATATTTATTGATGGAGGATTGCACTACAACTCGTACACCTTACTGTAAATTGTACCTAAATTGTACCTCATCCCATTTCTGCTTTGCACTATATAGTATTGTACATTAGTACACTGCATAGTATTGTATATTATATGGTAACTCAGTTACGTCTATTCTGCATCGAACATTGTACATATGTCTATACTGAACACTGTGACCTCATTTTCTACTTCTAATTTACATGCTATACTATGTTATTTGATACTATCTTGTCTAGCACAGTCTCTGGAGCGTAACAGTAAGAAGCATTTTGTATGAAAGTATTCTGTACTTCTGTATGACAACTATTAAAGAAACTTGAAACTTGAGAGATAGTTAGCCTGCAAGAGAGAGAGAGAAATAAATAAATAAAAATAGATTGAGAGATTCATTATCATATTGGGGAAAATGGAAAATAGAATTGTCCATAGCCCTAATTGGGTATATCCCGTGTATGCTTTTGAAAGTGTACTGTATATCATATGCTGCAAGTATAGTCTATTACATACAGTGAATGAGCCTGCAAAAGGCAAGATACGTCCCTTACTGGTTTTTGTCCAGTTCCCCGAACTTGCTGAGGTAAGGGAAGTTGTTCCTGATGGCCTCAAACTCCTCCTGGGAGATGTGGCCGTCGCCGTCCGTGTCAAAGTTCTTGAAGACAGACTGCAACCATGGTAACACATTACTACATTACTACATTACCACACTACTACTGCAGCCACAAATCCTCACATGAACTACACAGTTAATAAGAAGATAACTCCTATAAACAGCACCGGAAGTAGAGTTCACCTGCAAAGGGGGTAGATATTGCTCCAAAATTAAGCTACATTTTGATCAGGCATGGCTATTTTCAAAGGGGCCCCTTGACCTCTGACCTCAACATAACTGAATGAAAATAGGCTCATTGGAACCAAACAAATCTCCCACAGTCCCATGCAGATTTAGGCCCAAACCATGTAATTTTTTAGCATGCAGTAAAAATGCAGTATATATGTATATATAGTACCAGTCAAAAGTTTGGACACACCTGATTGGATGTATGATTTTCATTATCTTAAAGACAGTTTGATCTAAAGGCTTATGCTTAAATGCTTGAAATTTGCTTCTTAGACAAATATAAATAGTGGTATCTGGTAACTTATAGGCAATTAGTGTGTGTTGGTCTATTATAAGTCCCTTGTCTACTTCGTAATGGGTTGGACTGGAGCATGAAGGTAAAGCAGCCAACATGTACTCAGCATTATGTGGGACAACCAGAGGAGGCCATTATATTTGTGTTATTCTTTATGTCTTTACTATTATTCTAAAATGTGGGAAATAGTAAAAATAAAGAAAAGCGTTTCTATTAGGTGTGTCCAAACCTTTGACTTGTATATATTTATATATACACACACACTCACACATTACATACACACAATAAACGTTCAGATGTTAAACATCACACCTCCATAGTCCATACATATATTTGTCACGACTCTTTGATGACTAAATTGAAGGGATCCTTGCTAAAAATGTGTGCTAATATCAGGCAATATAATGATATCTGGATTTTTTTTCACTCCCAAATATCGGTGTCGGACCCTAAAATGGGCTCAGACTGTGATTGTAAGGGTACGTTGACATAGGAAACGCACCTCCACCATCTTCTCTATGTGGTTCTTGATGATGGTCGGGTTGGCGCTAGGCTTCACCGACACGGCCCAGTCGTCAATCATGGAGGGCTTGGGGTCGGGCGCGGGGGCTGGGCAGGAGTTCTGCTACACCAACGAAAAACAAATCCCAATTAAATCAATACTGACTGACAGGTAGTGGTAATTTGGTCTCACAAGAGAGCTCCTGAAGACAATCAATGGTCACCATATTCTAAATCAAAATGCCACACATGTTTTATCATGTGGATGTCCAATCAGTGTTGATGGTAAATGTAGTCCATTGAAGCAATGTATTCCTCAGTGCCGGTTCAATAGTGTCCTCTTCACTATTTATATTAATGATATTGTGTATTCGCTGAATGGTTGTCGAGCCCATCTTAGCTGACATGATACTGTTGTGTAATTGTATTTCTGACTCTGTACAATTGGCTATTGGGAACTTACAACCTTCTATAATTACCCTCCAGGAAGCTCTTATTAAACTTAAATTGGTTCTTAAGGCTAGTAAAACTAAACGTTTGCTTTTTTCTAGAGCCAGAAACATTGAATAAGATGGTTTACACATACAGTATCTACCGTAAGTGGTTCTAGCATTGAGAGAGTCACTGCATACTGTATAAATATCTTGGTGTGTGGCTCGATGAGAAATTTACATTTAAATTCTATGTGGACAACCTAGATTCCAAGTTGCAACAGAAAATTGGCTTCCTATACAGAAACAGAACCAGCTTTCCTTTGATTAGTAGGAAGATAGTTGTCAAAGTGGTGTGTGTGTGTGTGTGTGTGTGTGTGTGTGTGTGTGTGTGTGTGTGTGTGTGTGTGTGTGTGTGTGTGTGTGTGTGTGTGTGTGTGTGTGTGAACCCCTCTATCTGTCTCCCCCTCTTGTTCTACTTGGGGGAGAGAATCTAAATCTAAATTCTGCTACATATAAAACAGTTGTATCTCTATGGTGCTAGGGCTCTGTAGCAGGGGCGTATCTAGACCAAGCACTGTACTGGGGCACAGGGGGGCACCTAGGGATGCCAAGCGGGCGCAAAGCCGGTTTTGGTCGGTTTTAGGGCGAAAATGGGCAGATTTTGTAACTATTTTATTTTTAACTTTATTTCGGTTTTAGGGTTAGGGTTAGGCTAGATGCATCCATCTGTATGGAGAATGGGAGGGGTTTGTCTGATGTTAAGGCCTTGAGAACATCACCCACTGCCTTTGGAGCAAGGACCAGAGCCTCTGCCTTTGTTCTTCCTAAAGTCATTTTCTTCACTATTTTGGAATCATGTAGATTCTTTTGATTGAGCTTTTTTTATTTTTTATTTTTTTATCATTTAGATGCCTTTATTTCATATTCGACGCAGACGGTAGGCTATATATAGCACATTTTGTTTGGTTTTCAATCCATAATGAGTTAACAGAAAAAATAAGTACACAACCACATTATTTCAACCTAATAAAACGAGAGAGAGAGAGAGAGAGAGAGCGAGAGAGAGAGAGAGAGAGAGAGAGAGAGAGAGAGAGAGAGAGAGAGAGAGAGAGAGACGTTCAAGTTAACATGCAGCCCCATGTGTAGGAAAATAAACAGCTGCCTACCTGTCGCTGTGAATGTGATATGAATGCATGAATTAGCTTCTCAGCATCGTTCTGATTAATAAATGGTCGTACTTTTGCTATATTTCTGAGATGGAAGAACGATGTTTTCGTCACTTTGCTAATATGAGAATTGAAGTTCAGTTCTGAATCTATGATAACCCCGAGACTAGTGACCTCAGATTTGAGCCAAGGGGTTAGTCCTCCCAGGTTCTTTATTAATGTTATAAATTAATAATATTATATATTATTATATATGTATTTAATTATAAGTGGACTTTGTGCTGATACTACAGGGACACCTGAGGCACTTGAATTGCCAGGGGAAACAATTAATGACAATAATACACCGCTTGTGATTCATGTGTATGTTGCTGGGACGGGGTTGCACGCCGTGCAAACGGCTCTGTGAGCAGAAGCACGCGCAAGCACATGCACGGATGTGCACGCGCATGCACACAGGAATGCGCTGCACTCGACTGATGCGCCAACTCGCCAAGTACCCACCTGGCTACTTTGCATAACAATAGCTCAGGTCGTCAGGTGTGTTCAAATACATTCTCAGATACATTCACACAAAACTTGTGAATGAAATGTGTTACATTCCATTCGTAGAGGCAATTAGGCATTGTCTTTAGTCTGTGCGTATGCGAGGGAACATTTATGCGCATGCGCGGGAGCGCGCATGCGGCGTCATTAAAACACAGTGCAACCAGTTTTGAAATCAGCAACGCACCCCTGTGTATCATGGTAATGTTGGTAATACATTTCAGTAGCCTACTGGTACAGCACGCAGTAGGCCTACATGATCATGCTTTTCATAGCTTGTACATCACCTATTAGTAATGACATTCAATCAAAGTTAAAGTTGGAAGTTCTTCCTTCCCTTACGGAATTTAAATGTCTGATTTAATTTCTATGTGATTCATGTTGTAACTGATTGCACTGCACATTGTTTTGTTGTTTTATCTTGTTGTTCACTCAGCAGTTCTGTAAATGAGCCTCACCTCAGAGCTCACCTGAGTATAAACATAACCCACCACAACATAGCATTTGACGCGCTTCAATGCAATCGGGAGAACTGTTCGACTCGCCCGACCCAGAAAACTGCACCCGGAGACCTTTGAGTGTAACAGAGGGTCTGGAACAGGGTTTTCTGCACTCTCGATACTGCCACCTGGGAGGATCTGGCCGGTACTGCACCCTCAGGGTCGCAGTATGCCTTCTAACGGCAACATACGGGTCCCTGACATTGAATAGAATATAAAAATAGTATATAGTATAGTATATAAACGTTGTTGCCGGGGAATGAGTTAAGGTGACAATGTCACAACCGTTACATATGTACAGTGATACAGGTATAAAAACACTATGGTAGTAAATCATACTGGCCAGCGATATAACTATGATGCAATTTCTTTTTATCTCACACCTTTGGGGAGGGGGGGCACTGTCCCCACCCTGGACAGCCTTCAAGAGGCCAGGGTCCTCTTATATCCTTCAATGTGTTTTCAGTGTGACACCACACTCTCATTGACACTGTATTTGTGTTTTACTAATAAATTAATATTGATCAAGAATATCTGTCCATGCGCATAATTGGTTGATCCAGTTCTACCACAGTTGAAAATCAATCAAGCAATTCCCTTGTGTTAAAGGACACAACGTGATGTGACATTTCAAACTCTAAACTAAAATGCTGTCTTTCCAGTGGGGAAACATTGTCTTTTGAGTGGGGGGAAATTGGCACTTGAAATATATAAACATATACTTTTAAAGGGGCTATTTGTAAGATGTTCAGTCATTTGTAATTAGTACATTAAGCAAATAAATTGTTTATTACCAGTGATGCCAGTAACTAGTTACTAAGTAACTAGTTACTCTAATCTGATTACTTTTTTCAGTAAATAGTAATCTAACTTATTACTTTTTACAAGCCAGTAATCTGATTACAGTTACTTTTCCAAGTGGCTGTGCGTTACTATTTAGTTACTATATCTCATAATGCTGATGATAAGAGAGCCAGGGGTACAGTCAGCTAGACCGGAGATGGGACGTGCGCTCGCGCACGCACGCACACAGCCACACATACATGAGAATAACTAACTATAATACCGTTTTATATAACACAACGGTTTTACAATTTTATTTTTAATACAAATTATATTTTATTTCGTTTGGGAACCACTGTCCTAGACCTAGAGTGCCTGAGCAGTGGACAGCTGTGACCTTATATGGCCTGATGGCTGATGACGTCTCATGATGACCTGTCTGAGCAGCCAATCATGATTTATGACATTATGCACTTTCAATAAAGCATTATTTAAAAAAAAACTGTTGTCATTCTTATGTTGTGGCAGCAGCCGGGGGGACGACGACGACTTCGTAACCTAGTTACTTTCAAAGTAACTACGTTTTAAATAAGTTTAAAAAAAAAAGAGAGGACTGAGCTTGCGATAGGTCAATTGCTGTTTCCTTGTTACTGTTTGAGAGTCCAGCAAACTTTCCTTCTGTCTTTGCGCACTGTCTTGGCGAGGTTGTATTGCTTTAGCTCATTTGTAAAGCTAAAACAAAAATAGAGGTATCGTTGGAAACTAGATGTCTTGAGGAATTTGTATGGACCTACCCTTTTATGCTTACATGCATGCTTTTTTTTGCCATTTCTTATTGCACATAATTTGTATGTGGTTGGGTGTAAATGGTCCTCATTCCAAACGACTGAAAGTCTTACAAATAGCACCTTTAAAATACAGAGGACTGTTCATTTTTACCCAACTGTCTTAAATGGCAAACAAATCATGTTTCATCATGTTGCACTCATGGAAAAAACGATATACTATTTGATATCAACATCATATCAAGGCTCTGCCTCCCCAATCCTTGATGCTCACCACTTGTTTGCGAGGTTCCCTCTGTAGAGACATCTGGTAGATCTCCTCCTCTGTGTGGTACTGGTCCAGGGACACCTGTAGTGGCACAGGGCAGATGGAACATCTCATCACTGTCCTGCGGAAACCCCCCGCAGTAGAACCTCCTTTTCAGTACGGAGGTTCAGTATGTAAACCCTGCAGTGCGGTCTTTTCAGTACGGAGGTTCAGTATGTAAACCCTGCAGTGCGGTCTTTTCAGTATAGACCACTGCACTTCCGTGTTAAATTGAGCTCATGGAAGAGTGTGGGGGAAGAAAATGAATGAATGTTGATGAGAGCCTTGACGTAAGTGGTTGTAGCTACGGCTGTGGGGGTGCTGGAGACATGATCCAATATACTTTTTTATACGCCTGAGTCTCCTGAACACGGGGGGATCAACCCACTGAACTTTCTCGGCCGAGCTATAGTAACTTTTTCGCACCTACTGCCCAACCGGCGCATGCACAGATTGTGTGTGGACAATCCAGAGACTCCCTGGGCAATCTGCGCTTGCAGAGTTTGGGGAGTAGGTGCAGAAAAGTGACTATAGCTCGGCAGAGAAAGTGCAGATCGACTCGGGATTGGTCTCTCCACTCATCTTCTCGCTGTCGTCACACCTGATATTTACCCAACTTGTATTTGACCACTGCGTCACAGCTGACAACGGACGGAGACAGAGTATTTGAGCTCGAAAGAAAAAAGGCAAATGCAGCAATTGCAAATGAAAATAATTGCATTCACAAAAAGTATTTTGTGAGGAGATTGGAAAACTAAGCAAAAGTCATGTTTTAGCATCTTCTAGATCCTGTTGTTTCTAAAAATCCATTAAGCTCATCAATGGTCTCCATAGTGGGATATCTTCTCATTGTGCCCCAACATTTGAGGAGAGAGATTATTAAGCATCCTTCACAGGGTACCATGAATGGTAAATGGTAAATGGCTGCATTTACAGTATATAGGGCTTTTATCCAAAGCGCTTTACAATTTGTTCCTCACATTCACACATTCACTCACACATTCACACACTGACAGCAGAGGCGACCATGCGAGGTGCCAACCTGCACATCGGGAGCGATTAGAGGTTAAGTGTCTCGCTCAAGGACACTTGGAGACGTTGCCCGGGAGGAGCGGGAATCGAATCGGGAACCTCCGGATTCCCAGACGACTGCTCTCTACCTCCTGAGCCACCGTCGCCCCTCAGTCTCCCTCACTGCCATATGATATATCACCTGCTGTCTTGCCGCCGCCCGCTTACTCTCAGGCTGCCATGTACCGTTAGGACCTCGTGCGGTGGGCAGGGTGTTCCGTGGGCAGGGTGTTCCGTGGGCAGGGTGTTCCGTGGGGGGGGGTGTTCCGTGGGCAGGGTGTTCCGTGGGCAGGGTGTTCCGTGGGCAGGGTGTTCCGTGGGGGGGGGTGTTCCGTGGGCAGGGTGTTCCGTGGGCAGGGTGTTCCGTGGGCAGGGTGTTCCGTGGGCAGGGTGTTCCGTGGGCAGGGTGTTCCGTGGGCAGGGTGTTCCGTGGGCAGGGTGTTCCGTGGGCAGGGTGTTCCGTGGGGGGGGTGTTCCGAGGGCAGGGTGTTCCGTGGGCAGGGTGTTCCGTGGGCAGGGTGTTCCGTCTGACAGAGGTTGAGAGAGATTGATGGAACCCGTGGTCGGTCACCTCTCTCTGGTGATAAAATATAATGAATAAATATTTAAATATATATAAAATATAATGTATAAAAGCAACTGCCGGATGTCCCTGCGGTTCGGTGTTTTGATGGACACAGATATGAGTCCCTGCATGTTAGACAGCAGCTCTCTGAGCTCCATCAACTCCCAAGAAACTCATATTTCTCATATTTTTTTTATTCAGATTGAATTTTATTGCCTATATTTTTATTCAGATCGCCTTGTATTTTATATTCGGATTGAATTGTATTGCCTATATTTTTATTCAGATTGCCTTGTATTTTATATTCACATACATTTTCTTCTATTGCCCTGCCCATATCTGTACCCGACCCCCACCCCAACCCATGCTGCTATGACGCTTGAATTACCCCAAGGAGATCAATAAAGGAATATCTTATCTTAGATCAATGACGTTGTACGCGGCCGCAGGCATTCACTGCGGATTGAGACTCACGTCCTTTTTGGCTAAGCTACGCTGTACTTAAGGGAGGTGGACTGGACAGCAGGGTCAATACCTAATTATATCCACAACCTGACAGCGTCACGCAGCAGATCCTCTGTGTGATGGAATCGTTTTTCTTTATCAGTATCTTGTTTTGTTTTTGATTTGCTTTGAACAGTCAAACTTTCACTTTTCAAATGAGTCTGAGTCTGTCTCCTGATCTGTTAGTCACCTGGTGATGTTGTCCTCACGGACAACATACTTGCCATATGGACCTACGAAGTCAGCCATATTGGATTTTAGGTTCGATTAGATTAAAATGTATTGTCATTATTACAAGTACAGTACAACAAAAATAAGTTTGGCATCCAACCAGAGTGCAAATGTAACAGCAAAGTGCAATAGTAATATACAATGTACAGGTGATTAAACTGGGTATAAAATATACAAATTAGTACTACTGAGTGTAGTGCTAATCAGATGTATGTACAGAGTTGTAATATAATATCTACAGTGATACAGGTATAAAGACAGTATGGTAGTAGTCATACTGGCCAGCAGCGTAACTAGTAAGAGTAGGATATGTACAGATAGATATAGATATAGTATCTACAGATATGTAGATGGTTTATGTGCAGGTAACTGGTAGGTACAGACAGGTGTGGATAGATATGGTGATATGATATGGTATATTACAGCATTATTGTATATGCTATCATACAGAGTTATGGGTTATATGCAGGTGTATAAGTAAGTATATAGAAAGATTATATGCAGGTATATTCAGACACACGGTCGTCCCGGGTTCAACTCCCGGACCCGTCTTCCCCCATATCTCTCTCCCATCCTTAAATGTTTTATATTATATATTAGGGCTGTCAAAGTTAATGCTTTAACTTTGGAGATTAATTTAAATTATTTAAAGCGTTAAAAAAAATGTATCTAGATTAATCTATGGAGTGAAACATTTTCAACGTTCTGAACTGAGATATGAATACATGTACTCAGAGGAATGTATATTACCAAATGTATGTATATATATGCAGTACTTGTTCATATCACTGGGGAGCGCTGTAGCGTCTTACAGAAAGGATGCACGTAATGACGTCATCACGTCAATCTATATATGACCGCGTCAGCGGAGGTGTGTTCTCTCTTCCTATTCTTCTCAGTCTATCGAGGTGTGTGTACACAGGTGCATACCTCCACAAGTTCTATACCTACCCCACCAATGTGAAGTGGTGACGTTGTGCTTATTCAATAAACAAGCTAAAGGCTAAAGATATCTCCTTGGACAATGTGTATTTTCTTCTACATGCAACGCAAGATAAACTGCAACGCTCAACATGAACTTTCAGCAATATCTTTGCTTGTTCTTTTTTTGCATTGACTCACGCACCTTTTTGAAAATCATCTGACATGAAGATGGAACACATTTCTGTTGTTAATATGATTTATATTACTGGTAGTTCATACAAGCTTGTGTTGATTCTACATTAATTCCATGATTTTACTCAAGTAAATATCTGTTACAAGCTTCGGTCTTAAGTAGAGAAATGCAAATTTTAATCTAGATTCATCTAGATTAATTACAGAAAATTGTGAGATTAATTAGTAAAAAAAAATGTTATCTATTGAGAGCACTAATATATATATATATATATATGCTGTGGATATATAAATGTACATATGATGTATATACAGCACATGCTACATGCTTACATGCTATCATACAGAGTATTATAGTATGAGGTGGGTAGTTAAGATTATTGTGATTACTATGATTACAGTGTAGGGTAATTGTAGACAGTGAAACAGTAGGTATGTAGACATTGAGTAAAGGCAACAGAGTTCAGAGTTGTACAGTATGGGTAACAGAGTCTAGGCTGTAGGCAATGGAGTCAGAGTTCAGAGTTTATATGGAGGGGGGTACCAGACTGATGCAGTCAATTATGCTTTCTATGGCACACCGGTAAAAGTTCACCAGAACCTAAGGAGACAGGTGGGCTTTGCTCAGTCTCCTCAGGAAGAAGAGGTGCTGGTGAGCCTTCTTTTTTTTATCCACATTTTTCTCCCATCCCAATTTCGTGTATCCAATTCTCCCCTCCCCTGTTTTGAACGTTGTTCGACTATGCCCCCCAACTGGTCGGTTGTAAAGAGGATAGAAGCCTTGCATCACGTGTTCCCTCCGGCACACGAGGAGGCAGCCTGTCACATCTTTTCGTCTGCCAGCGCGGACTCTCATTGGCGAGGTGTAACGCATGGGAGGCTCAGGGCTTGTGTCCACAGCGGACGTTTTATGAGTTGTCAGCTCCTTTCTGTCATTAATTTCTATGCTACAGACGCGACAGGCGCGGCCCTTTTATGCGCTCTCGGCGGCAGCGTTTTTGGGCGGAGCGCTCCCAGCGCATAAAGTTGAAACTAGTTCAACTTTTGGAAAGGAGCTCGCTCATCAAGGTAACTTTTTTCAACCGACCAATCAACATCGAGGAAGTGGCGGAGCCGCGGCAGTCGTGAGACTCAGGAAAACGCTCTGAGCTTTTTTTTTTTGCTTTTCAAAGCGGTCCGCCTTGAAAAAAACTTCCGCTATGGACACAAGCCCTCACACTACCCCCGCCATTTCCTGTCTCTGCTGTGCAGGCGTCTCCCAACCGACCTGTAGGGGTCGCTGTCCACAACGTCCAATCCCCACCCATCGACTTCCATCCGCTGACTCTGCCAAATGAGCCAGTACGACGGCCGGCCCAAGCCGAAGGCAATGCTGAGACTGGGATTCGATACCAGAGTCTCTTGCATTGGTGACGAGCGCAATCTACGCTACGCCGCCCTGCGCTGGTGAGCCTTCTTGACCAGTGGTGAGGTGTCGAGGGTCCAAAAGAGATCCTCGGAGATGTGGACTCCTTCTTGACCAGTGGTGAGGTGTTGAGGGTCCAACAGAGGTCCTCTGAGATGTGGACTCCCAGGAATTTGAAGCTGGAGACATGCTCAACTGCTTTTCTTTCGTAGACAGTATAAAAGGACAAATGCTAAGGTTAAGATCAACATCCCCAAAAAGTGCATATCATAGTAAAGTGCGTAATGCACAGACACACAGAAACAGCACTTCCACAACCTGACTAGTATCACACCAAATTAAAAATAAGATAATATACAAATCTAGCCTTTGGAGTTATTCAGGCTGCGCACAGCACTGGGGAAGAAACTCTTAGTAAACCGAGAGGTAGAGCGTGTGATAGAGTGGTAGCGTCTGCCCGAGGGGAGGGGGACAAAAAGGCCTGCGGGGTCGTTGATAATGCCAGAGGCACGGGAAAGCAGCCTGGCACCATAGATCTCTTCTAGAGCTGGCAGACTAACCCTGATGGTCTTGTGTGCGAGACGCATAATTCTGTTCAGAGATTTCTTCTCCTGGCAGTGGGCGGCTTGTGAGTTTTTCTCCAGGGGGGTCGATCGATACCAAAAATGTACACGTACCAAGGTAGCACAATGCCACACTGCACACAAACACGCGCGTGCGCACGCATCGCAAAACCACACACTACTGTGTGCGTCAGAGAGCGTCGGTGAAACCAAAAGCATACGGATATTTAAGTAGGTACAGTTACAGTACAACTATCACCATTGCCATCAATCAATATGATCACAGAGTCCATGCAGCTAGGTTTCCAAACACTCACACCCCGATCTCAACTCTCTCTCTCTCTCTATATCTCGAAAATGAACAACACGCTGTGAGAGAGAGAGAGAGAGAGAGAGAGAGAGAGAGAGAGAGAGAGAGAGAGAGAGAGAGAGAGAGAGAGACCGAATTAACTCACTGTTTACGTGGTCGAGGAGGGCTTGATAAAGTGTATAATTATGTCCACTGTTGTCCCCAGACTGTTGAAGTATATCCAGTTATCCACTCTGTCCAGACTGCATCCAGATTAGCTTGTTAGCACAACACAACAGTACTGTGATGAATGAATGAATGAGTCTGTCTTTGCCCATTTCCGCGTCGAACAGCCTGCAAACTACCTGGCGTTCTATCGCCCTGCTCTAAGACAAACTCTAACCTTAACCAACTTTGAAAGAGTGCCTAAGCTTAACCGTCGAAAGAACTTGCCAAGACAAACTCTAACGTTACCTTGTCCTTAACCTACTTCGAACGAAGAGTGGCTTTCCCAGTGTAGAAACTGTCGTCGGCCAATCAGAGAGCGTCTCCGAGAAATGCGGTTACGAAAATTATAGACGCTGCTTGCTTAGACCACTTCAAAGCGCGCCCGGCTTCCATCATAATACATCATATTTCAACGCACAGCGCGTTACGCACTGATTGGCTGCGACGGATACAGCGATGAAACCAGTGCACGGCGTGCACGCGCACTCAAAGCGCTATTGGGTCTAGCCCGAGAGAAATGCGGCGAGGTGAAATGCGGCTACGGTAACGGAACGTATTCTCTATCAGACAGAGTCGTCACTTCCTGTTCAGGAAAACGATTATTTATATTTGATATATTAACGTTATATTGTGCATTGGAAACACAAACATACTTAAAATGAGTAAATATTATTCATTTTAAACATGTTTATATTATTTATAGGGCTATAAAAAAAATTAAAAAAAATATTTCTTGTTCTTCTCTCTTTTAACCAGGGTTAACCAGGGGGGGCGGCGCCCCAGCGCCCCTAGTGGTGAGCCGCCACTGTCTCCTGGTCTATAATGTTACCAAACCATACAGTACAGGAGGAAGTAAGAACGCTCTCAATCACACAGCGATAGAAGTTATGTAGAATCACCGTGTTATTAGTGAACTCTTTCAGTCTCCTAAGAAAAGAAAAGTTGCTGGGACTTTTTAACAATGGTGCTGGTATTGGAGTGCCAGCTCAGGTCATTTGAAAAAGTGACCCCAAGAAATGTAAAACTGCTCACCATCTCCACCTCTGAGCCATTTGTGGTAATGAAGAGATAGGTTACCTTGTTATGTCTAAAATCGATGACTAGCTCCTTCGTTTTGGAAGCATTCAGGGTGAGGTTTATGGTCTCACTCCACCTAACTAGGTTCTGCACCTCTGATCTGTAAAGTGACTCGTCATTTGAGCTTATACGCCCAATGACAGTAGTATCATCAGCGTACTTTACTATCAGACTGTTATCATAGGAAGCAGTACAGTCATGAGTGCAGAGAGAGAACAGTAAAGGGCTAAGAATGCAGCCTTGTGGAGAACCAGTACTTAAAACAATTTCATCAGACATATTGTTTCCAATCCTGACTCTTTGAGGTCTCAAAATTAAAAAGCTAAAAATTCCTTCACACACAGCGTCACATACACCCAGACACTGAAGTTTGTGGATCAGATTAGATGGAATAAGCGTATTAAAATCAGAGAACTGACAGCATATGCCTACTTATCTTATGCCAGTGCTTACTGGAGTCGATCCAGCTCAGGGCTATAGCCAAAGGAGGGAGCGTGGATAACATCCTGGGAACAAGGCGTCTCATTCCCGGGTGGAGCTAAAATAAGCTAAACTGAGCAGCTGTCACCTGCTTCAGTCGATACCTTTCTCCTGGCTGAGTCATATTCATTGACCTTTTGAATGAGGGGGATCCTATTGTTGCATCCTCAATATTTCAAGTAATCCCTGCTTAACCTTTAGACAGGTAATAGTGCCCTGCTTTGGTGGCAGTTCTATTGAAGCCTATGGGAGACACATGGAGAAGCGCACCCAACATATCTGCCCTGTATGACCTTTGATGAAGACATTCCTCTACCTCATGAAAGAGGACCCTTCAGAGAATACTGACTGATGGATCATTCCAAATGTGTGCATTCGTTTATTTGCTGTTGGTCTCCACTTAGTTTCCACAGATGATTATAGGCCTACTTTACAGGGCGAGTGAAGCGAGGATAGCTTTTTACTGAACCACAGAGAGGAAATTGGAATCTGTCTTCTTGTCTGATTCTGGAGAAGATGGTAAGTGCATTTCCCATAATGTTGGCATGTTACTTTAAGCAGGCTGCTTAATGATGATTGACAGAGAGGATAATAGTTTAATGTTATTATTAAAATGTCCATTCATCACTATGCTAACTGTTATGAAGTAGTGGTCTGTCCATTCACCACTATGCTAACTGTATGTTCTGTTTCATATCCCCTTCCCCTTCTCTTCCTGACTTCCTTTATGTGATCCCTCTATGTGATCCCTCTATGGTATTATTCTGTTCCTCTGAGCAAGGGCGAGTGATTGAGGGAAGCAAAACTGAAAATGTAACACACCTCAGTCATGTCATTAGTGTTGCTGGAGCGGAGAATATTTGCCACATGTTATGTTTTCTGGGCAGACTAGGCTATCAAATAATTTGGCAATATTTAATTGAATGTCCTCTTTACACTACTGACCCAGGTTAAAATGCTGCTGTATACCCCGTATAGAATTAATCAAATTTCCACAAATGCACTTTTGCTTTTTCATCTACGATTTTTCAGTGTGAATCAGTGGATATCCTGCTACAGTTGCTATATCTCCTGTTTCAATAAGAAAATAATGATTTACTGGTAGCCTATTGATGTTTCCTTTTCCCTGAGCTTCCAAGAAGTACCAGACATGTCCTGGTTGATCTTTATTTAATCTTTTGTAACCTATACGTATTTATTCGAACTATCACACGGTCTCGTCTAAAGAGATCAGAAAAGTATAGATTCATACATACAAACATAATCCCTTATGAGCCACTAGAGTGTGGATCAACACGCCACAAACGCCTCGGGCAATCCTTCATGCCATTAGCCATCAGGCTCCACAACCATGGGCACGGACTGCTGCCAATAGTTGGTGAAGTAACGGCTGGTGAAATAGAGAACTGTTAGGACTCTCTGACTCTTAGTAATAAGCACTGCTCTGACTCTGGTGCAGTGTGCTATCATGATATATACCACATACTGTATACTATATTACTATATTATTATTATTATTATTATTATTATTATTATTGATTGAATTCTGCCATAAATTCTACCTGTACCTCCCTTCCCCCATGCTGCTATGACACCTACATTTCCCCAAGGGGATCAATAAAGGAACGTCTCCCTTGACCTAATTCACTTTGAGTCTCTGAGAATAGATAGTGATCTAGTAGCGGAGCGGGGTTGGGGTGTTGGTCCTGGAGGGTCCTGGGGTGGGAGTGGGGGAGGAAATGTCTTTTGTGATGTCTTTTGTGGTGTCTTTTGTGGTGTCTGTAATAGTACAAGTTGGTTCTTATGTTCTGTATTTATTATTTGTATTATTGCTAATGTCATTAGTGTTGCTATTATTATTGTTGTGGTACTGTGTGGTCTTGTTATTATTATTATTACTGTATTGTGTTGCCTTGTTTTATGTTTAAAATGGAAAAATTCAAAATATTTGATAATAATAATAATAAAAAAAGAGAATAGATAGTGAGTTAGCCTCTGCACACAGAGCAGACTGACTACCGAAGCCGACTCGACATGCTGCCCCCCCCCCCCCCCCCCTTCCCGGAGAGCAGACCAACGCATCAGGTCGACGGAGCGCTCCAATCCACGGCCGTACCCACCGTCAGCAAGTTGAGCAGGTCCGTGTTGGCGTCGACGCGGGGGGGCGTGGCCTGGATCAGCGTCAGCTCCCGGAGGATGGCGTGCAGCTGGTGCGCCTTGGCCAAGTTGACGCGCGTCTTCTCCCTGTCGCTCCAGTCGGACAGCGCCACGTGCACGGCGATCAGGTCCTTCAGGTGCACGCCCAGGATGGGGAAGCGGAAGCCCGCGCACTCGGAGAAGCGCCTGCGATACTGGGTGTAGTTCCCGCACGACGTCACCAGCTCAATGAGACCGTTGAAGACCTACAGAGGGGAGGGGCGGAGGAGATGAGGAGGAGGGCCGGTTAAAGGAATGATCCACTGTGTTCCAAAAGTTTGTGAAAGTAGTATGGGACACTCAGCAAAGTCCTCACTTCCTGTAATTCGTCAACGTGAGCTTTACTGACCCGTGGATCTGACGCTAAAACGGGTTTGTTTGAGACCTTCGATCTCACGGTGTGAACAATAGCGCATGTGTCAACATCCCGCCCACTCAGGAGACAGGAACTGCTCTGCTTTCCCTCTACATAGAAAATGTTATCTATAGCACCTTTAACTTGTTGACAAGGATTAAAATATGTCCCCTTTAATAATGGATGAACATACAAATTCTTTCACAAGTTCATGCTTAACTACAGTATGAGTGTATTTATGACCAAAGCAAATTCCTTTTATGTGAAAACTACTTGGCAATAAAGACCTTTCTGATTCTGATTCTGATGAGGAAGGCAGGAGGTATAGAGAGCGGTATATCAGTATAGGTAACAGAAGGCTGTTTGGTGCGTAGGCTCTAGGAGAGAGCATTAGTCACCTGCGGGGGTGGATAGATGATAGATAGATGATTGAAGACATATGACAGACTTATCGACGGGTGAGATGGGAGCAACGCAAGCACAAAGAAGAGGAACTACAAGCACACACACACACACACACACACACACACACACACACAGACACAGAGAGAGAGGCATGGAGTATTTTTAGTTGGTTTGACTTTTTTCTGTTAACACTTTGGTTGCCTAAGGTTAAATTAATGATATACCATAGATTGCCAGCGCTATTTGTCTATGGAGAAAGTCCCCTTCTTTGCAGGGCTATAACTTTTTAAATTCTATTGCTACATTGCCATTATTAGGGCCCATTCAAAGTCCTATATGTATTGTTCATTGTGTAGCAACGTTAAACTTTTTCATTCACATATTCATAGTAAAGTATGGTCTAATGTATAAGTATGTTTTCATCTCTTTCTGCAGCTTTCTCCAGAACGTGATATATAGCCCCAAATGCATTATATTGATGATGAAATACAGTTTGATGGCAATCAGCGCGATATAAAAAATTTCAACTAGACGTACTTCTAGAAGTTACTACACGTCATCTGATGTTGACCGGATGGGCGAGGGGGCGTTTATAATTCCGTGGGCAGCGTTATACCAATCATCTAATGTGGGTCAAATGTTGATAATATCAGTTATTATCGAAGACGGTAACGTTACACGCTGAAACTCACCCCAGTCTCCGCGCGCCGTTGGGCGATCATCGTCGAGTAGAAATTTTATCATTATGGGATATATTATTACCCGGTCCATCTCCAGCTTGTATAATGGTATATACGTCCAAATCATGTTGTTTATCGAGTTATTGGCAATCGATCGCTATGTAGAGTGACGAGCTAGAGTCACGGGACATGTACCGAGTGGCCGGAAGCAATACGGATGTCTAGCAAAACCTCTAATGCGCTTCCTGTTAAGCGCTTGCGCCGATCGGCCACCAGATGGCGCTCCTGAACCGCCAGAGAGCTCAGTGGGTCCTGCTGGTGGATCTCAGGCCAGCGGAGGGACATTATGAATCCGATCGCAGATTTTTGAAATATTGATATAAAGACGACGTACAGCGTCCCCCGGCAACTTTAGCATGGCCAGCAAAGACGTCTAAAGACGGCTCCCGGCAGTCAAAGTGTTAACACATTGATGTTTAGACGTAAACGCTAGCAGGTGAATCAAAAAAAAAAAAAAAAACGGATGTGCCTTTTGTTTATACGGCAACGCCGTTTTTGCGGGGAGAATCTGCAAAAAAGTGAGACCACCTTCCTGGGTGGAAATCCTAGAAACGATACACCTTCGCGCTATCATCTGAACAGTCAAACCGCATAAAACTATGACTGGTTGTCTCAACGACCTGAGGCAGTGTAGCGTATGGGTTGCGTGAATATTTTCCCTGACGGAGTTGCACTTCCGCGTTCGGTTTGCGCGATCTGATTGGCCACTGACGTGTCTGGTCATGTGACATCTGCGCCAATCGTGTGACAGTGGGGCTCCATCGTCTCGAGTCTTTACAGCCTCGTCTGCACGCAGAATTCCATCCCAAAACACTAGTCTAAACGCAACATTAAAAGTGAGGCCGCAAGACGACTTTTGCGGTTTCTGTTCAGACTCTCTCCGTCTAAACATGGCCTGAGTGCCACGGACGCGTTTTGTCGTTAGTTCATGCCGACCTTTGAGTGCCCCCGACGCTATATAGGGTTTGTTTGTCTTTTTTTTATTCATATTTCATCAATCGAGCCTCGGGTTAGTGCTGCAGAGTCTCTCTGAGCTCAATTGGGAAGATACCTATCGTCTCTCCCTGTGTAACTGCACCCCATTACTTTACACTGCTGAAGGGGGGGTGGCCAGTTTGCTCATTTTACTTTTCCCTCAAGCCAACTGAAGGATCGATTGTGCTCGCCGGCCCGGAAAACGTGTGGATTATGTATTTACAGTACCAACACTGTAATCAATAAGCGTGATCGATATTTGGAATGGCGATCAGGAATTGGAATAATCTTTTTGGATAACATCTTATCTCAGGTAAGGAATTTATTTTACTAGTCTTAGGATAATCAGAGCTGTTTTCACAGAGATATAAACGTTTGCCCTATGCGTGTGTGTGTGTGGCTGTGATCGCTGATGAGGAAATGAGAGAATCGATTTTTCAGCCCACCTCTATAGCGTGCATAAGTACACATATACTATCGATAATCTAGCGTTTATTTGAAAACGATTCATAAATAGGCCGAAAAATTTGTTTGTGTATGCTAGAATATTCCAGTAAATGCCTTTTATCACGGAATCTATATATTTTCCTGAAAAACGAGGGCTTTTCAAAATGCTATAAAACGAAAATGAACCGATTAAAAAACAATCCGTTTCGACAATGTTGACTGCAAACAAGTCATTGATAAGCGACAGGCAGATTAGACACATAGCCATAATTTAAGACAGAGATTATGCGTTCACAACGCTATCATTGAAGTGGGTCCTGGCATTTAACCATGTTTCCCATGTTAATGGCCGGCACTAAAACTGTTAAAGGGGCACTTTTTGATTTGATTCTATTTGAAATCTTTATTTCGATATATGTAAATAAATACAAACAATATAGAATCAAGACAAATCATTGATCAAGAAATTAAATGGAAAAATATATATATATATAAATAAACAAAAGCAAAACATAACTCAATTTACATGTTCGAAAAGGAGTAGGAAGAAGTATACACTTATTTAATCCCACCCCTTTTCCACTACTCAAATGAGTGTACTAATTTAAAACCTTACAAAACAAATATATATTATGCAAAACAAAAAAAATTCTATATATGTAAAACATGAAAGAAATTAAATAAAAATCTAAACACCCGTACCATATACTGATTTATTTTGCACATAACCTCAGGGTGCTTTCACACCAGAGCTGGTTGGACCGGACTATCGGACCAGAGTTCGTTTTCTCGGATAGTCCGCTTTTTTGGGGGGGGTGTGAATGCTCAGTCGAACTCTGGTGCGGACCAAACACGCAAACTCTGGTCCGCCTGAAAACGTAGGTCTTGGTTCGCTTCATCGGACCAAACGCGGACCAAATATAGGAAGTGACCTGATAAACTGTGCATCTTGGGTAGAAGGAAAAAAACAAGCATGCGGTAAACATGTATCGTGGACAGACGTGGGCGAATGACGAGGTGAAAGCCCTGATAGAAATATGGGCAGAAGACCAAATTAAACAGCTACTTGTGGGCACCCATAAAAACAACGCGGTGTACAAGTTGTTTAGCGAGAGGATGGTGGTAATGGGCTTCAATAGAACAATGGATCAATGCCACGTCAAAATAAAAAAACTGCGTCAGCAATATATTAATAAATAAGCAGAGAATTAAATTAGATGTCCATAACATTTGTGTTTTAATTAGCATAGCCTAAATAAATATGAATTCAAGAAGTTAAATACTGAATTAACGACACATATTTATTAACAGGCTGAAAGTTATAACGAATAACAGGCTGAAAAAACAATTAGACTATTTAATATAGGCTAAACACAGTGCGTAAAATATAGGCTAAGCGATGGGTAAAAGGCAACTTTGGCTATAGCCTTCTAAAACTATTAAAGAAGTTAAAACGAATAACAGGCTGAAAAAACATCTACAAATAGACAAGATTCTCCTGGGCTAAATGAGAGCTATGGATAGATGTCACATTAAATCTTCGAAAAAATATCGTGCTCAGATATTTGTAGGCACGCTTGCAGGACTTCTCTGGTGCATATTTTTCATATTTGCAGATGTTAATACATTGTAAAAAATATAGTTAGTGCATAGTTTAAAATACGTCTACAAATAAACACGATTTTGCTGGGTTATATCAAAGCTAAGCAAAGACGCTAGGTTTGAAAAGACGTGTTTTGCTCACTGGGTTGTGTCCAATAGACGAGCGCCCTTTTCGACCGTGTGACATTGTTGAGAAAGTTTGGTGCACTTGCAGAGACAAATTGCAGTGGGAATGCAGACGAACCAAATGAAGAAGAATGCAACAATGTTCAGTCCGCACCGAGTCCGCACCGAGTCCACACAGAGTCCACACAGAGTCCACACAGAGTCCACACAGAGTCCACACAGAGTCCACACAGAGGCCACACAGAGTCCACACAGAGTCCACACAGAGGCCACACAGAGTCCACACAGAGTCCACACAGAGTCCACACAGAGTCCACACAGAGTCCACACAGAGTCCACACAGAGTCCACACAGAGTCCGCACCAAGTCCACACAGAGTCCACACAGAGTCCACACAGAGTCCACACAGAGTCCACACAGAGTCCGCACCGAGTCCACACAGAGTCCACACAGAGGCCACACAGAGTCCACACAGAGTCCACACAGAGTCCACACAGAGTCCACACAGAGGACACACAGAGTCCACACAGAGTCCACACAGAGTCCACTCAGAGTCCACACAGAGTCCACACAGAGGCCACACAGAGTCCACACAGAGGCCACACAGAGTCCACACAGAGTCCACACAGAGTCCACACAGAGTCCACACAGAGTCCACTCAGAGTCCACACAGAGTCCACACAGAGGCCACACAGAGTCCACACAGAGTCCACACAGAGTCCACTCAGAGTCCACACAGAGTCCACACAGAGGCCACACAGAGTCCACACAGAGGCCACACAGAGTCCACACAGAGTCCACACAGAGTCCACACAGAGTCCACTCAGAGTCCACACAGAGTCCACACAGAGGCCACACAGAGTCCACACAGAGTCCACACAGAGTCCACACAGAGTCCACACAGAGGCCACACAGAGTCCACACAGAGTCCACACAGAGTCCACACAGAGTCCACACAGAGGCCACACAGAGGCCACACAGAGTCCACACAGAGTCCACACAGAGTCCACACAGAGGCCACACAGAGACCACACAGAGTCCACACAGAGGCCACACAGAGTCCACACAGAGTCCACACAGAGTCCACACAGAGTCCACACAGAGTCCACCAAAACTATACGTGAAAGCGCCCTCACACACATCCAAAAACTGTAAACAGTTTTGCACACATTCATTCATTCATTCATTTGTGCTAAGCTAGGCTAGCTTGCAGCCAGCTTTCTCCTGAACGCACAGAGAGGAAACTGCTATCCACCTTCTTGTCTGACCCCGTAGAAGACGGTAAGCGTATTTCCCATAATGTCGGCGTGTCCCTTTTACGTTTGAGATACGCTGGTATAAAGAGAGAGACAGGTATGCCTGGTTGCAAACCGAACGCGGAAGGACAACCACCTTAGGGGAAATGTTCACGCTGCCTGCCTAGTCGACGGCAGCCACGTTCACCTTGTTGGTGTCTGCGCTGACGTGCGCCTGCGTGTCCTTGAGGCGTGAGATGGAGCTGTTACTCAGGCCTCCCACCACGGCCATCAGGGTGTTGAAGTTCTGCAGCTGGAGCAGCTTCTGTAGAGTGTAGACAGAGAGAGACAGAGGGGGAGAGAGACAGAGGGGAAGAGAGAGAGAGACCGAGGGGAAGAGGGAGAGAGCGGCAGTGAGGCCAACAGCAGACAAGCGTGATACAAACAAAGAGGCTGGATATAGGAAGACATACTGTCATGCACTTGTCCTAATATAATAATAATAATAATAATAATAATAATAATAATAATAATAATAATAATAATAATAATAATAATAATAATAATAATAATAATAATAATAATAATAATAATAATAATAATAATAATAATAATAATAATAATAATAATAATAATAATAATAATAATAATAATAATAATAATAATAATAATAATAATAATAATAATAATAATAATAATAATAATAATAAAAATAATAAAAATAATAATAATAATAATAATAATAATAATAATAATAATAATAATAATAATAATAATAATAATAATAATAATAATAATAAATTTATTTTATATAGCACCTTACATAAGGTATCTCAAAGCACTTTACACAGACATTGCATTATAATACATGGACAAACACAGTACATGGACAGACACAAACATGGACTTTCACAATGACAACATGGTGGGGATACTACAGAGAAAGGGAGTCAGCTTAGAGACAAGACAGAGAGAAAATGTTCATAAATAATAATAAAAAAAAAAAAATATAGGTGTGTACAGATGTGAAAATGTGAGTGATGCAGGGGTTGGAGGGTCAGGAGTGAGGGTATGCAAGATTGAACAAGTGGGTTTTGAGGTGGGACTTAAATGTTTCTACAGATGGGGCTTCTTTGATGTGTAATGGGAGTTGATTCCAGAGTCGGGGAGCAGAGGAGGAGAATGATTTGTTTTCTGTCGACTTAAGGCGGTAGTGTGGTGTGCTCAGAAAGGCTAGGTTGGATGTGCGGAGTGAGCGGGCGGGAGTGTAGTATACTAACCTACACTGTAGCACTCAACACTTTGATGAACATTGTTACTCAGCTGATAGAGTTGTACCCTTCCTGCTGACTTGTTGTGCAAAACTTGTAAGTCGCTTTGGATAAAAGTGTCAGCTAAATGACAAAAATGTTAAATGTAAATGTAAGAAGGAAGACGGAAAATTAACAGGAGGCGATGTCCTCTCTGAGAACTCAACACATGTCATTCACATTAGAGGAACTGACTTGTGCTGAATAGCAATCAACTGCTTGAATATCAGGAATTTCTATTTCAATATTATACATTCTTAATGCGTTAGTCTAGTTTACCCATGTCTGTGAATCATCAAAGAATTCTGCACTTTTCAGTATGCACCCAAAATATAACCAAAATCCCTTTTATCCACTGAATGACATTCCGAGTTTAAAATGTGAATATATTTCTAAGACTCTAAACATGGCAAATCTGTTGCTAGATCAAATAAGCCTCTTCTACTTGTACTGGTATAAGCCATTTTACGTCTCACTCCATTCACTTCATAGAGTCCCTTGTCTGCTTATTGTCCCAGAGCTGGTGATGGAAGTAGCTAGTAGGGAGTTCCATGTCTCGCCCCCCCCCCCCCCCCCCGTCTCTGATACAAACACACAGGATGTATGGGGGGGGGGGGGGGGGGGTAAGAGAGTGGATCAGTGTTTCAGCAGCAGGGTGTGTGTCAGATATAATATGAAATGAAAAGGAATAATGCTTTTCCCTCCATGTCACCCCTTTCGTCTGACCACCCAATTCTGTCTGCATTTATTCATCACTATGTGCCAAAGAATTCACACAAATATTTGTATTCTTACTTTCGTATAAAGAAGACCACCTACCTACCCCACGACTTACATCACGCTGCGCACAACTGTGACGCTTTCCATAAAATGTCCAGTACATTTCAGCATAGGCATAGAACCAAATAAATTGCAGAGTGAAAACTGTAGTTTTAGTATTAGAACAGTTTTAGAACATCGTAGTCTGGCAATACAGAGCCTTTTTATCTGTCACGAAAGTGTAGGTTGACGGCTGCATGGAGAACCTCAGCAAGCTATATCCTATTATCCGCGATATCCAGTTAACAACCTGGACTTTCCTCCGTCCCTCGCCTCTGTCTAGCTTCCATCACTGCATATTCTCTCTCTCTCTCTCTCTCTCTCTCTCTCTCTCTCTCTCTCTCTCTCTCTCTCTCTCTCTCTCTCTCTCTCTCTCTCTCTCTCTCTCTCTCTCTCTCTCTCTCTCTCTCTCTCTCTGATGCATCTCCTCGACAGTGATGAGCTTCTTCACACCATCTCGACTCACAGGTGGTGTTTGCCCTGATCTTAGATCCAGTTTCCGTTGTTCTAATAATAACAATAATTCATTTATTTTGTATAGCGGTTTTCAATGACCCAAAGTTGCTGACAATAGGCAAAAATAACAAAGAAACATAGAACCGCGGGGAAACGGAGAACAATATGAATACACAAGAACATAAAAGCAAGAGTAACGGATAACAACAGGAGTCAGTGGGGGAGACAGTCGGGAAGTGAGTAAGGGAAACCGAGGGGGGGGGGTCGGGGGGGGCAGGAGAGGAGAGGGCTATGGAGGGCTTTGAAGGTGAGGAGTAGTGTTTCCTTGATCGGGAGCCAGTGGAGGGAGTGGAGGACAGGAGTGATGTGTTCACGGGGCCGGGTGTTAGTGAGGAGGCGGGCGGCTGAATTCTGGACCATCTGCAGTTTATGGAGGGAGCGGGAGGTGATGCCAGTGAGGAGGGAGTTACAGTAGTCCAGGCGGGAGGAGATGAAGGCGTGTATAAGGGATTCAGCAGCAGGGGGGGAGAGGCAGTGACTGATTTTGGCAATGTTGCAGAGGTGAAAATATGATGTTTTTACAATGGAGCGGACATGGGGGTCAAATGAGAGGGTGGGGTCGAGGATGACACCGAGGTTGCGGACTAGGGGGGAGGGTTTTGCCGGAGTACATCCATCACTGGCTGGTAGAGGCTTCCCTGTCAGCATTGGGTTTTTTATACGTCAAGTTTCACATTGTCATGCTGCCGTGTCAGATGCTTCATCAAATTACATGTCATATTTTTTGTGGTTGCTCCCCTCACATAGTTTGGCTACAATGGACAGTTATTGAACGTTCTCTCCCTCACCACCCTCCATGCTGCTTTTTGGCTAGTAGTCGACATGACCTCACTCTGACCTGGCGGCCTGCACGCACACGCCATCTACTGAGGACCACGTGTAAACGTGTGCGCTCCTCATCCTCATAGACTGCATACTGTTCAGTGGTGCTGCCTCTACCCTCTGGAACACTCTCCCGGCCTCCATCCATCTCTGTTTTTGAAACCAGACTGACGACACATCTCTTTAGCTTAATTCTCCCTGTTGTTTGTTTGAACTCCTGTTTTGTTTTGTTTTAGTTTTTTCTTGGCATCCTTGTGTTACTTGAAAGGCGTTTTTAGATGAAATGTAATATTATTATTATTATTATTATTAGGTCCTGATTGACCTGGATGGGAAGCTGCCGGGAGGCGTGAATATTAAAGGCAACCAACGTGTGTTCAGCTTTTCTCTGATTGGCCGCGACCCCCCGCCCCCATGCGGCAGGCAAGCGGCAGCCGTCCCACGTCCCAAATGAAATCCAGGGAGCAAGCGGCAGCAGTGGAGGACGCAGGCTGCTGACTGATTATGAAATGCGCGGAGCATAATGTTGAGGCAGATTCACGCGTCACTGTACATCACTTCTGAAGTATAAACAAACTAGGTTATTATGTTTCGCGTTTTTAACGCTGACTGATTATGAAATGCGCGGAGCATAATGTTGAGGCAGATTCACGCGTCACTGTACATCACTTCTGAAGTATAAACAAACTAGCTGACTGAACTAGAAAGCGTAACGTTATTATGTTTCGCGTTTTTAACAACCAACTACCAGATTCACTCGTCACTGTACATCACTTCTGATTCTGAAGTATAAACAAACTATACTGCTGTGACGATTTTGAATATCTTAACATGTATTTACGCCCATACAATTTTTTAGATGAATGATTGTGGATATAATATAGAAAACACATCATTATGATATTGTCAGATGGCGTTGTCAGATGTGTAGAATTCACCTACTTACAATTATGTACCTTACTGTACCTCTGCTTGCGCCTACAGCACAGCAGGTAATGGCGTTAATCAATGAAACATGTAACCTACACCTACTGTACCTTACTGTACCTCTGCTTGCACCTACAGCACAGCAGGTAATGGCGTTAATCAATGAAACATGCAAATTGCTCTGTGCTGGCACAAAAGCTTGCACGTTGGCGGCAGGGTCCATCCTGTAAATAGTTAGTTAGTTAGTTAGTTAGTTAGTTAGGCAGTTAGTTATGGCGTTAAGTGATGCGGCGATAGCGATATGGCATTAACCAACAACAACAGGCATTAACCAACAACGCAAACACAACGAGGCATTAACCAACGAGCACCTCTCGAGCACCTCTCAGAGCACCTGGGGGAGCCTCATGCGCATGCGCGGCCGCGATCACTCTCTTCCGCGTCTGCCGCGTCTCTCTCTGTTACTGACAACACACAGCGCGGATAAGGGCGTGTGCTAGGGCGGTCACGTGGCCGTGTGGCCAATCAGAGAAACGCTGAACGAAAAGCTGAACACAAGTTGGTTGCCTTTAATATTCACGCTGCCGGGAGCTCTCCATGGTCCTGATTGACCTGGATGGGAAGCTGCCGGGAGCTCTCCATGGTCCTGATTGACCTGGATGGGAAGCTGCCGGGAGCTCTCCATGGTCCTGATTGACCTGGATGGGAAGCTGCCGGGAGCTCTCCATGGTCCTGATTGACCTGGATGGGAAGCTGCCGGGAGCTCTCCATGGTCCTGATTGCAGAGAAAATACTATGTTTTCAAAAATATCCATATACGCATGGATATACGCCAATAGTCATGCATTTTCCATAAGCTCCGGTTTCAACCGTCCACACGAATATGCTGTGTTTTTTCTGAAAATCTTCACCCTAACAGTATTCCCTGACTTAAAACACAGTTTGCGTTGTGGACAAAAGGCCAAACTGCATAGAAAAAGCTAAGGTACTGTACGTGCAGACAAGACCTTAGACTCACAGTTACTCCCCAGTAATGTTTACGCCTGTTTATCTATTTAGTTTGTGTAGTTTTAACGCATTTCCCGGATCGGCACACAACCAGCCTGGTCTATCCTTCAAGGCTGGAGTTCCCCAGTGACCCAATCAAGTGAGACTGCTCTTGGGTCCACTTCCTGATTCTCCTTAAACACTGTATCTGCCTGTGCTAACCACTGAGTGTGTGTGTGTGTTCCAGTAATACGTTGTGAATGGCACTCTGCAGGGCTCAGGCTATGCCCTTCAGCCCCATGTGGCGCCTCCATGGAAATCAATAGAGACCCAGCTGTGTCGGAGTACTGCCAGAGGGCATGAATATGGTTCAGCTCAAACACCCATTGGAATCAATCTGCAAAAGGCTATGCGACAGGAAGACTAGTATGGTGCACAGG
>NC_140165.1:113579787-113818020 GCF_963971535.1 Notolepis coatsorum
CCATCTGTAGCCCCTTTCGTGACTTTCGGTTTGCAAGCCTGTGGCTTTTGTGACCGGAGTCACTTGCCCACACGCCCCGATTACCCAGTAGAGAAACGACCAAGCGTCATCAAGGGGCTCACGGTGTGTCAAGAATACATCAGATCTGAATTTCAAAGATACCCAGCGTACAATATGGGTCTAACACAGCTTCACGATGGGGTCTGGAAGCTCGGAGTTGCTGATAAACATTTTAAATCATTTTCATAAAACGAGTGTACTCACAGAGCGAACCTTGGCAAAATGGCTGGTGCGTCCAGCGATCACTGCACTCCCTATCGGTCCCTGTTGGTCATTACAACAATACACAGGAGACGCGCTCAGCAGATTCTACCCTGTAATGGCCTATAGGTAATGACCAACAGGGACCGATAGGGAGCGCAGTGATTGCTAAACGCACCAGGCATGCGACAAGGAAAGTTGCAGAAGGAGAAGACGCCATCTTGCTGCCAGAGTTCGCTGTGAGTAGCACTTGTGTTTCCCAACAATGTTTTAAACTGTTTATCGGCAACTCCGAGCTTCCAGACCCCATCGTGAAGCTGTGTTAGACCCATATTGTACGCTGGGTATCTTTGAAATTCAGATCTGATGTATTCTTGACACACCACGAGCCCATTGATGACGCTTGGTCGTTTCTCTACTGGGTAATCGGGGCGTGTGGGCAAGTGACTCCGGTCACAAAAGCCCCAGGCTTGCAAACCGAAAGTCACGAAAGGGGCTAGCCCATCTGTTGCCTATATCCGGGGCGCGAGCGCGGAGGCGTTTGTTATTACATTCACCCTGAGAAATGTGCTTCTGCTTCATATGAGAAATATTAAAAGTTTCAATATATGTTTGCACATTAGTATACATTCAGTGTTCGACTTACGTAATGGTCCATTCTGGTCTGAAACGCCGACGATCATCCTCAGTCACGTAACGTTATCCTCCAAAAGTTAGTCTGAAAACTTCGCCTCCAGCCGGCTGTCCTCCTTGCAAACATTGCAACTGGCTTGACTTTCTATTTTAAAATGCTTAGTTCCAAACCTCTGACATTAAGTCTAGCTGCTCAAGTCAGTGGATATTAACCGTGTTTCGGGAGCGACGTGTTGTTGTTGTGGTCGAGACGCGTGTAGCGTGTAGCGTCTAAATTAAAGGGGTGTTTGTTGCAACGGTGAAAATTAAAGGGGAATGTGTTTGTTGTGGAAAATTATTCTGCTCTGTGTGACAATAAATACATTAATGATGATATATTATATGTAATTTAAAACCAAAACTAAGGCCTCCGTATGAGTTTAAGACGTGGACATGGTCATGTTTGTTGAATAAAATTTTTCTTTTTTTGACTGCCGATTTTTATTATTATTTTTTCCCGATCCCCGATACTCTGAAAAGCACGTGATCGACGCCGATTCCGATCACGTGATCGGATCGGGACATCCCTATTTATTTTATTTATTTAAATTAGTTTGGACTTCATGGTGTTTTTGTTTTGTTCTTGATTTATTGTGATGTTTCTTCTTGACTTGTTTAAAGAAGACGTGTCCGGCCCATGGGGACATTAACGTGTGTTCTCTGGCCTTTGATTTGATTTGATCTTTGGACAGGTGGCAGTCAAAGTGTTCAGTTCGGCTGCTGCAGGCGAACAAGTCAAGAAAGAGAGAGAGAGGGTTCTTCATGCCACAGTGGTCTCCAGTTCCAAACACATCTTTTAGTGCAGAAAGATGAACGGTGTCTTCTTCCACCATGTTGGTCATTCTACCACTGGGTGTTGTTTGTACCAACGACCACCACAGCGATTTGCAATTGAAACAGCTGTCCTGTCGTAATCAGCTTACAGTCGTCTCCAGTTCCTAATGCATCCTTTAGTGTAGAAACATGAATGGTGCCAACAGTGAATTTTGCAATTGAAACAGCTGTCCTGTTGTAATTAGCATACTGGTATAGCTGGACCCGGCTGAGTTTTGTCCTCGCAGCGTTTGCAATTGAAACGTCATTACAGTAGGTGCCCTGAGGCGCTGACGTCTGACGGTGTGCGTTTCAATCTGGAAACTACTATTGAGTATATTTTATAGGGGCTATGGTGACGAACCCTACTTTTTGGCAGTGGTGGAAGAAGTACATAGTTCCTTTACATCAGTGGTCACCAATCCGTCGATCTTGATCGACTGGTCGATCTTTGAGACCTTCCCTGTAGATATTTCCCTGAAAAAAAATATGTTAAAAAAAAATAAATAAAAAAAATGTATCTTTCCCCGAGAGTCCACATTACAGTTCTACTTTTGTTTTGATGTGAAAAGTGATGCTGCATACGATTACTGCACTTAGCACTGACTGAGAAAGTACATATTACAGTTCTACTTTATAAAATGCTAATTGTAAATATGTTTGGCAATGTTAATTAATAGGAGAAGGTCCACATTACAGTTCTACTTTTGTTTTGATGTGAAAAGTGATGCTGCATAAGATGACTGCACTTAGCACTGACTGAGAAAGTACACATTACAGTTCTACTTTATAAAATGCTAATTGTAAATATGCTTGTCAATGTTAATAATATGAGAAAGTCCACATTACAGTACTACTTTTGTTTTGATGTGAAAAGTGATGCTGCATAAGATGACTGCACTTAGCACTGACTGAGCAAGTACATAATACAGTTCTACTTTGACATTTTTAATGTTAGTTTAAAGTACAATCTTGGCTGTCTTTTTCTCTCAACGCTTCAATAGGTAGATCTTGCCTTCACCAAAAAAAAGAAGTGATCTTGGTCTTAAGGGGAGACACTGCAGGTGAATAGGGTAAAAAAGTTAACTAATAGATATCACAATAAAACTTCCCCAGTTGATTACTTATATTAAGACAAGACTTTTTTGTATTACAAGTTTTCTGAAATTGTATGTTTAAATATGCAAATGAGGCATAATCTACTTAAATATGCACTAATTTGCATATAATTCCAGGACAGAAATCTGAACATTGGATAAAGCCATTTTCAAAATGATAGTTTCATTTTGTTGACATATTAGAGCCAAAGGTTATTACAGAGGGGATTTTGGATATCTCTTTTTATCACTCCATAAATCAGAAAATACTCCATTCAGTCCATTTTTATGGTAAAATTCCATATTTCGCCATGTCTTTAGGAATAATTATTTTTTTTCTTTTTTTTTTATATATTTTTTTTTAAATGAAACTACTGTATATTTGTATGTGTATGTTTGTATTTGTAGGCCTCTTTACTTACTTAAAAAAAGGAAACATCAAGAAATATGTTTATGGTATCACTATCTCTCTCCCAGTATCGTCTTGCGGCCTGCAGAGGGATACTATTTTCTCAACCAGAGCTTTCAACCAATGCAATGGAACCATTCTTGCGGCCTGCAGCGGGATACTATTCTCTCAACCAGAGCTTTCAACCAATGCAATGGAACCATTTTGATTGACAGTCGATTCGGCCAATTACGCCACACCGCTAGCACCCACCTCCTGCTGTCCTTACCACCAATCGGCAAGCGTTTATACATTTTTCTACTTCCGGGCATGCCGCCATTGTTCTGTTTGCGAGAGCAGAAGAACACACTTAACGTAGCTACGTTAGCTGCCCGGCCCGGCGCCCGCCGACCGGCGCTCCACGCATGACCAAATGAGACATAATGATTTTACTGCAACAAATGTTATAATAAAACAAAGCCTTTCTATACATTTGTCTGGTTGAAAACTTTATTAACAGATTGCAGAATGTGTAGTTGGGTACGGAATGAGCAACGGAATGGAACCGAGCTATGAACGGACTAACGGAGTAATGCCTTGTTTACTGCTATCTTCGGTTAAATAATATGCTTGTTATTGAACGTGTAACACTTCATTTTAACAGCAGATACTTTCTTAAATGCCATCTTCCCGAGAGAGGGTGTTGACGGGGAGTTGTGTTATTAATAGCATTGAACAGCTAACCGAAAGCTAGCGTTAACTATTGTTAAAGGTTTAGCCATAACGTTACCTTGGCTAAAGTTGGGGCTATTAATAATGCAGCAATAATGGCTGCAGACCTGCAAGCAAAGTACAGCAAGTTGACAAAGGAGTATTCCAACGCAAATCACATTTTCACCAGTAACGTTGGTCTTGCATCTCCCGGTAGCTAATGAACGGACTCGGAGTAATGCCTTGCTGCTATGGGTAATAATAATATGCTGATGTTATTGTCCGTGTAACACTAACTATATAACGCTAATGCCACAAAACGAATGCCTTGTTAATCATAAGTACTAGTTACTTTGATGCAGTAGCTTGTGTGTGTGTGTGGGGGACGGCGGGCGTTGTGCAGGTAGGTCGCGAGTGAACTTTTTTTTTTTTGCCTTTTGACGCTACACAAATTGATGGGTATTTATCGGCGACTGCTATCGGCACATTTGAGCTTATCGGCCGATAGGCCGATAGCAGTCAACAAGGCACTTATCGGCCGATACCGATACCTGACCGATATATCGGTGCACCCCTAATATCTAGCCGAGATCTTTGACCGCCTCAATGCGTTGAATCTGGGACTACAAGGTCCGGACACAGACCTGTTTGGACTCGCAGCTTGAACTCCGTTTGTGGCACTCCAGGATAATCAGCAGAGATTTGGGGGTATTTATTCAGCTTGATAGCTTTTTGGAGGAACAGAATGTTGCAGAAAATTATTTGAAGCCCATCATCTGTAGCCAAATAGAACGGCTCATTGAACAATTTCGGAACTATTACACGGAGAGCACGGACAATTTGGACAACTGGATCCTAGACCCGTTCATTACACATGACGCAACAGGCCTCCCACTGTCTGAGCGGGAGGCGCTCATCGATCTTTCGTGTGACGAGAAAGTCAAGTTCACTGGACAGGCCCTCGCAAATCAGTCCGGAACGAGTACCCAGTGTTGTGTAATGCTGCGCCGAGAAAGCTTGTCCCCTTCGCATCAACATACATCTGTAAGGCCATTTAAAAGACATTTAAAAAATAAAAACAGATCTCGCCTCAGAGTAGAAGCGGATCTGTGCCTCTTTCTCAGCACAACGCAGCCACGTATCATGGAACTGTTCAAATGTACAAGCACACCCTTCCCATTAAAGGGGACATGCATTATAAATGGCTTTTTCAGTGTTTAGCATTGTTATATAGTAATAGGGGTTAGTATCAATGGGTCTGTGTCTCTAAATACCATATTGGCGGATTGCTCTCATTCAGTTGAGACAATTTCCTCCTCCAGTTAATTAGGTCATTCTGATTTTACTCGCTCGGTGACTTAACTGGGAGCTGATGGAGTTGATTGTGATCTGATTGGCTCTGTGGTTGTAGCGCATAGTGAAACCCGACACTTCCTCAAACGGGAGAGGCAGAGAGCGCGCAAGAGAGAGGGAGAGAGAGAGGGAGAAACAGATAGAGAGAGAGAGAGAGAGAGAGAGAGAGAGAGAGAGAGAGAGAGAGGCTCATACGCTGCGTTTCTCTGTCTGCCCCTGCTTACACACACTCGCGACAGAGCACACATACACACACGTGCGTCGCGCTGTCGTCTCTCTGTCTGTCTCTCTCTCTCCCTCTCTATCTCTCTCTCTCTCGAGTCGGGAGCACTAGCATATCACTGTAATATCTTTGCGCATGCTCCCACGCGCACGCCCGTATTCCGATCCGTACAATAATAATCACAGAGGTATATATTGTCATTTGAAACAAGTTACCAATGCATTGTCTCGTGGGATTATGCCCCCCCGCGGCTGAATTCATTAGTATCCCCCTCAGTCTCGCTCCATCTCTCTCTGTGCCAGTCGCAGACTGTGTGGATGACTGTCACTCAAAGTGCTTATGGGCAGGGCCAACACAGCCTGAAATCCAAAGTGAGAAAAATGTGGCTTCTTAGTACTTGATTAGAAATATAAAACAATGCATTTTTTTTTTATAAAACCTTACAGATGTGTTGAATAGACTCACAGGAATTGTGTAAAGTTGCCCAAATAGTGCTAGGAATAGCAATGCGTGTCCCCTTTGAGTCTATTTTTTTATTCTTGAAAAGTGCATGTGAACGCATTTTCTTTTCTTTTTTTATGTTCTGGCAACATATTTGGGCTAAATATGCCTCGTTTTATAAATGTGTATACAGAAACAATTCCGTTGCTTTTGTTGATAATATTCATTAATTTCACTGATAACATAGTGCTGTAATTTCATTTTCTAATAAATATGCATGATCAAGTTTAACAACATGAATTTTGATATTCCTTATTTCCACGTTGAAATTACGCAATACATTAACTCATTGATCACCACGCTGGGAACGGGATATGACTATGTGCTGCCACGCTATGTATCTATGGAGTCACTCACCTTGTTTGCAGGGCTATAACTATATATATATATTATAGCTATGGATGCAATACTATGGCCCATTTGGCATCGAGTATCTATCGTTCAAGATGTAAGGGTTCTTCATTTCCTGGCCAGGCTTCGCCTGCTGGTCCCTCCTCCCCACCTCCACCCATGATCAATAGTCCTCCACTCATGAACTATGCTCCTCATTCTGTACCTCCCCCTGCTGGACATTCATCCGAACTTCCCCTTATCTCCCTCATGCATACCCTCCTGGTACACTGGTGGATCTTTAATGTCTACATGTCTCTCTGTGCCATTCCCCTGCTACTTTGTCTCTTGTTCCCCTGTTAATTGTTATGTTCCTTGTTTATTAGTTCCTTGTGTAGTTGTATGGTTGTTATGTTACTCTGTCTAGTGTTCAGTTATTTGCCAGACATTGACCTAGGACTAATAGGAACCCAAGGAGGACAATAACACTACCTTAGGCATACTGGACCTTATGTGGATACTGTGATACTGTGAATAATGTATATTTCAGTGGATACTGTGATACTGTGAATAATGTATATTTCAGTAGATAGTAAATTATAACACTACCTTATGCATACTGCACTTTATATGACACTGTGAATACTGTGAATATATTTTTCAGTTAGTTAGATAGTAAATGATATTGACCTATTTGTTTACACTGCTTGTGTTGTACCTGTACCCCCCCCCCCCTTCCCCCATGCTGCTATGATGCCTGAATTTCCCCCAAGGGGATCAATAAAGGAATATCTTATCTTATCTTATTTCTTGTGTGTTTCCTTCCTGGTTGTCTCACCCCATGTGCGTCTCGTTTTGCTAATTGCCCTGCTGTCACTCTAGTGTTAATTGTTTCCCCTATATCTGGTGTGTGTTCCCTACCCTTGTTGTGGGTTCATTGTTTCGGTTCCTTGGTTGATGCTTGCGTTTGTTACTGTTGTGTTTCATGGCCACTGTTCCTGATTCTGTCGTGCTCCTGTTTAATAGTAAGTGTATTCGGTAACACTTCATAATAACACTCAATTATAAGACCTTTATAAGGTATTTGTAGATAATGAACTAATCATGAACAAATCATTTATATACATTCGTAAATTATTATTAAATCATTTATAACTATATTTGTATAACATTTACAAATTAGTTCTACATTATTTATAACTCATTATCAACATTGTTTGTACTTGATTTGTTCATCATTAAATAATGTTGTTTAATGTGTAGTAACACATTTGTAGATGCTTTGAAAAATGGATATAAAAAAAAATACTGTACCTCCATTTATTTGTCGATGTTCAACAAATGATTTGTTAAGACATTCATAAAACATCTATGAATCATTTGCAGATGCTATTGTGTGCCCTAATCTGAAGTGAAGCCTATTCATCATTAACAAATGTCTAATACAGTTAATTATTTGTTTACTTTTTCATCACCTGTTACAAATGTTGTAGACAGCTTTAAATGTTATACAAATATAGTTATAAATGATTTAATAATAATTTACGAATGTATATAAATGATTTGTTCATGATTAGTTCATTATCTACAAATACCTTATAAAGGTCTTATAACTGAGTGTTATTATAAAGTGTTACCGTATTCTAGTGTTCCATGTTTTGTTGCTGCTCATCTTTGTTTTCACGTCACAGTATCCTTTTTGGTTAGTGTTTATTTTGTAGTTAGTTTTTGCAATCCTTTTGTTCTTGCCCTTGGAGAATCCTTTGTTTGTTGCTACTGCCCATTTTGAAGTAAAGACCTTTTTGTTAGAATTCACCCTTGGCTCCACGTCTCGTCTGCCTACAGTTACAGCATTGCAAATTGAGGTCCCTCCTACCGCCATTCCAACGGCCTCTACCGCCCGTTAACGTCCCTCGTCAAATGGTTTTATTAGGGTGGGTTTTGTGCCGCCAGGAGGCGCAAAGTCAAAGTCAAGTTGGAATTATATCCTTCCTTCGAGACAACCGAACTTGCTATGCCTCCTAAATGTGAATCGGAAATACAAAAATACCGGCTACAGCAAAGACCTATGGCTATTCCAAATGGCACGAAAACCCCATTGTTTTAGTGGTTTGTCCACTAATGTCCATTATTGAGGACCAAGTACGTGCCCTTAATCGGCAGCGTGTGCCGGGAACAGTGCAGGAGTGGACAACCAAATCGACCAGGGTAAATACTGGCTGGTGTTCGGGTCACCGGAGACGCTTGTGGGGAATGAACGTTGGATTAAGTGGTAAGTCAAATGATCTGATCTTCACTGTTTTATCTGCCGCTTACGTGACGTGACAGGGGCTACTGTTTCATATGATCTAACGAGTGGTGGTCACTGCTGTTTTCAAGTCCAATTGATCGTCAAATGCGAGGGGAGCACACAAATGTATAAAGCAAGACATTAACTTTGAATGGGTAACAACTCCGTTATAATCCCATACAAAGAGCAAATTGACTGGCTTAATGCACAAAGAAAACAACACATTTCGAGTAGTCTTCCCTTGTACACATACTGTAAACAGTACTGTATATTTGTAGATCCAATGTACAGTCCACCCAACCCCCCACCCACCTACACAACCTCCTCCAATGTACAGTTTCTACGTCAAGTGTATAATATACTCTCTTTTTTAGACTCTTTTTGTATCACAAAGTACTGTATTTGTAAATCTGGTATGTCATAGATGTAGCAGTACTGTCTGTCTGTCATGTATGTTATGATTAATTGAAAATGGGGGACCCTGATATAAACAAGACGAAAGTCTTCCTCTGGTCTGCATCCCCTTAACAATTGTGTGTATTGAGCTGTACTGTATTGTACCCATTTTGCAATCTGTTAATACAATTTCCATTCAATTACTGTATCTATGGAGGACAAACACATTTTCATATTATTCCTTGCACAGGGCTTAATATTTCTCTTTTCTAACAGAGAATTGAAATAAAATATCCCTATAGGCCGTAAAGTGAATGCTGTATCGTTTCACCCCTTTTTTTAAGTTTTAAATAGACAATAATAAAAATAGTAGATGTAAACAAGACGAAAGTCTTTCTCTGGTCAGTATTGTACCCATTGTAGTGGAATAGTTTTGGGAGCAGGACTAAGTGGATTATGACTTCTGGAATCTATTGAGTTCATGACAACAATACATGACAACAATAACAATACACTTTTGTATTTATTAATGTCCAGATGTGACAAAACTAGTGATTGTATGACTTGCTTGGTACAGTAGCTGTGTCTGTTAAAAAATAGGCATTCCGTCTAATAATTGAAATACTTCTGCTCATTTTTGTTACAGTATTGTTAATGTGAGTTGACCAAGAGAGTGTTTCATCTATGTATCAAGACATTTTTTTTAAATTAAAATGTACAAATCTCCATCTCTGCTTATTCAAACCAGAAGTGAATAGGAAAATATGATTATTCGATCCACAGGACAGCCTGATCACAAGAGTCGACGGTCCAGTTTACATTTTAACATAGATAAATGCCTTGTATTTTCAATTCATCATAACATATATGACATACACGACATACAGATAGACAGTACTGCTACTGTACATCTATCCAGCTAAATGAACGTTAGCTAATGTTACGGCCAGCCTTGCGGTCGCATTCTATTTTTCGAGGGACCATAACCATAACGTTAACTTGACAGCAAATGTGGGTATGCTTTATTTGAGCAGTTGCTAGTGTTAGTTGATTAGTTGATTGTCGTTCTGACATAACTGCAGTAAACAAACGAACGGTAAACCTAAGTTATCTTACCAGTTAATTCACTACATGATCCACCAGCCTGCTCAATCCAGTTACATTCCCCCCAGAGCGTAACTAGAGCCACAGTCTGCGAATCAGAGGCAGAGTAGGGGCGGGTCTTCGGTGCCAGCACGTTGGGTTGTCTCGTAAAGAATAATACTGCACTGTATCTAGCTGATTATCCTTAAAAAACACACGTTAATCGAAAATACCACACCATTACTGTACCAATGACAGTCAAATAATCAACAGAAAAGCATTACATTGCAAAATAATATGTCCAAGACTAGTGTCGCATGCACACACACACACACAGATTGTACAATAGCCCCCTCTCTCCACCGTGTAACTCGACTCCCCCTACTGGTTGAACCAGGCAGAGCAGCGTCAGCTGACGTCATCTTGCGTCAACCACCGGCATCTAGCTTGCTACCGGCGTTAGAGACCTCGTTTTCCAGTCCCACATCTGTATCTGCCTATTCTCTCCTCGTTCTGTTCTGCAATTGGGTCCTCCGACAACACTATCCCTAACACAAGATGTGAAAAAGAAAAAAAAATTCCATCCATACATTCCCGTTTTATACTGTGGTGAATATAAGTATGGTTTTAGAGCGGTTTAGGGTAATTCCTGGGAGGCTAGTAATAGGCTGCGACGCATATTATACTTAATCCATTGGGATTTCGTCCCTATACACGCTACAATAAAAAATTCAAATGCATTATGATCGGTATATTATGTTCCATCATGAATTCATGAAAGGGGGGGGGGGTCATTTCTGATTAATTGATTGTCAATAACGGCATTCGTTAGTACAACAGCATACGCTGATCAGGGCGTACCTGTGGCCGGTGCGATTCCAAAAAGAATATTCCAATTATTTGATTGCCATCTGGTAGATCGTATGTCCATTTGGGCCACGACATAACCCACCACAGCATAATGAATCGGGGGTCCCGAAAACTATTCAATGCGATCGGGTAAAGCCCTCGGTCCAGGCTACTAGAAAAGTCCACCGGAGGAATTCCATCGACACACAGCCACATACACAGAGTCTCAAAGGGAGTGCAACATCGGCTGCATACCACCAGGCGGCAGTATTGGACTTTTGCGATCTCAGACTCATTCCCTATGGTTACACAGGCTCCCTGGATGGATAACAATTGGAAATAGCGTATATATACGTGGTTGGCGTACAACGATTGCGTGCGTGCGTGGGTGCGTGCGCGTGTGTGTGCTTGTTAGTTTTAATTGGCTGTAGCATCCCATCTGTACTGACCTGTGCCACTCTGATGAAGTGAGCGACGACCATGGCCCTCTGCTGGGCAGTGGGCTTGCTGAGCACCATCAGCTGGATCCACTGGGACACGCTGTTGAAGAGAGTGATGAAGCGCTCCAGGACGGGGTTGTCCACCGTGCAGCCGTGCATCACGAAGCTGTGGTAGTCCTGGAACTGAAGGGAGAGAGAGGTACCAGTGAGGGGAAGTGAAATCCATCCTTACAGAATTTAGCGATTTGGGGCAATTCACCAAAAATCTGCATCTGCAATCTTTAACCCAAATTCTATATTTGTGACAGCTTGCAAATTTGACAAATCCCCACAATATGTCCACATGAAATGGTCAAGCTGTCATTTTGTGGTTGTCATGGGAGTGGTAGGGAGACATAGGGGGTTGAAGGCAGGCCCACTGTGTGTGTGTAGCCTACATATAATTATTGATATGAGGTGGTTCTAAAAGATATAGGCCTATATAAATAAAGATATTTTCATGGACTTTCTACCATCTTACAGATGTAGCCCTTAGGACCGCCTACCCCTGCCGAGTGGTTTCCGTTGGTTGCCGTATTAACGGTATCAACCAGTAGGGGCGCTTGGGTTACACCAGGTTACTTTCAAGGAAAAGGGGAGGGGAGAAACCAGTGGCCGAGGGTTGTGTTCTCAGCTTGAACACAGCGCGAATGTGCTTGCAGATCGAGACCATTTTCAAATGTCTATTCTGAAGAATTTTGTTTGCTCATGAAATGCTTACAATTTTAAATATATAAATAAATAAATTACACAAATGACAACAGACACAAAGAATAAGTTTAACAAATTCCATATAAATTCCATAATTTATTTAACGATGCAGCAGGCGGCTTGGTGTGTGTCTGTCTGTCTGTCTGTCTGTCTGTCTGTCTGTCTGTCTGTCTGTCTGTCTGTCTGTCTGTCTGTCTGTCTGTGTGTGTGTGTGTGTGTGTGTGTGTGTGTGTGTGTGTGTGTGTGTGTGTGTGTGTGTGTGTGTGTGTACACACTCCGAGACATTGTCATTGAAGCAGTTCGTAGGAGGTTGTAATGTTTGGGGTTTGCTCTCCTCAGGGATCCCTAGCCTTACCTGGTGGTAATTGATCTGTCTACCTGCCCTAATTACATTCATTAGCACCTGGTGTGACAAGGTGGCTTTATATGCTCTTCCGTGTTACTACAGACACCGTGAGTCGATCAGCAAACTGTCCGTGATTAGTGCCTACGTGAGTACGTTTTATCGCTCCTGCCATGGAGAGTAAGTACGTTCGCTACTTGTATTAATTGCCATATCATTTCGTTATTGTTTATATGAGATTGCTGTGTGCATATGCAGCACCGTCGCCTGACGTGTTTTCTTTTGTGACGTGTTTTGGAGACATCGATTTCTCCTCTTTGCTTTCCCCAACTTATTGTGTAGATGAGTTTATGTTTATGTGCTCTAACGTGTTTTGGAGACAGAGGTTTCTCCCCTTTTATTTATACGACATTGTCTGCGTGTACCATTTTTCTACTCTAAATAAAGGAGTATCTTTTGTTTGAAAACCAACACCTGCCTCTCGTCTTATCCGTTCTGCACTGCACCTGGGTCCTACACACCTACCACCCCGTAACAGAGGTAGTCCTACCCTGCACCTGGGTCCTACACACCTACCACCCCGTAACAGAGGTAGTCCTACCCTGCACCTGGGTCCTACACACCTACCACCCCGTAACAGAGGTAGTCCTACCCTGCACCTGGGTCCTACACACCTACCACCCCGTAACAGAGGTAGTCCTACAGGACGGTCGGTGCGCCTGCACAGCAGAAACAGGAAGTATCGGGGGCAGCGTGAGCCTCCCACGCGTTGCTCCTCGCCACTGAGAGTCCGCGCTGTCTGGTGAAAAGATGCGACAGGCTGCCTCCTCGTGTACCGGAGGGGACACGTGATGCAAGGCTTCTATCCTCACTACAGCCGACCAGTGGGAGGCATGGTCTAGCAACGTTCAAGACAGGGGAGGGGAGAATTGGAGGAGAGAATTGGCAATGTGAAATTGGGATGGGAGAAAAATAGAAAAATAAGGAGAAAAAGTGGATAAAAAAATTATATATCATTTATTGATTGATTGATTGATTGATTGATTGAAAACTTTATTAACAGATTGCAGAATGGGTACAATACAGTACGGATCAATACACAGAATTGTTAAGTGGATGCAGACCAGAGAAAGACTTTCGTCTTGTTTACATCAGGGTCCCCCATTTTCAATTCATCGTAAATTGAATTCATATCAATAAATTCGGTCTCTACTGGATTGCTGTGTTGCAAAAGGGTGTGTAATTAATGAAAATGCTGTGTGGCAGATAAACTGCTAATGATTATAGTCAGTTGTTACTGAGAGTTATGTTGTAACTTACTGTATCTCTGTGGTGCAATCACTTTAGTAATGCGTAAAACACAACTTAGTAGGAATCTACAGTATAACTAGGATACATTTGAAGTTGCAACAGACTTTAAGCAGCCCAAACCTACGCAGAGCACCACAGGTGAGCCAGATTGAACGCTGTGGCTTTCAAATAGTTTCCATCCAAATATCAACACGCAGGGTCCTTCAAATGTAGTTATCAAGGAGTTGTTACAGGTACCTACTGGAGGCGGGATACATTATTGTATATGTAATGTGTGTTTGTGTGTATGTATACTGCTTAAAAAAGGCAATGGTGGCCTATTTGTACTGCATGCAAAAAGGTTTGATCCTATCATAAATGTAACCTATTATTGGATCATAAATCCAATAATCATGGGACTAACATAAATTGGACCTATCTAGGGCTGTCTTAAATACTTCGAAGCTTCAAAGCTTCGTTCGATGGCACAAGCTTCGAACATTTAAAAAAAAATCGAAGTAAAAAAAAAAAAAAATCCAAATTATTTTTTTCACCTTTTTTTTTTTTTTTTTTTTGTGTGTGTGTGTGTGTGTGTGTGTGTGCATGGGGCCATTGGGTGGGGCCGGGGGACAAATACACTGGAGGAACGTAACCCAGCTCAGCACTGCCCAAATTATATCATCACTATTGCCTGTTTGAAGGATATCATCCTCAAACACATATACACCACCTACACGCCTATTCTCAGTCCTTGCCCCACAATGGTGGAATGAACTACCCATCCCAGTTAGGACAGCCGAATCCCGTCCAATCTTTCGCCGTCGACTAAAGACGCACTTCTTCAACCATTATCTGAAATAAAATAAAAAAAATCGAACCCTAACTAACCTTACTGTCATGCACTTGTCCTAATAAACTAACCTACACTGTAACACGCAACACTTTGATGAATATTGTTACTCAGCTGATAGTTGTATCCTTCCTGATGACCTGTCGTACAGAACTTATAAGTCGCTTTGGATAAAAGCGTCAGCTAAATGACTAAATGTAAATGTGAATGTAAATGCCTTGTAGAATTCCACACATAAGAAAGAAAGATACTGGGATGAATAAACAAAATAGGAAATAAAATGTAGAAATGCATGCAATACATAAATAAATATGAATCTCCATATATGAAATAGAACATTTAGATAAGGTGCTACTGAGATGTTTTGGTGAGTTCTTTGTTTTTTTGTGGAAGTAGCCCTTCTTAAAAATGCATGAACATTCACTGATAATTGGTCTGTAGTGGAGTCTACAAGGTCTACATTGCCGGACCTTGTAGACTGACATAATTCTGTGCATAGTTTAGTCTACACAGGCCATATTTCAAATAATCAAAATCTTACTTCATTCATCTTAAACATTCTTGATTTGGGGGATTGGTAGTTCCCATGAAATCTGAAGTTGTTCAAACGACAACAGCGATCCACCTTGAATTAAATCACACAGCCGCGTTGGCTGTGTCATAGTCACGAAAGGGGCTACTTCATTAATCCAATCCACTTTATTTATAGAGCACATTTAAAAACAACAAAGTTTACCAAAGTGCTGTACAAGTCCCACAACATAAGATAAAAAAAAATAAAAAATATTATTATATAAAAAAAAAATTAATATTTTTTTTTTTAAATTCAAAGCTTCGAATTAAAATCGAAGCTCGGCCCCTAGACCTATCATGAGACTAACATAAATTGGACCTATCATGAGACTAACATAAATTGGACATGGCTGTATAAAGGACACTTCTCTTTCAGATGTCTTATAAATTGAAAACCATGCCCAATTTTCCTCAAAATTAAAACAGCTTAACTTTGGAGCAATATCAACCCCCTTATGCTGGAAGCTACAGATGAAGCCCTTCAGATTCAGTAACCTTCTGCCCCTCCTCTGTCACTTAAGTCTAGCACTCAGGTGTTCATTTTCGGGGGCTGGTGGCTGGGTCTAAACAAAGGGAGGGTACTTAACTTAAGTGCTTCCCCAGGGAGGGGGTCGGGGCTACTGCCCTCAGACCCCCAAGATAATTTGTATATGGGCAGTCTGACTTGGGGTACTGACCATATATTAGTGTTGCAATGCATGATAAATAAACAAGTTTCAAGTTCAAGTTTCTTTATTAGTTGTCATACAGAAGTACAGAATACTTTTATACAAAATGCTTCTTTCTGTTTCGCTCCAGAGACTGTGCTAGGCAAAAATAGATAATAAAATAAGTATAGCAAGTATAAAATAGAAATCAAGTACGTAGACAAAAATTTTCAGTATATACATATATACAATGCTCTATGTAGAGTAGAAGTAACTGAGTTACCATACAATATACTATACAGTGCAAAGCAGAAGTGGGATGAGGTACAATTTAGGTACAATATAATTTACAGTAAGGTGTAATGAGGTATGGGTTGTAGTGCAAATTCTTTACAGATAAATATAAAGTGTGCTTAGGTGTACTAAAGTGGTTAAAGTGGGTGCTGCAGTGAGTTGTATGTTTAAAGTGAGTGTGTGCGTGTGGATGTGTGTGCTGTGAGTGCATTTGATGGTTGTTACATTGTTGTGAAGGGCCAGATTAAACCGAATATATATATTTATTTATATATATATATTTAATTGTATTTGTATATTCTCTAATATTCCCTGATATCCCTTGTATATTCCTTGTACAATATGCATTGAATATCCATTCTAGCCTACTGAACATCCCATAATAGTCTCCATTCTACTATTGGTCGAGACCTTGGTGCCAGGCTGCCATACCCCCCAGACCCAGTTCAAACGTACCGCTCAACATGTACGAACAAGTCCTAGTTCCGCGTAGGAATCTGGCTACCGCACCACTAATGGTACTATTTGTTCATAGTGTGTATATATACTGCGCTACTAAAGTAGGACTTTCTTTTTAGTCCAGTTTCTTACCCTCCAATAGAGTGACAGACGTAAAGCCTCCCCGCGACGCCACGTGTGGGAGTAAGGCCAAGTTCGGCCTACCATCGGTATTGAGACATCGTGTATATTAATATTTGAATAGTCATATTTGGCACTATATCGTCGAGTTGGACGTAGTCTATTAAGCTAATAATAGTCTATTCATATGTAGTGCTTCGTGCGGTGAGAATACTATCGTAGTCAGTACCCCCATCGTTTCGGGTAGAACTGGCTGCTTATCCAGGGTGGCCGACCCCATGTGAGGCTGCACCCGAGGAGCCCCAGAGCCGACGAGCGAGTGGACCTGCATACCGGATTATTCTACCGACGACAGCCCGCCTTCCCAGGCACGGATTATGCTTTGTATACAGTGATTATTCTATGGATAAAGACCAACACTGCCGTGTGTTGGAAACCCCCCCCCCGGAGAGGACGACAGGTGAGGAGACGCTCTACACGACGAGGTCGCTTCACGTCTCTCCATCGTGGACCGGAGGAAGCCGGCCCACAGAGAGTCCAACTGCTTTCATCTGTGGATCGAGGATCGCTGAGGCACCGAGCCGCACAACCGTGGGTTCTCCCAGGATACCCTCGGCCAGACGGATACAGCCAGACTCTACCCCCCCCCCCCCCCCCTTCTCCAGTTGTCTTACAAGCGACCGGAATCCCCCCCTAGTGTATCCAGTTCTATAATCATTAAAGTATCATTGCTATTATTCCTTAAATATTCCAGGTTGTATATTTACCGCCTGCGCCACCAGAGATTGGACGTTCTCTATTGATATACCAACGAATACTCATTTGCCATAAAAGTGCATCCTATTTCAAATCATAAATGTAATTAAGTGATTGCTCTACATACCTTTTGCTATGTATTAATTATTATTAAACGCAGACTTTCGACTTGGTACATTTGTGTTGGATCGTTTCATCTACGTGGGAGTGTTTACCATAATTATTTATGCCTAGTACTGGGTGGCCAGAGTCTAAAGTACAAGAGGTAGTGGTAGTAAGTATCATATCTAACAATACAGTCAGGGAATTGTACCCCTCAGTTACAATTGGTCCTTCGAGCCGGATGGTAATTAGTGTAATATTAATATAGTGTTATTAATATTGAAATGGCCTATGATGAACACTCCACGAAACGATCCTCCTAACCAACGCCCGCAGCGCGAACGACGGCTCCCTCAGTACTTAGAGGCTTACGCTGTCAGTCAACAACCTAGTCTTCTACTAACAGTAAACGCGGTAAAACTAGAAAGTAAAAGTATGTCTAACCCCAACGCCCAGACTACCCCGACCATAGAGGCCCCTACGGGTTCTAATGTCACTGACCAAGCTCACGGTGGGGACCAGTGGGAACCAGACATGACTTCACACCCCGCCAGTACTGAAGAAGTAGTCCCCGATGAGTCCCGGGAGGAATACAACGCTACCGAGAGAGAACTCGGCACGGAAGAAGACGGGGAGAGCACCGTGGAGATAGAGCTCCAAGGCTCCGCAAGGAGCACCCCGAGGGAAGGCTCCCCTATACAACCGCCTTCTCCCAGCGAGGCAGAGAGGACCCTACAGCAGGCCTTCCTCATCAGCCTGAATGCCGCTGCTGAACGCGACCGACTGCAGATCCAGCAGCGGAGCGAAGAAGAGCATATACGTCTAGAAATAAGACGCATTCAGATGGAAGAGAATGTGGCCCGAGACCGAGCAGACAGCCAGCGAGCAGCTGCTGGTGCTCTACGGGACGCAGAGCGCGACAGACAGCAAGCGCAACTAATAGAACAGCTGATCAGACGGACAACACCCTCTCCCTCCGCCAGAGGCTCCAGGAACTCGTCTAGACACACCTCCAGGGCGGCATCCCCTAGCCGAGTAAACAACCCTGAACTTGACCAACAGACGAGGTCTATACCCCCCACAGACCACCTCCCCCCACCGGTCCAAGCGAGACCTAGCAACCGGGAAGGAGCAGCATATCCTGTGGAGAGGCTAAACCAGAGACTACAAGCACTGGATGACCTAACTGAAGACGAAGAGGAAGAGGAGGAGAACCACGCCCGACGACAGCACAGTACTCTACCGGACCAGGAGGTCCGGTACAGCCCAGGCTATACTCCCGCGGAGCTGCGCTACAGACCCCCGACTCTATACACGGGTCAGCACGACGCACGACCCGCACCGAGGAACAGCACCTGGACAAGCGGGCCATGGTACACTGCCGGTACCAGCCCATACCAAGGAGCGGGAGGAGACTCGCCTAGGAGGCCTCTCCCCCAACGCTCGCCGATGTATCCACAGTCAGCGTCATACATTGGCACGCCTATGGTACCCGACTTCACCCAAGAGAACCGGGCCCAGTATACAGAACTCCGCATGTGTCTGGAGACCATGTTGGTGGATGTATTGGATGAACGCCATAAATACGCCATCCTACTGAAGCACTTAAAGGTACCCCGCGCACATAATATAGCGCTCGCCTACGCGACTTCCACCACCCCATACACAGCAGCGCTGGTAGCATTGGACCAGAGGTATGGGCGCATATGGGATTACGTGATCCAGGAGATCCGACACATCGACCGCTTACCCCCAGCAATAGACAATCGAGCACTGGACGACCTGTCCATCAGAGTGCAGTCCCTGGTAGGGATGTTGGGAGCGCAGAGAGAGAAGGGGAGGCATGAACTTTACGCCAACTCAAATGTGGAAAGGATCTTGGAGAAGCTGCCGCCCGCTCGACAGGAGCGTTTTAGGCGGCAGAGAGACCACCGAGACCCGAATGGCCCCGAACCGAACCTCCTCGATCTAGCAGACTTCCTGGCGAGAGAAGTCAGCAGCCTACGGCTAGATACATTCGGACGGAGCACCCCTGGCTCCAGAGAAGGAACCAGACGACTAAATGATGGAAGAAGATCGGTGACTGTGATGCACCAATCGGAGTCAGTACCAAGCAGCAGGAGCCACAGTACTCCCTCCAGAACGGAGAAGTGGAAGATAGTGTGCCCCTACTGTGAGAAAGAACACTGGCTAGCGCAATGTGACTCCTTCCCCAAGCTGAACGCGGAGGAAGCAAGTCAATGGATAAAGTCCAACAAGCGCTGTTTTCGCTGTGCGCGCTCACACATGGCAGCCGAATGCCGCTTAAAGAAAAGGTGCACCAAGTGCGATGGAGCCCATCTGGACATACTTCACGACAGTAACAGACGGCGCCCTTCACCCGCACCATCCAGCAGCAAAGCGAGCGTCATGTACATCGATCCCGCCAGCAGCAGTGGAGCCCGAGTACTCCTAAAAGTAGTGCGTGTGACACTAAGCTACCAGAATAAAGTCCTGGACACTTACGCCGTCCTCGATGACGGGTCAGAGAAGACCCTTCTGCTCGCCTCCGCTGCGGCCCAGCTAGGGCTGCGGGGAAGCGAAACCCAAATGACAATTCGGACAATAAGACGAGATTTGAAGACGATAAAGGGCGAGAATGTCTCATTCTCTATCGCAGCAAGCGGCCAGCCTGAGCGACGGTACCAGATTACAGACGCTTTCACCAGCCAAGAAATAGGACTGTCGCGGTACACATACCCCGTCGCCAAGCTGATGGAGAAATATGCACATCTGCGCAAGTTACCGATCCCGCTCATAGACAATGCTATGCCGACCCTGTTGATAGGCTCCGACCATGCAGACCTCATTGTCCCGATAGACCGGGTTCATACCGGACCCCGAGGCTGTCCTGCAGCAGTCGAGACCCGTTTGGGATGGACTCTCCAAGGCCCGCTCGCCAAATCTCTCAACCGAAGTACAGCCACTAGATGTCTCCACTCCCGAGTCACAGAGGGAGAAACCGCACTCCTGCAACACGTAGAGCGGCTATGGACCTTGGAACAAATGCCCTTTAAGAACGGAAAGAAAGACATTCGCTCTAAAGATGACATTTACGCCATTCACCTCCTCGAGACAGGGACCAAGAGAGTCCCGGTCAACGGCGTGTTGAGATACGCCACGCCACTCCTGCCGCGAGAAGGAATGCCTACTTTCCACGCAAGACAGACGCCACAGAATGGTACCTGCTGAACACGGAGCGGCGCTTAGCCAAGAACCCCGCCCAAGAGAGTGTATACCGCGCCGAGATTGAGAAGCTCATCACAGCGGGACACGTCACAAAGATGGACATTAAAGAGGCTGACCAGACCACTGAATCGTGGTACGTGCCTCACCACAAGGTCCATCACAACGGTAAAGACCGCATAGTATTTAACTGCAGCTACCAGATCGGATCCCAAAATCTGAATAAAGAGTTACTGCCCGGTCCCACACTCGGCCCCTCCCTACTCGGCGTTCTACTCCGCTTCCGCCAGGAAAAGGTGGCCATCAGCGGGGACATTAAAGGAATGTTCCTGCAGGTGAGATTAGTAGAGGAGGACAAGCCCCTGTTACGGTTCCTATGGAGAGAGAAGCCAGGAGATGAGCACCCAGCCATCTACCAATGGGAAGTCCTCCCCTTCGGAACAACGTGCAGCCCCTGCTGTGCTACATTTGCACTACAGAAACATGTAGCAGAGGACCCAGCAGCGGACGAAGAGGTCCGACACAGCGTAAAGAACAGCTTCTACGTAGACAACTGTCTACAAAGCCTTTCAACCCAGGAAGAAGCCGAGGCTCTCCTGATAAAACTCCGCGCCTCATTGATCAAAGGCGGCTTTGATCTCAGGCAGTGGGCCAGCAGCGATCCGCAAGTACTGCGCAGCCTCTCCTCCGAGGACAAGGCAGCCAGCAGCGAGACCTGGATGGCTACCATCCCGGGAGAAGCCCAGGAGATGACCCTGGGATTGGTGTGGTGATTCAAAACAGATTCGCTTCACTACAGACACAACCCCCTGACTACGGAGCAGGGAAGGCCGGCGGCGGCGCCGACCACCAGACGGAGTGTGTACACAACACTCGCCCGACAATATGACCCGCTAGGATGTATTCTACCGTACACCACCAGGGCAAAAATGATTGTACGAGCATTGTGGGACAAGGACCAGGGCTGGGACGACCCCATTCCCGCACACCTTTCATCCACCTGGAGAGAGTGGGAGAGGGAGCTCCACTCACTCCCAGGCGTTAACATGCGCCGAAGCTACTTCCCACCCACGGTGAGGCCAGAGACATGTAAAATGGACTTACACGTCTTCAGTGACGCCTCAGAGGTCGCATACGGATCAGTAGCCTACTTGCGGGCCCAAGAAGAGGGGGGAGAGATCTACACAGCATTTGTCCTCGCCCGCTCGAGAATAGCCCCACGCAAGCAACAATCTATCCCACGTCTAGAGCTCTGCGCAGCCCTAGCCGGAGCGCACCTAGCCACGCTCATCCAAGGTGAGCTCACCATACCGGTGTCTAGAACAATCCTGTGGTCAGATTCCACGACAGGACTCGCCTGGATCAAATCGGACTCATGCAAGTACAAAGTCTTCGTGGGAGTCAGAGTCACCGAGATTCAAGACTTAACCGAAGAGTTAACCGGAGAAACAGAGTGGCGCTACGTTGATACAAAACAGAACCCAGCTGACGTCATCACCCGGGGAATGACCCTAGATGACCTCACCCGTCGCAATGTCTACAGTGACGGCCCAGCATTCCTAAAGCTCCCGGAAGGAGAGTGGCCCACGCCTATCCCGAGGGAAGCCAGTCAAGAGGAGGCTGAGAATAAGATTGAGCACTGTTATCTCCGCAGACCCCAACATAGATGATTGCACTACCATAGAGAGTGCACAACAAAGGACATTCCTGCGGCACCACCCGGAGTGTAAGTCCCCCGCTGAAATGTCAGCAGCTAACTACGAGGAAGCAGAATTGCTTCTACTGCAGCGAGCCCAGAGAGACTCGTTCCCCGATGAATTGGCCTGTCTACAGGGAGGAAAGCCCGTCCCATCCGACAGCAGACTAATTCATCTGGCCCCCGAGAACGACGCTCATACCCTCATCAGAGTGGGTGGTCGCCTACGCAGAGCCCCCAATCTACCGGATGACATTAAATACCCGATCGTATTGAACAGCCGACACAAGGTCACAGAGCTGATTATAAAGAAATACGATGAGGATGTACATCACGCAGGAGCAGAAAGAGTCTTTGCGGAGATCAGATGTCGTTACTGGATCCTACAAGGAAGAGAGGCGGTACGACGCTTCCAGCGAACATGTCTAGACTGCCGCAAGTGGCGCGCGCAGCCCAGCATACCAAGGATGGCTGACCTTCCTCCATGTCGCCTCCGAATCGGTGACAAGCCATTCCACTCAACGGGTATGGACTGCTTTGGCCCGCTGCACATAAAGAAAGGAAGAGGAACCGAGAAGCGGTGGGGTATTGTATTCAAATGCATGACCACCAGAGCGATACACATCGAGCTTCTCCCGACCATGAGCACAGACTCATTCCTTATGGCCTTCCGTAGATTCACATCACGGAAAGGAAGACCGTCTACACTATTGTCCGATCATGGGACAAACTTCAAAGGCGGCGAAAGAGAGCTGAGAGAGAGCTTCCAAGCTATGGGCCCAGAACTTAAGACCCACCTCGCTCCAGCACAGATTAACTTCCAATTCAACCCCCCAAACGCACCCCACTTCGGTGGTACTTGGGAACGGGAAGTGCGTTCCATAAAGACAGCCCTGTACGCAGTACTTGGGGCCCAGACTGTGGCGGAAGAAGTCCTAATGACAGTCCTCACGGAGGTTGAGGGAGTATTGAACTCTAAGCCCCTCGGCTACGTCTCCAGCGATGTGGCGGATATCGACCCAGTTACCCCCAACACACTCCTGATGGGGCGGCTAGATCCCGCGTTACCCCAGACAATGTACCGGCCTGAAGAAGCGAACGGCCGACGAATGTGGAGGTACAGCCAAGTATTAGCCGACAAGTTTTGGAGCAGTTTCCTACTGCACTACCTACCGTCTCTACAGACCCGCCAGAAGTGGGTAAAGGAGAGAGACAATTTGACAGAAGGAACAGTCGTCATGATTATTGATCAATCACTGCCCAGAGCTATGTGGCCGGCCGGCCGCGTAAGCAAAGTGATCACCGGTGCCGACGGCAAGGTCCGAGCAGCTGAAGTGCTTGTCCAGGGTCGCACTTACACCCGTCCCGTGGCGAGGCTCATATAACTGCCCCGACTCCCAGACACAATCGATGATGACCATGACCCTATAACCCTATGACTTTGTGAAGTTGACTGACCCCTACAGCAAACCCTTATGTGTAAATAGACAACGCGATTAATCTGTCTCTGCTTAACTGATTAGGTCTGGGACCAATCAGGGGGTGGCTGTTGTGAAGGGCCAGATTAAACCGAATATATATATTTATTTATATATATATATTTAATTGTATTTGTATATTCTCTAATATTCCCTGATATCCCTTGTATATTCCTTGTACAATATGCATTGAATATCCATTCTAGCCTACTGAACATCCCATAATAGTCTCCATTCTACTATTGGTCGAGACCTTGGTGCCAGGCTGCCATACCCCCCAGACCCAGTTCAAACGTACCGCTCAACATGTACGAACAAGTCCTAGTTCCGCGTAGGAATCTGGCTACCGCACCACTAATGGTACTATTTGTTCATAGTGCGTATATATACTGCGCTACTAAAGTAGGACTTTCTTTTTAGTCCAGTTTCTTACCCTCCAATAGAGTGACAGACGTAAAGCCTCCCCGCGACGCCACGTGTGGGAGTAAGGCCAAGTTCGGCCTACCATCGGTATTGAGACATCGTGTATATTAATATTTGAATAGTCATATTTGGCACTATATCATCGAGTTGGACGTAGTCTATTAAGCTAATAATAGTCTATTCATATGTAGTGCTTCGTGCGGTGAGAATACTATCGTAGTCAGTACCCCCATCGTTTCGGGTAGAACTGGCTGCTTATCCAGGGTGGCCGACCCCATGTGAGGCTGCACCCGAGGAGCCCCAGAGCCGACGAGCGAGTGGACCTGCATACCGGATTATTCTACCGACGACAGCCCGCCTTCCCAGGCACGGATTATGCTTTGTATACAGTGATTATTCTATGGATAAAGACCAACACTGCCGTGTGTTGGAAACCCCCCCCCCGGAGAGGACGACAGGTGAGGAGACGCTCTACACGACGAGGTCGCTTCACGTCTCTCCATCGTGGACCGGAGGAAGCCGGCCCACAGAGAGTCCAACTGCTTTCATCTGTGGATCGAGGATCGCTGAGGCACCGAGCCGCACAACCGTGGGTTCTCCCAGGATACCCTCGGCCAGACGGATACAGCCAGACTCTACCCCCCCCCCCCCCCTTCTCCAGTTGTCTTACAAGCGACCGGAATCCCCCCCTAGTGTATCCAGTTCTATAATCATTAAAGTATCATTGCTATTATTCCTTAAATATTCCAGGTTGTATATTTACCGCCTGCGCCACCAGAGATTGGACGTTCTCTATTGATATACCAACGAATACTCATTTGCCATAAAAGTGCATCCTATTTCAAATCATAAATGTAATTAAGTGATTGCTCTACATACCTTTTGCTATGTATTAATTATTATTAAACGCAGACTTTCGACTTGGTACATTTGTGTTGGATCGTTTCATCTACGTGGGAGTGTTTACCATAATTATTTATGCCTAGTACTGGGTGGCCAGAGTCTAAAGTACAAGAGGTAGTGGTAGTAAGTATCATATCTAACAATACAGTCAGGGAATTGTACCCCTCAGTTACATACATAGTGTTATTGTTCGTTGAGCATCCTGATGGCCTGGGGATAGAAGCTTCTTCTGAGTCTCTCTGTGCTTGCCATGAGACTCCTGTATCGCTTGCCTGACCGCAGCAGTTCAAAGAGGCAGTTGTTCGGGTGGCTCGAGTCTTTGATAATTCTCTTAGCCTTGCCCATGCACCGCTTGTTGTAAATGCCCTGGAGAGTGGGAAGCCCCCCTCCAATTGTGCGTTCGGCTGAGCGGGCCACTCTCTGTAGTCTGCTACGGTCTTGTGCGGTGCTACTCCCAAACCAGGAGGTGATATTGCCAGTCAGTATGCTCTCTATTGTGCATGAGTAGAAGTTCTTAAGGATCTTCTGACTGACTTGGAACTTCCTTACACCGGTTCCTGACAGGGAGCGAGCGAGCGAACTGGAGACGAAATCGCGCGCGACACTGTCCTGATATGAGGCGGCGCGTGTCCGAGTGTGTCTGTGTGTGTGTGTGTGTTACCTGGAAGCACACGTGGGGGGGGGCTGCGATTCTTGACCAATAAAAACGTTTTTAGGGGCGGGACTCGGCCGCGTAATCGCTCAACTAGAGACACAGCGAGCGAATATTTGAGGAGGGAGCGACATCGCCGCTCAGTCCGCTGTCGCTCGCGGTAGGTCAGGATAGTCTGATTGAAACGAATACATTTTAATCATTTTCGCAATCACGCTCGCTCGCGTCGCTCCCTGTCAGGAAGGGGTGTTAGGCGTCTGAGGAAGTAGAGGCGTTGCCGTGCCTTCTTCACAACACTGTCAATGTGTGAGGTCCATGTCAAGTCCTCGGATATGTGGACTCCGAGGTACTTAAAACTGTTCACTCTCTCAACCGGTGCCCCGTCGATGCTGAGGGGGCTGTAGTCCCTGACCCCCGACCTCCTAAAGTCCACAATCATCTCCTTTGTTTAGCTGACGTTCAGGGAGAGGCTGTTCTCTTGACACCATCCCGCTAGAACCTTGACCTCCTCCAGGTAGGCCCTCTCGTCGTTTGCAGAGATCAGGCCCACCACTACTGTGTCACCAGCCAATTTGATGATTGTGTTGTTGTTCCGCTGTGCCACGCAGTCATGTGTGTACAGGGAGTAGAGGAGGGGGCTCAGAACACAGCCCTGGGGGGCCCCTATGTTGAGGGTGATGGATGAGGAGGTGCAGTTGCCTGCTCTCACCACCTGGGGTCTGCCCGTCAGGAAGTCCAGGACCCACTGGCAGAGGTCATAGTTCAAGCCCAGGTCCCTGAGCTTGGCTATGAGTATGGAGGGGACTATGGTATTGAATGCCGAGCTGTAGTCGATGAATAGCATTCTCACATAGTTCCCCTTCCTCTTGTCCAGGTGTGATGCTGCTGTGTGCAGCACATGGGCTATGGCGTCCTCCGTGGACCTGTTGGGGCGGTATGCAAATTGCAGGGGGTCCAGGTTGATGGGGAGGGAGGAGCAGATGTAGCCCTTTACTAGCTTCTCAAAGCACTTCATGGCTATGGAGGTGAGAGCTACAGGGCGGTAGTCGTTGAGGCAAGCGGGCGTAGATTTTTTGGGTACAGGGATAAGGACTTCTTCAGACAGGTGGGGATGACAGCCTGTTCCAAGGACAGGTTAAATATGTCAGTGAATACCGGGGCCAGTTGGTCGGCACAGACTTTTAGGACGCGGCCGGGGATACTGTCCGGTTCCTGCTGCCTTCCTGATATTCACTTTCTTGAAGTGAAACAGTGAAAAAAGCTAAGAAATCGGATGGGGCTGGGACATTTGGGACGAATAAAAATGTAAGATGAAAATCTCCCCAGCCTGTGGGAGGCAGTGGAGGTGTGAAATCTGGCCCGGTCCAGAACAATAGGAGTCACAGAATCAGTTTGGAGTGGAGTGGTGGAGGAGTGGTGGAGGAGTGGTGGAGGAGCGGTGGAGGAGTGGTAGAGGAGCGGTGGAGGAGCGGTAGAGGCTTGATTTTTCAGGGCTGTATCTGTAGCATGAAATGTAATGTAGTCGGGCTCTACTGATTACAGCACATATAACCAGGTGGCCACGGAATGGTGCCCCTGTGCCCCTGTGCCCCTGTGCCCCTGTGCCCCATCCCATCGCAAACCATCACCACCAGCCAGAGCCATCTATCTTTAACACATTGAGTGCCACGGACGCATTTTGTCGTTAGTTCATGCCGACCGCTGAGTGCCCCCGACGCTATATAGCGTTTGTTTGGCTTTTTTTTATTTATTGGCGATTTGAATTCATATTTCATCAATCGAGCCTCGGGTTAGTGCTGCAGAGTCTCTCTGAGCTCAATTGGGAAGATACCGCCCCCTATCCTCTCTCCCTGTGTAACTGCACCCCATTACTTTACACTGATGCAGGGGGGGTTGGCCAGTTTCCTCATTTTACTTTTCCGTCAAGCCAACTGAAGGATCGATTGTGCTCGCCGGCCCGGAAAACGTGTGGATTATGTATTTACAGTACCAACACTGTAATCAATAAGCGTGATCGATATTTGGAATGGCGATCAGGAATTGGAATAATCTTTTTGGATAACATCTTATCTTAGGATAATCAGAGCTGTTTTCACCTATATCTCAGCGTGTGTGTGTGTGTGTGTGTGTGTGTGTGTGGGTGTGTGTGTATGTGTGTGTGTGTGTGTGTGTGTGTGTGTGTGTGTGTGTGTGTGTGTGTGTGTGTGTGTGTGTGTGTGTGGCTGTGATCGCTGATGAGGAAATGAGAGAATAGATTTTTCAGCCCGCCTCTATAGCGTGCATAAGTACACATATACTATCGATAATCTAGCGTTTATTTGAAAACGATTCATAAATAGGCTGAAAAATTACAAAGTTTTTGTGTAGAATATTCCAGTAAATGCCTTTTATCACGGAATCTATATATTTTCCTGAAAAACGAGGGCTTTTCAAAATGCTATCAAATTAAAATGAACCGATTAAAAAAACAATCCGTTTCGACAATGTTGACTGCAAACAAGTCATTGATAAGCGACAGGCAGATTAGACACATTAGCCATAATTTAAGACAGAGATTATGCGATCACAACGCTATCATTGAAGTGGGTCCTGGCATTTAACCATGTTTCCCATGTTAATGGCCGGCACTCAAACTGTTAAAGGCTCAGTCAGTGATCTAAATGTAATAGCACAAATGGATAGCCCCACCACCAAAAGTGATAAATGAGACATATTTTCATTCTCCATTTGATTGACTCTCGTTACAAAGATTAACTCTAGACATTGAGTTTTGTTTACATGAATCATTCATTTGATCTCACTCCGAGAGACTCATTCTCATTATATCATTATAGCACCAACCTCACACACTCCGAGAGAGAAGGATAGAGACAGAGAGCAGTCGGGAGGAATGGAACGATGTTGTTCTTAGAAGTTTCACTCAGTCAAATGACACTTGTCATGCAAGCGTGCTGTATTATTTATAGTTAACATTATGCACTTGCAAGCATTGTGTTGTGATGATAGTGGCAAGAGAGAGAGAGAGAGAGAGAGAGAGAGAGAGAGAGAGAGAGAGAGAGAGAGAGAGAGAGAGAGAGAGAGAGAGAGAGAGAGAGAGAGAGAGAGAGAGAGAGAGAGAGAGAGAGAGAGAGAGAGAGAGAGAGAGAGAGAGAGAGGAGAAATGCCTCGCTACTGTGTTTCCTGCTCAGCACTGACTTATGATCACAAATTATGAACAAAATAAAAACAAAACAGCATCCATGGTAACTGCAAAAAAAGCTATTCATTTAAACTCAGCATCTAATTGAGATGGGATTTTATTTGTCAAAACGTGTAGATATACCCGGCCAGTAAAAGGGACTCTTTGTTAAATTGAGATTCAGCAGTCCTACATTTTATGGTACTCCGCACTTACAGTATATGGTCCAAATTGAGTTATGCCGGTGCGATGGGCTGGCCCCCAGTAGTTGCTAGATGTAATGTCCAATAAGCTAATGTTGCCTGACAACAAATTTAATCCAAGCCGATAAAGCAGAGTCTTCCTCTAATATTGCTTTGTAACGACATTAAGTTCCAGGAAGAAAAAACGCAGCCCACTGTGAGGGTTAGAAAACCTCCAGACCGCTTAAAGGGTCAGTTCTGGATTTATTTCCTGCTCACTGGTGATGTTGTTGATCGGTAAAGGGGCCATTCTCCGCATGATCTATGCTGTTGCACAGACTCAGGTCTTGCAGACAATGGTCCTGTGTGGCACCGTTACTTTCCATTTTGTGACAGACTAGCTGGAACTGTACATGCATGCTTATGATTTTCTCACAGCTGACCATACTGCATCACTACCCGGTCACAAGCCTCACGCTCCACTATAAAACCCATCATAACACTGTACAATCGGACAATACAAATGATGGACAAGAAAACAATAAGAGCTCTTTAGCCATGCGCAGAGGAGTGGTCTGGTCTGGTCTTATTTTTACATTGTTATTTATTTATTATTTACATATTTGTGATCAATGTTATTTTCTCTTCATGTTTCGGGGATGCGGGGGAGGTGGGTGTCCTGGGATTGGAGGTGGGTGAGTGGGGGATCTTGTGTGGGGAGGGTGGTTGAGCTTGGGCAGTGAAGTTATTGACCAATTTCAATAAATATATTTATAAATAAATATATATATATATAAAAAACATAGATATATTTAATTGAACAACGATCAATAAAAGGTTACACTACATCTGAGGAGAAACAAAACATGTTCAGCATTGAAAGCTTCACAAGCTATTCAAACTTGAAGCTGATTTTAAATGTTTACATGGACAGGCTCCCTCTCCCCTTACTGACCTCATTAAGAGACACCAGCCCACCAGTAGAGCCAACACACGCCTTAACAGATGGCAACCGTCTCCCTGAACTACGTAAAAACCACATCTGGCGAGACAGCCCTCTCTGAGGAGCAACATGGTGGAACTGAATTGAAAATGTAACACCGTTTTTATGTTTTGAATAGAGGTATTAAATGATGGCTTAAAGAGACACAACATTGATCTCACACCTAACACCTCCATCTGTATTTTGTATTTGCATAATGTATTCTAGACTATCTAATTGTGGATGTATTTTATGTATCTACATCTGTATTTGTGTATAGGTTATGTTACTTTACTACATTATATCTATTCTATTCACATGCTTACCACATGTATCTATTGCTATGTCCGCCCATCACAATCACGCAAACTGTCTAACGCCTGTCCCGTCTCCCTGTGAGTGGACGTCCCGTGATGATGACCGGGAGGATGCGACCCTCTCTGCGCCACCCCCATGCCTCAAATAGATCCGCCATCAGCTCTATTTTTCAATCTTTCAAAATGTTCAGTTGCTATTGCATGCACTTATCTGTGTTTCATTACACATATGTGTGTAATGCTTACCAACTGTTTCGCCTGTTTTACTGCAACACTACTATCACCGACATCTAAGAAGGGAAATACCCCCTTGAACGGCCCTTCTAACGGCCCTCTCCTCCACATGGCCTGAGGTGCATTTTTTCCTATTGCTAGGTTTTAGTGAGTTTTTCCTTACCTTCACGTGGGGTATGTCTGGGAGTGTTGCATTAATTTATAAAAAAATTATTGGACTTTATGGTGTTTTTGTTTTGTTCTTGATTTATTGTGATGTTTCTTCTTGACTTGTTTAAAGAAGACGTGTCTGGCCCACACTACCTCTCATTGGCGAGGTGTAACGTGTGGGAGGCTCACACTACCCCCGCCATTTCCTGTCTCTGCTGTGCAGGCGTCCCCAACCGCCCTGTAGGAGTCACTGTCCACAACGTCCAGATTACCACCCATCGACTTCCACCCGCTAACTCTGCCAATTGAGTTAGTATGACGACTGGCCCAAGCCGGAGGCAACGCCGACAGCCGGAGTCGAACCCGGTGTCTCTTGCCTTTGGCGCCAGCGTTATTGACCATTTTAGCGATGTTTGCGGACCCATCGTGTGTGCTGTATTATAGCTATGGAGACAATAGGCTCATTTGACAGGCATGTTCAAACCAGTGAACTAACCAGTTCATTTCTACATACTGTAGTTTGTGCGCTATTCCATGCTTTCCAAAATAATCCAGTATTTTTTCATAGATTGCTAGATATGACGCGTTATATGCATTATGCCCAAATCGTTCGGGTTGCTCGCCTGAAACTCCAAATACTTCCAAATCAAAGGTATATACCATACACACATATGTGTCTTCACAAAATCATCAAGGGGGGGGGGGGGGGTCGTTTAAACTCGAAACATCGATCATTACCAAAAGCATGTTTTAGGTCCAGTAAAATACGACACTGTGATCGGTACAGAAGCATGTTTTAGGTTAAAGAAATACCAGCAGGTTACCTAAAATAGACCTTACCTCAGTCAGAAGGTACTCCAAAATGAATAAATCCTAGTCGTCCCATGGCGATCGCAAATACTCGTTTATATTGGGCAATGGGCATGGCTACCATACGGGAAACAAAAGGTCTGAGGCACCAAATCTTCCACTGATTGCTATGTCCTGATCCACTCCGAGGCGGAAGCAGCCGGAGGTAACTCGGTACTGGAAGACAACTGATATCCCCAGTTCAAAAGGTAGGCGATACTGCCACCTGGCGGGATTCGATCGTCATTGCAATTCCAACGTAGGCATCTGTGCCAGGGAGACCCAGGCAGCTCTGAGCGTGTGTTTAGAACGGGGATCAAAGGAAAAAGATCAAAGGAACAAAAAACGAGATATCTCGTTTTTCGAGCTCAAGCGTTGGTGACGAAACACGAGATTATTCGTTTTTGGCACCCAATGAGTTAAGGTGTACTTTCACGTTTCCATAAGGATTTTTACTATACCATCGTCAACAATATATATATACAAATCGTAAAATTTGGTATTTTTTATTCATAAATAAAGTTAATTGTTTTACTTACAGCAGTATTATAAAAATGTTGGGGTAAAACTGGATTCAAATATACCATTTTGAATGAAAAAGCACCATGATAATTGTATTACCAAAAAAAGCATCAAATATAGATGTGAAATCACACTGTATTTTACACTGGTAAAAAACAAATACCATGAAATATCCTTACACCGTCAGAGATAAGAAAAAATATTGCAAGGTATATCTTTTTACTCTAGTTAATTTTTGTATGGAATGTGGCAACATCGTGGCCATGCGGTACTCAAGACTGACCAGTATCTTGCAGAAGGACTTGTACTCCAGGTAGGTGAGGTGCTCGGCCAGCTCGCAGGGGTCCAGGTGGTCAAACAGCAGTGACATCTTCCTCTTCTTCGACATGGACGGCATGCGCTGGGTGACCTGCCGCTTCCATTGGTACGATGGCCTGGGAGGGACACACAGTACAGAGAGAAAAAGTAGCAAATACATTATTCAGCAAGCTGTATGGAATACAAACAGACAGTATGTCTTTTCATCTGAAGGGTTCTTCACAGACACAGTATGGCTTCTCATCTGAAGGGTTCTTAACAGGCCGTATGTCTTTTCATCTGAAGGGTTCTTCACAGACACAGTATGGCTTCTCATCTGAAGGGTTCTTAACAGACAGTATGGCTTCTCATCTGAAGGGTTCTTCACAGACACAGTATGGCTTCTCATCTGAAGGGTTCTTAACAGACAGTATGGCTTCTCATCTGAAGGGTTCTTAACAGGCCGTATGGCTTCTCATCTGAAGGGTTCTTAACAGGCAGTATGGCTTCTCATCTGAAGGGTTCTTAACAGGCAGTATGGCTTCTCATCTGAAGGGTTCTTCACAGACACAGTATGGCTTCTCATCTGAAGGGTTCTTCACAGACACAGTATGGCTTCTCATCTGAAGGGTTCTTCACAGACACAGTATGGCTTCTCATCTGAAGGGTTCTTAACAGGCCGTATGGCTTCTCATCTGAAGGGTTCTTCACAGACACAGTATGGCTTCTCATCTGAAGGGTTCTTAACAGACAGTATGGCTTCTCATCTGAAGGGTTCTTAACAGGCAGTATGGCTTCTCATCTGAAGGGTTCTTAACAGGCCGCATGGCTTCTCATCTGAAGGGTTCTTAACAGACAGTATGGCTTCTCATCTGAAGGGTTCTTAACAGACAGTATGGCTTCTCATCCGAAATCCTCTTAACAGACAGTATGGCTTCTCATCTGAAGGGTTCTTAACATTCCTCAGTCCACTATGGCCCAGCAGTAGCCTACTCTGGTTTCTTGAGAAAGGAACAGATGTGTGGCTTCAGAAAGTCTTTATGGAGCCCGAGGGAGATCAGCGTCAATAAGAAAATGTTGTTCTTTTATGGAAATAAGAGTCAGAAGTCAGTGACCTCTCTGAGGACTGTCATGCAAGACACACACACACGCACGCGCAAGTGTGTGTGTGTGTGTGTGTGTGTGTGTGTGTGTGTGTGTGTGTGCATGCGCGTGACACACACACACAGTAACCCCTAGAGAGGTCACTGGCTAGGGGAAAAAGGGACACACACACACATGCACCAAGCCTCACCACAAGTAACCCTACAGATCTATTGCCAGACACACACACAAATGTTTAATCAATAGCTGTCATACATCGACTTGTAATTGCTTTCTCTGATGTGATATTGCATATGAGCTGTATTAGTTTTTTTTGACTGTGTGTTGGTGATTGATTTTATTGGATGTTTTAAATTGATTGTGTGTGTTTTGTCATTTCAAATGCCATGAGAGAGAGGGGGGAGGGGGGGGGGGAGAGATTGAGACCGGGGGGTGGGCTGTCCAGCAAGATGACAGCTGAGGGGGAGAAGACACTGTGCATCGTTGTAGATGAATCTTTGTAGTCTAATGGTTGTAGACCAGCGGTTCTCAAACGTTGCGACCCAAAGTGTGTGGGGGGGGGGGGTTGTGATGCTGACAAGGGTTGTGATGGGCTGGAAGGTGTCATTTTCAGGAGCTCAACTGGCTACCAGTTGAGGCCAGAGTAGCCCATCTCAGGCTCAACATTGTGCAGAAAATAATCAATCACAGAGCCCCCAAATATTTTAGCAACTATTTTCCTAGTGTTAGGGAATCTCACAGCCACAGAACCAGATCTATCTTAGCAAACCTGTATCCTCCAAGGTGTAGAACAAAGATGGGACAGTGCTCATTTGCTCACACAGGAGCACAGGAGTGGAATGAGTTGCCTATGACCATCAAACAGGGCTTGAACCTGTATAGTTTCAAGGTGAACGTTAGGAAGTGGCTCCTAGAAAGCATCCCAGAGTAGGAGGGAGGCTTCCTGTTTTAGTGTATGAGATCTGTACATTTTGCACATCATTTTATTAATAATGTTGTATTTAACTTTTTAATTACATTTTTAGCACTAAATAAGTCTGACTTTTGTGTTATCCTTGATGATTTTAGGATGCATGACTTGTTGTAACATGTACTGTATTTTAATTATCAAATAAACTAAACTAAACTAAATACCTTATGCCATGTTAAATACACAGAATTGTATTTAGAGAAGGAAAGTCTCCCGCTATCCCTGTAAGAAAGCAGTCACGTAGATACTGCAGTCAAACAGTATCCCCAGCTCAGACAAGCTTGCTGACTACTGTTTGGGGAGTAGTTGACGATTACTAAAATGCATCATTGTGAACGCCCGACAGTCGGGTCGTATAAATCACTTGATTATCACCGCAGTCCCTCCTTTCTCTCTACTCTCTACTCACACGCTGTCGATGTCTATCAGCTGGCTCTGGCTCTCGTTGCCCTCCGTGGTCAGCAGGTCCTTCAGGTCATTGATCTGCTCTGCCAACTCCGGGTTCAGGGTGAACTCGGCTGGGTACTCCGAGATCCAGTACCTGGGAATTACACCAAAAACTCTGCACTTGAGGGCGAACGCCAAAATAATGTCCAAACATAATTAGATTTTTGTGCCCTTCGGTGCATGGGTTTTTAGGTTGTCAATCAAAGGTTGATTGCATCACAGACCAAAGGTCTGTTTGCGTTCAGAAATGTGTCAATGCTCTTTCTGTGGATCTTTAATAGGGGCACTTCACCAAAAAACAATGCTGAGTTGTTATTATTATTATCATCTCACACACATCCAAAAACTGTTTTGCACACAGTAAATTCGTTTGGCTACCAGTGATGTCATCGGGGACATTGATTCCTGGTGTTGTGTTAATTACAGATCTGTGAAATTATGTAGATAAAAAAATAGCAATACCAGTTGTTGAATAGGGACTGCTACCTACCTCATTTCACTGAGCTGTAATTAACACAACACAATGATTAAATTACCCTGATGACATCACTGATGGCCATATTCCAAACTAATTTACTCTCAATAACTGTCAAACTAAATTAATCATGCAAAACTATTTCGAGTTTTGGGATGAGTGTGAGATTATGTGCAAAATAAATCAGCATTGTTTTTCACGAAGTGCCCCTTTAAGATTTAGCTTAATGCTATAGCTTAGAGCTGTATTTGTTGCTCAATGACAAGTGTTCTTGACTGTGGTAAATACCTGTAGTGTGTAAGAAAAAAAACGAACAAACAAAGAAATACTATAGTTTTGTTAAACTTTATATGTGGAATGAAGAAGTGACGTTAGAGAATAATAACCCTGAAGCCGTTTCAGTTGAACGGGACTTTGACATAACATAATTAATGTTAGCCTGAAATGCAACCTATTTGAATCCCAAGGCTGTTGTAGTCATCTAGCAGGCTGTCATTTAGAATTAACGAGGGTTGTGTTTTGTGCGTCGCAAATCTTAAAAGGATAGTTTGGACTTTTTGACATTATGTGGTATGAAATACTTGCCAATGGTGTAATAGATGCTTAAGCAGTAGCTTATGCTGGTTATCTTAGCTGGTAGTAGAGTCAAGAGCCTGACGCATTTCCTACGCTGACATGATGTCTTGGAACTAGCTCCGGTGCGTAGTAACTGCGTACACACTGGGGCTGTTTCAGAAGAATCAAGCAAACAACAGAAATGCTCCAGGGCCGCTGTTTTCTGTTGTAGATCGTTAAGTCTTCTGTCTGCAATGTTTTAATGTCAATATATCCAAACTATCCCTTTCATATTTAGAATCACGGCACAAAACACAACCCTCATAATTTTAAATGACTGCTAGATGAGTAAAACCACCTTGGGATTCAAATGGCTTGGAACCCAAAAAGCTTTGGGGAAAAGATGTGTAGAATCCCGTTCAACTGAGACTGTTTCTGGGTCCACTCCCATGTACTCACCAACACTCTCTGTAGGAGAAAAGATTTTCTTACTTAACGAGGTGACAGATTCTGGTCCTGAGTTCTGCCGTGCAGCTCTCCTCTTGGGATCTGATCAGGCGTCAAGGTTCCATCTTCTCTCTAACCCACACCCTTCTCTCAGCAACACACTACAGCGCCTCAACTTTCACATTTAAGATTTAAACATTTTTGCGTGTCTAAAATAAATGTTGTTGTTTACATGTTGTGTGCATGTATCCCCTCCCCTACTCCCCATTTCCCCCATGTGGAATGCAGCAATTTTTGAGTAAAAAAAGAAAAGAAAAATTAATACTTGTGATATTTCTTAATAATACTGTGTCATTTTAAAGTAAACAGAAATTAGTTTTGAAGATACAGCCAATAGTATCTGTAGCTGAAGATATAGCGAGCAGAGCTGGCGAGGACAGAAATAAAAAATCTTCAACCTGAAGACCAGCTGATTCTTAAAACTTGGAACGAGCTTCCTGTGACATACCACACAATGCAGCGTGAGTATTGCCGTATTGACCATGTTTGGCTCTACATATGCATGTGGGCAGTCATTCTCACATATGAGGAACATTAATACCAACCTACGCTCACGTTTAACTGATGGAAGCCTCAACGCCTGCATGAAGCTCAACCTCACCACGTATGAACCAGATTACAAGGCCATCAGCAAAACCATGCAGCACCAGAAGTCGCATTAAAAGTAAGACATATTTAATTTATTATACGTTAAAATACTATATGGCTCTCAATGAAATATATTTAGAAATATTTGGCTTTTATGGCTCTCCCAGTCAAAAAGGTTCCTGACCCCTGGTCTAGTCCATAGTCCATCAGCACCAGCAGCTTTAAAGGCCCACGTAAAAATGTAAAAAAAGAAAATGAAAAAAGAAGGGCACCTTTGATTTTTGTATCCAGACAAGAATTGGAACCCACATGTCAAAAAAGACTGGTCTGGTCCTTTAAGAAGAATGAATTGGAACCCACATGTCAAAAAAGACTGGTCTGGTCCTTTAAGAAGAATGAATTGGAACCCACATGTCAAAAAAGACTGGTCTGGTCCTTTAAGAAGAATGAATTGGAACCCACATGTCAAAAATGACTGGTCTGGTCCTTTAAGAAGAATGAATTGGAACCCACATGTCAAAAATGACTGGTCTGGTCCTCTAACCTCTTCCGCCCGTGCGGCCCGTCGGCGGGCCGCAAATGACATCATGCCATAAATCAATATCTCCAGACTGTTCTACAAAAGTATCGTTTTTATTTTCAAACGTATTCAAGTATAAACATCATAACCATGTCACAACAGCATTTATAATGTATATTATCATCAATACGTTAGTTTAGCAATAGGTTAAAGTGTTATTAGATAGATTTTACTTGGGCGGCTGAGTGGCGCAGTGGGCAAGGCACTCGCCACTAACGCAGGAGATGCTGGTATCGAGCCCAGCTCTCGCCGTCGCTACCGGCTTGGCCGGCCGTCATACTAACCCATATTGTTGTCGTGTGTTATCCATCTCAGTATCTTGGATTCTTTTTCTAGCTTGTATTTCTTTACTATTGTGTTACATAATTTATGCTTATAGTGCATTTGGTAATTGGGTCCAGTAGTTGTTTCTGTCTTCTGAACAGCTCCCTATCTCCTATTAGTGCCTGCACTTTGAATCCCTCTCTTTTGGTTTCTATATCTTTCCATTTGGCTTCATAATTCACATTGCACCAGCATGCTACTGTTGTTGTGAAGGATCAGATTAAACCGAATATGTATATTTATTTATATATATATATTTAATTGTATTTGTATATCGTTTGATATCCCCTGTATATTCCTTGTATAATATGCATTGAATATCCCAGTTTCTACTAAACAGCCCATAATAGTTTCATTCTACCATTGGACGAGAACCTGGCGCCAGGTTGCCATACCCCTAGGTCCAAGTTCAATCGTGCCGCCTAACATGTCGAGGCAACCCCCGGTTCCGCGCAGTAATATGCCGGGCGAAATACGAATGGTACTATTTGTTCATAGCGCATATATATATGGCGCTCGTAAAGTAGAACTTTCTTTTAGTCCAGTTCTTTACCCTCCAACAGAGTGACAGACGCAAAAGCCTCCCCACGACGCACGTGCGGTGTAGTAAGGCCTACTTGGCCCAGAATAGGCATTGAGATATCGTGTATATTAATAGTTGAATGGTCATAGTTTGGCACCATACCGTCGAGTTGGACGTATTCTATTAAGCTAATAATAGTCTATTTATGTATGGTGCATCGTTCGGTTAGAGTTCTACAGTTATCAGTACCCCCATCGTTCCTGACGTTATCTGGACGCTTAACCAGGCTGGTCAGACCCCTAGTGGTGATTGCATCCGAGGAGCTCCGGGCCAAGAGCGACTGGACCTGTATATTGGATTACTCTACCCAGACGACGGCGAGCCTTCCACGGCTTGGATTATGCTTTGTGTGCTTTGATTATTCCATGGATAAAGGCCAACACTGGAATTACCCCCCGGAGAGGACTCCAGGTGAGGCGGCGCTCTACACGTGAGGTCGCACCACGTCTCTCCGTTGTGGACCGGCAGATACCGTTCCACAGAGGGTCCAGCTGTATTCGTCTGCGGCCCGAGGTTCTGTGGGCACCGTGTCCAAGACTTTGGATTCTCCCAAGACACCGTCGGCCAGATGGGATACCGCCAGCGGCTTCTCTAACCCCCCCCTCCTACTGTCTTACAACCAGCGGGACCCCCCCCCCCCCTTAGTGTATCCAGCTATAATCATTTAAGTACCATCGCTATCGTTTCCTAAATATTCCAGGTTGTATACTTACTCCCTGCGCAACCAGAGATTGGACATTCAATGTTGATTTACCTACGAATACTCATTTGCCATAAAAGTGCATATTCCATATTTCAAATCATAAATGTAATTAAGTGATCGTTGTATACACCCTTTGCTGTATTAAACTTTCGATTTGGTACATTTGTGTTGGTTCGTTTCATCAGGTGGGAAAGTGTTCATCATACTTATATCTTGTACTGGGTGGCCAGAAGTTAAAGTACATGAGGTAGTGGTATTAAATATCATATCTAACAATACAGTCAGGGAATTGTACCCCTCAGTTACAATTGGTCCTTCGAGCCGGATGGTAACTAGTGTAATATTAATATAGTGTTATTAATATCGAAATGGCCTATGATGAACACTCCACGAAACGATCCTCCTAACCTAGAACGCCTGCGGCGCAGACGACAGACACCTCAGTACTTAGAGGCTTACACTGTCAGTCAACTACCTAGCCTTCGACAAACGGTAAACGTGGTAAAAGTAGAAAGTAAAATTATGTCTGACCTTAACGACCAGGTTTCCCCGACCACAGAGGCCCTAGTAGGTCCTAATGTAACTGACCAAGCCCACGGTGGGGACCAGGAGGGAATTGACATGCCTTTACCCCCCGCCACTACTAAAGAAATAGTCCCCGACAAGCCCCGGGAGGAAGACAACCCTACAGAGAGAGAACTCTGCACGGAGGAAGAGGAGGAGAGCGCCGAGGAACTAGAGCTCCAGGACTCCCCAACGAGTACCCCCAGGAGCGGCTCACGCAGGAGCGGCTCACCTCCACAACCGCCTTCCCCCAGAGAAGCAGCGAGGATGCTACAACAGGCGTTCCTCGCCCGCCTGACAGCCTCTACCGAACGCGATCGACTTCAGGGTGAACGCGACCGTCTCCAAGCACAGGCGCTTAGCGAGCACGAACATTTTACTATTGAAAGAGAACGCCTCCAAGCGCAGCGACAGAGCGAAGAAGAGCACATACGGCGGGAGATGAGACGCCGGGAGATGAGACGCCTTCAGACGGAAATTAATATGGTAAGAGACCGGGCCGCAGCAGAGCGCGCCGCCGCCGCAGCAGAGCGCGCCGCCGCCGAAGCCCAGCGCGCCGCTGACTATGCCCAAAGAGAAGCAGAGCGCGCCGCCGCCGGAGCCCAGCGCGCCGCTGACTATGCCCAAAGAGAAGCAGAGCGCGGCATCGATCTCATCCAGCGCCAAGCCGAGCGCGACAGACTACAAGCCGAGCGCGACAAGTTAATGGCGCAGCTAAGGAAGCGGCTGATGATCCCCAGGGCAACACCCTCTCCCTCCACCAGGGGTTCAAGGAACTCGTCGAGACAACAGTCAAGAGCAGCGCCTCCTAAACGAGCAAGCGACCCTGAACTTGACCAACAGACAAAGCCTATACCCCCCGCAGACCCCCTTCCCAGACCGGTCCAAGCGAGACCCAGCTACAAGGAAGGAGCGGCATACACTGCGGAGAAGCAAGATAAACGATTACAGGATCTGGAAGATCTGATAGAGGAAGAAGAGGGAGAGGAGGAGAACCAAGCCCGACGACAGCACAGTACTCCACCGGACCAGGAGGTCCCATACAGTCCAGGCTATAACCCCGCGGCGCTGCGCTACAGACCCCCGACTCTATTCACGGGTGAGCACGACGCACGACCAGCCCCGAGGAATAGCACCTGGACCAGCTGGCTATGGTGCCCTGCCGGTACCAGCCCACAGAGAGACCAAGAGGACCCAGCAGCAGATGAAGAGGTCCAACACAGTGTGAAGAACAGTTTCTACGTGGACAACTGTTTACAAAGCGTCTCGACCCAAGAAGAAGCCGAGGCTCTCCTAATCAAGTTACGCGCCTCCCTAATCAAAGGCGGCTTTGATCTCAGGCAGTGGGCCAGCAGCGACCCGCAAGTATTGCGCAGCCTCTCCTCCGCGGACAAGGCTGCCAGCAGCGAGACCTGGATGGCGACAATCCCAGGAGAAGCCCAAGAAATGACACTAGGATTAGTCTGGCGCTTCAAAACAGACTCGCTCCACTATAGACACAAACCCTTGGCTCCAGAGCAAGGAAGGTCGGCGGCGATACCGACCACCAGACGGAGTGTGTACAGAACACTCGCCAGACAATATGACCCGTTGGGATGTATTCTACCTTACACCACCAGGGCAAAGATGATTGTACGAGCACTATGGGACAAGGACCAGGGCTGGGACGACCCAATACCCGCACACCTTGCCTCAACATGGAGAGAGTGGGAGACGGAACTCCGCTCACTCCCAGGTGTCAATATACGCCGCAGCTACTTCCCATCCACAGTGAGGCCAGAGACATGCGAGATTGAGCTACACGTCTTCAGCGACGCCTCCGAAGTAGCCTACGGATCGGTTGCCTATTTGCGTGCCCAAGAGATGGGAGGAGAGATACACACTGCTTTCATACTGGCCCGCTCAAGAATAGCCCCACGTAAGCAACAATCTATCCCACGTCTAGAGCTCTGCGCAGCCCTCGCAGGAGCGCATCTAGCCACGTTGATCCAACGTGAACTCACCATTCCGGTGCATAGAACAATCTTGTGGTCAGATTCCACGACAGTACTCACATGGATTAAGTCTGATTCATGCAGATACAAAGTCTTCGTGGGAGTCAGAGTCACCGAGATTCAAGAATTAACAGAAGAAGCAAGCTGGAGGTATGTGGATACCAAACACAACCCAGCTGACGTCATCACCCGGGGAATGTCCCTGGATGACCTAACCCGTCGCAACATCTACAGTGACGGACCAGCATTCCTCCAGCTCCCGGAAGGAGATTGGCCTACGCCCACCCCGAGGGAAGCAAGTAACGAGGAGGCTGAGAACAAGAAGCCTATGTTCTGTGGACTGAGCACTGTCGCCTCCACAGACCCCAACATAGATGACTGCATTACCCTAGAGAGTGCGCAACAAAGAACATTTCTGCGGCACCACCCAGAGATTCAGTCCACCACTGACATGTCAGCAGCTGACTACGAAGAAGCAGAACTTCTTCTACTACAACGAGCCCAGAGAGACTCGTTCCCCGATGAGCTAAACTGTCTACAGGGAGGAAACCCCGTCCCATCAGACAGCAGACTGATTCACCTGGCACCAGAGAGTGACGCACATAATCTCATCAGAGTGGGTGGTCGCCTGCGGAGAGCCCCCGATCTACCAGATGACATTAAGCACCCGATCGTCTTGAACAGCCGACACAAGGTCACAGAGCTGATCATAAAGAAATACGACGAGGATGTACACCACGCAGGAGCAGAGAGAGTCTTCGCGGAGATCAGACGTCGTTATTGGATATTACAAGGGAGAGAAGCAGTACGGCGCTTCCAGCGAACCTGTCTAGACTGCCGTAAGTGGCGCGCGCAGCCCAGCATACCACGGATGGCTGACCTACCCCCCTGTCGCCTCCGAATCGGCGACAAGCCATTCCACTCCACAGGCATGGACTGTTTTGGCCCGTTGTATATAAAGAGAGGAAGAGGCACCGAGAAGCGGTGGGGTATTGTATTCAAATGCATGACCACCAGAGCGATACATATCGAGCTCCTTCCGACCATGAGCACAGACTCATTCCTGATGGCCTTCCGGAGATTCACATCACGGAAAGGAAAACCGTCTACATTGTTGTCTGATCACGGGACCAACTTCAAAGGCGGAGAAAGAGAGCTGAGAGAGAGCTTCCAAGCTATGGGCCCAGAACTTAAGACCCACCTCGCTCCAGCCCGGATAGACTTCCAGTTTAATCAGGTGGGAAAGTGTTCATCATACTTATATCTTGTACTGGGTGGCCAGAAGTTAAAGTACATGAGGTAGTGGTATTAAATATCATATCTAACAATACAGTCAGGGAATTGTACCCCTCAGTTACAACTGTCCTAAGCTGTGCTGCATAGTAATAGCCTTCTAAACTGGGTACTGCCATTCCTCCTTTCTCCTTTGGTAGTTTTAGAGTCACATATCTGATCCTCGGTCTCCCCCCCCCCCCCCCCCCCCCCCCAAATAAATCTTGATATCTGTCTATCCCATTCCCTGAATTGTTTTTGTGGTATTAATATAGGTAAAGACTGAAATAGGTATAATAATAACCTTGGTAATATGTTCATCTTAATGATTTCGATCCTTGAGCTGAAATCTAGGGGCATTACTGTCCATCTTTCTAGGTCTCTCTTGATTTTCTGATTAATCTGTGTATAGTTTGCCTCGTATAGCACCTCCACCCCTCTTGTAATGTTCACCCCTAAGTACTTGATCCTGTCCATATCCCATTTAATTTTGTATTTTTCTTTGATCTCTATCGTTGGCGTGTAGTTCAGTGCTAAAGTCTGTGTCTTCGTCACGTTGAGTCTAGACCCTGAGTAATATCCATATTCTGTCAGTAAATCCATCAGTGTCGGAAAGCTTATGTCTGGTTGCCTCATATATACTATCACGTTGTCCGCGAACAGTCCCAATTTATGTTCCCCTTATCTGCACCCCTTTGATGTCTAATTAGTTGAGCCAGTGGTTCGATGAATACATCGAAGAGCGTCAGCGAAAGACAACAACACTGTCTGGCAGCTCTCTCTAGTTTAATCCGGTCCGTCAGACTACCATTTACCTTAATCCTTGCCGTCGGTTCTTGATATAATGCCCTAATTGTTTTCATAGCGTTTTTGTCTAATCCAAATTTATCCAATACTTTATATAGAAATATCCAGCTTACACTGTCGAATGGTTTTTCTGCATCTAGACCAGGGCTATTCAACTAAATTGTTCGGGGGGCCACATTGTCTGAAACCCAAGGGGCCAGGGGCCGGACTGCCACGGCGCCTCCCCGTGCTATGAATATATGTACACTTGACACAACACGCAACCACATTTTCACAACTTTTATTTAAAGGGGAACTATTTTACTATTTCTTTCACTATTTGGGCACTTTTACACAATTCCTGTGGGTTTATGGAACACCTCTGTAATTTTCTTTTTTTTTAATTCATTGTTTTGTATTTCTAATCAAGTACTCAAAAACAGCATTTTTCTACCTCAAGATCTTAAGCGTTTTGAGCCTGGGCTCCAACCACAGTGGGAACTGTGTGGAAACTCAGCTGATTATCATGCAGCGGTGTCTCTCTGACATCACAAATCAGCACATTTTCAGATGACTCAGTTCAGTGAGGGTGAATATTGTGAGAGGAGAATTGGAAGAATGCGCCAATATGAGAATTAGAGACATAGATCATATTAATATAAGTCCACATAGCTAGGAAACAATGCTAAACACTGAAAAAGGCCATTTATAAAATAGTTCCCCTTTAACTACATTGCAAAAGTAGTATACTTTTCAAAAAAAGTGCTTCATTTATGTGCCACATCTGCAACATCTCCTGCAAAAAGTGCTTCATTTATGACTGTGCAACAACTGCAACATCTCCTCTTCAACATTTCAATATAAAAATAAAATAAAAAACAAACAAGTGCATGATGTGCATCTGAACATTCTAACATCAACACTTGAACAAAAAAACACATTTATAGTGCAGCTGAGCTTATGAAAAAGTGCTTCATGTCTGTGCAACAACAGCAAATCACAGCATCTTATTAGCACTTATTGTCGACTCTTAACTCTAAAACATCAGGGGGGTGGGGGGCAGACAGGGCTAGCCTACATACACACATCTAATGAGAGCGATTGCACTTCTTTGACTGGGCAATGGCAGAGAAAGAGGGTTCATAGGAAGTGAGGGCTACCCGCAAACAGTGATGCAAATGCTAATTTGTCAAGGAGGCATGGTTGCTTGTTTTAATGGCATTCATGTGAGAGAAACTGGATTCACAGGTGTATGTTGAGCCAAACATTGTTAGCACAGATATTGCCAGCGTTTTTATGTTGGGGAATGTCTTGACATGAATACACTTTATCCAAAATGTTGTGGTGGATTCATTCTCAAGTGCCTGCTGCAGAGCAGATGATGCTTGCATGTCAATTATTTCAAGTTGCAGGAGACCTTCATCAATGTGAAGTGATGCAAGGAACTCTTGTCCTTTTGTGGAAATAGCAGCTACATTGGCAAATGGGTTGCTCACAAAATGCATCAATTCTCTGGACATGTCAAATTCATCAAATCGACTTGCAAAGTTTTCCCTCAATTTATCAATGAAATCTGTCATTAATTGAGTGACTTTTGGCTCAATTGTGCGTGTTAACGTTGACATGAAAAGAAAAAGGTAAACAACAACAAAAAAAAAAATTATCATGTAATCTTTGGCGGGCCGGTCAAAATCATCCCGCGGGCCGGATCTGGCCCGCGGGCCGCCAGTTGAATAGCCCTGATCTAGACTAACTAATACTGCACTTCCTCCTTCCTTTTGTATCTCCTCTACCACCTGCACTGTCTTCCTTATGTTATCCTGTGTCCTTTAATGAATCCGGTCTGGTCGTCGTCTATAATATCTGTCATAAATGTCTCAAATCTTTTGGATATTATTGATGTATACATCTTGTAATCTACATTAAGTATGGACACAGGTCTGAAACTGCTACATAGTTCTCTATCTTTCCCTTCTTTTGGAATTGTAGTAATTATGGCCTCTTTCCATGCGGGTGGCATTGTGCCTTCTTTCATTGTGTGTCTGAATGCTGCTTCTAACATGGGGCTCAGTTCCTGTCTAAATGTTTTGTAGAATTCAGAGGGGAATCCGTCGCTACCCGGTGACTTACTGCTCTTTGCTTTACTGATCGCATTCCCCACTTCTTGTTCTGTAATCTCTGCATTTAATATTTCGTTCTGTTCCTTCCCTATCGATGGTAGATCTAATTTAAAAAAATAAATCTCTATCTCCTCTTCTCCTGCCGCTATCGGTTGTGTGTATAGTTTCTTATAGTATTCTTCAAATGTCTTCTCTATTTCAGCTGGTTCTCTTAGTATTTTGTTTGTGTTGTTTGTCCCTTATTGTGTGTATTGTGTTCAGTTTTTGTTGTGTCCTGATTCGTCTAGCTAAAAGTCTGGTCGCTCTCGGTCCTCCTTCATAGTATGTCTGTTTCATGTATAGGGATGGGTATCGTTAGGATTTTATCGATACTACTACTCTTATCGATACTGCTTAACGGTTCGGTACTTTATCGATACTCTTATCGGTTCTTTTTGATTATTTTTTTTGCATGAAAAAAAGACAATTAATTAAGAACAGAATCGACATTGCTTTATTATTTATACAACTTAATACTTTATAAATAAGTATTATAAATAAATATAATTTCTTCAGCAACAGCAGCAGCAATGTTCTTTTATATAACTTTATAAATAAATATAATAAATTAATATAATTTCTTCAGCAACAGCAGCAACAATGTTTTAAATGTGTCTGACTCTGAATTATAGACTTTTTATAATAAACAACAAATGCAAAAGGCTAACAGAACTGTGACACTCGTTCACCCTATCCTCTGTCATCCTTCCTCTAGCTGCTAGGGAGAAAGGACTTTGGGTGGTGGAGGGAGGTAGAGGGAGGATGTGTGGTGGCCCTGGGCTCACTGGCCTGGGACACATTGGTGGCTGACGCCTCAGCTTGACGATCTATAAAAAGTTTTTAGATTGTAGTATTTGTAGCTAAACAATTATTTTGTTTATTAGCCTATTTGTAATAATTCGTTATTAGCCTAGGAAACTCCGTATCTTGGCTTACCGGCTGCAGTGGACGTGGATGCAGATGGACCACTGCGCGCAAGGCAGTCGAATACGGCGCATTTCTGCACGCTAATATCATGTTTTGCCAACAAATGTTTTGATAGGTTGCTCGTATTGCCACCCTTACTGGCAAATGTTTTGTTGCACTTGTGGCAAAGTGCATTGTCGGCATTGACCCTTGTAAAGTATATCCATACTTTAGAACGCTTCGCTCTATCCGCCATGATCACGACTCAGTGCATGCAGAGCTGCTGTCTGTGTGCAGCGAGCTATAGCACGGGGCGTCGGGGACAGAACTTTCATTAAGGAGTACCCGTATGTAGTACCCGTATGTCTATGTGTAGCACTAGCGAGCGACTCGCGAGGAGTGTGTGTAATAATTGACTCGCTGGCTGCGGCTCGCTTCTCGTGCAGAGACAGAGAGAGGATCGTTCGCAACTTTTAAATAATAATAATAATAATAATAATTTCTCTAGAGTATCGATAGCAGTACCGAGGACGTCGGAGCTTATAAATACTCCGGTATTTTCTAATATAGTACCGGTTCCCGTTCAAAACCGGGGTCCGGGGGGCATCCCTATTCATGTATCTAGCTTTCTTCTCTATTTCTGTCAGCAGTTCTTTGTTTATCTTTCCTCTAACTTCCTTTACCTCTCTAAGTGTCTTTTGGTTCTTTGAGCTTTGGTGTTCTTTCTCTAATTCTTTCAGTTTCTTTATCAAGTTCTGGTATGTCTCTATTCTGGCCTTCTTGAGTAATGCCGTCTTTGCTATAAATTTTCCACGTATTACTACCTTTAGTGCATCCCATAAAATGTTTGGGTCTACCTCCCCATTATCATTTTCTTCTCTGTATCTAATTATGTCTCCTTTTACTTCATTAACCAAACCTTTGTTATTTAATAGTCCTGCATTCAGTCTCCAAACTGTATTTCTCCGCCTACTTTTAAGATTCACTGTCAGATATATTGCGCTATGGTCTGATATGTCTGTCACCCCTATCCTGCAGTCTTCTACCCTGTATCTGTCCCCTGTTGTCATCAGAAAATAGTCTATCCTTGAATATGTTGTGTGTGGATGCGAATAATGTGTGTATTCTCTATGTAGTGTGTGCATTTCTCTCCATATATCCATGATTCCTAATTCTGCCATTTGTATATTCATATATTTGCTAATGTTTGTCCTCCATTTCTTTGTGCTTGTCATGTCTATGTCATAGTTCAGTACTACATTAAAATCACCTGTACAGATTAGGACCCCTTCCCCTTCCATCGCTATGATATCAAAGATTGTTTCAAATAAATATTTCTCACTTTCTAGTGGAGCATATACATTCACTAGTGTTACCATTTGACCTTCCATTTTCCCCTTGACCATTACATACCTCCCCTCTTTATCCCTTATTTCCCTGATCATTTCAAACTTCACTGTGTTTTTAATTAGTATAATAATAATAATAATAATAATAATAATAATAATAATAATAATAATAATAATAATAATAATAATAATAATAATAATAATAATAATAATAATAATAATAATAATAATAATAATAATAATGGATTCAATTTGTACCACACTCTACATTCGTGAGAATCTCAGAGTGCTACAGGAGATATAGACAAAAGTTAAATGAATAAAACAATTTAAAATGAATAAAAACAATTAAAAAGACTAACAACCAGTGAAATGGAAGAACCTAAGAGTAAAATAAAATAAAAATTATAGTAAAATGAATAGAAGTAAAAATAAAAGTAAAAGAAAATTCAGGCAAAAGCCTTGTTAAAAAGAAATGTTTTTAGGCCCCTTTTAAAAACCTCGACCGATTGTGGTGCTCTCAGGTGGATGGGGAGAGCATTCCAAAGTCTGGGTGCGGCAGAGCAGAAGGCGCGATCGCCCATGGTGTGCAGCTTAATCCTGGGGGCTTTGAGGAGGTAGGCTGTGCCGGAGCGGAGGGAACGTGATGAGGACTGGGGGGTGAGGAGTTCCTTGAGATAGGCAGGGGCACCACCGTGTACGCACTGGTGAGTGAGGAGGGACACCTTGTACTCAATTCTGTGTTCCACGGGGAGCCAGTGAAGGGATCTGAGGGTAAAGGTGATGTGATCATATTTGCTCACCCTCATCAGGATCCTAGCAGCGACATTCTGAATGGTTTGCAGTTTTTTAATGCTTTTACTAGGGATCCCGATGAGGAGTGCATTGCAATAGTCCAGCCTGGAGGAAACAAAAGCGTGGACGAGTGGAGGGTGAGTGAGGGGCGGAGTTTAGTGATGTTTCGGAGGTGAAAGAAAGAGGTCTTGCAGAGGTGTTTGATGTGTGTTTCATATGTGAGGTGGGGGTCCATTTTCACGCCCAAGTTGGTGACAAGGGTGGAGAGGGGAATGTCCTGACCGGAGAAGGAGATTTCATTTCATTTCAAACCTTTATTTATACTCGTGAAAGCACTGAGGTTTCCCTCATTTACAGTGATGACGAGTTAAGATGGAGATGGTGGTGATGGTGGTTGACCGGACCTGGTGTGGGGTACCGATCAGCATGGCTTGTGTTTTGGAACTGTTGACCTGGAGAAACCTGTGGTTCATCCACGCCTTAGTCTCCTCCAGGCAAGCGGTCAGTGTGGGGGGTGATGAAGGTGATGATGGTGTGATCCGGATATATAACTGGGTGTCAGCGTAGCAGTGGAACGACACACCGTGCCGGCCGATGATGCGGCCGAGGGGGAGCATGTACAGGGTGAACAGCAGGGGGCTGAGGACGGATCCCTGGGGGACACCGCAGGTGACGGGGTGGTTGGAGGATGTTGCGCCTCCGAGGGAGACACACTCAGTCCGACCAGCCAATAGGGACTGGAATAAGCCAAGGGCTAGGTCGCGGAGTCCGACATTGGAGTGGAGACAGTCCAGTAGAATGGGATGATCCACCGTGTTGAAGGCTGCCGATAGGTCGAGAATGACCAGAATGGATGGGGTTCCAGCATCCGCCGCCATCAGTAGATCGTTGGTTACCCTGACCAGGGCTGTCTCTGTACTGTGCGCGGAGCGGAAACCAGACTGGAACTTCTCGAAGATGTTGTTGTCTCTGAGGTGTGCTTGGAGCTGCTTCGCAACTACCTTCTCCAGCACCTTGTAAAGGAACGGGAGGTTGGAGATGGGCCGGTAGTTTGACAAGGGCCTCTGGGTCCAGGGTGGGTTTCTTCAGGAGGGGGGTGATGATGGCAGTTTTGAGGGCAGGCGGAACGTGGCCAGCCTGCAAGCAGAGGTTGATGGTGCTGGTCATGAGGGGACCAATAGTGCAGATGTTGGCTTTCACCAGGGCTGTGGGGAGGGGATCCAGAGCACACGTGGATAACTTCATCCTCCCGATGATGGCCTCGACCTCACGCTGCGTGGTGTCGCTGAAACAGCGGAGGAGCTGAGAGACTTCAGGCTGTAAGACAGCAGGTGAGGAAGAGGAGCCAGGGAGGAGAGAGCGGATGCCCTCAACCTTGGATGTGAAGAATGACATGAAGTCATTACATCGCTTCTCAGTGGTCTCTCTGTGTGCCTGGGTTTGGGGTTTGAGGAGGTGGTGTATGGTGGAAAAAAGCTGTTTAGAATTGCCGGGGCTATTGTTGATGATGTTGGAGTAGAACCGTGACAGAGCGTCCTTCAGGGCTTTTGAGTAGGCCTTTTGGTGCTCTCTGTAGACCTCTCTGTGCACGGTAAGTCCCGACGTAGTGAGGCGTCGCTCAAGGACACGGCCAGCCACCTTCATCTCCCTCAGCTCGCTGGTGTACCAGGGGGCAGAGCGTGAGAAGGTGACCATCTTGGATTTCACGGGGGCGTGAACATCCAGGAGGCCACTCAGGGCTTTGTTGTAATAGCCTACTGAGTCACTGGCTGAGGAGAGGGCAGGAGGGGCAAGATGTTGAAGATCCAAGGCCAGAGCATCCAGGTTGATGTTTTTTATGTTTCTGAAACATATCTGGCGCTTGGGCTTTGAATGGGTGGGGGGGGGGGGGGGGACGGAAATCACAAGGTCAAGTGTGTGCCCCCTGTCATGTGTGGGGACGTGCACATGCTGTGTCAGGTTGACACTGTCCAGCATTTGTAGGAACTCTGAAGCAGAGTGGCATGAGGGGGTGTCAACATGAATGTTGATGTCACCGAGAATTACCATGTTTGCAGATGTAGTACAGAGGATGGTTAGGAGGTCATGTATTTCGGGAATAAATGCTGGGTTTGGTTTGGGTGGCCGGTAGATGACCAGTATGGTCATGGGGAAGGGGGGTTTGCACCTTGCAGCAAGGCATTCGAATGAGGAGGGCTGGGGCAGGGGGAGGGGGGTCAGCTCTATTCCACCTCCATGTAGAATGGCCACACCGCCGCCACGGCGCCCAGTACTGCGGGCTTTCTCTAGGTAGGTGTAACCGGGAGGGCAGGCTTCATTCAGGACAGAGTAGGTCCCTGGCTGATGCCAAGTCTCACAAAGACACATCACGTCTATCCCTCTGTCCAGAATGTGCTCGTGGATGGAGCAGGAATTTGATGTGAGGGATCGAACATTTAAAAGTTCTATTTTAACAGTGGACGGTGTTGTGTGTTTTTGGAGGGGCCGTAAAACACTGGAATCCACTCTGTGTTTTCTGTGCCACCTAGTGCTAGTAATGATCACGGAGCTACAAGGCTGCAGAGAGGGAGCGCTCTGATGACGTCGCAGCACTGCGACAGTGGGGATCGACTGACCAAGCCGTGGGGCTCCGTGCTGCTGTTGCTGCGTGTAAACAACTTTCCTCTGGGCACTCCTGTGGAAGTACCGGGGCCGGGGAAGGAGTTTCAGTTGTTTGATGGTTGGAAGGCAGGTTGGAATATTTGTGCAGTTGAGTCGCAGCAGCTGCAAGATGGAATATAGCCGCATTCCGAAGGAGGAAGAGCCGATCATGACGCTAGCTTCTAGCCATGAAGCACTCGTACGGAGGTGGAAAGCTGTGGCAGCCTGGCAGGTGATAGATGGTGCCGCTTGAGTTCGGCGACAACACCGGGATGGTCAGTGTAGAAAAAAGAAGCACGCCGGCAGGTAGGCAAACCACTCTGTGACCGGAAAAACAAACAGTTTAACAGGTTCCAGAGGGGGGCTAAGAAGCTAAAAGCTAAAGGCTAAAAATAGCTGGCTCCACAGGTAGTATAGCTACTCCTCTTCTAAGGTTCTGTTTAAAAGAACTATAAAACAGATTATCATACCCGAATCTCTTCAGCTTTTCATGTTCTTGTGATATTAGATGTGTTTCTTGTAAGAAGATAACCTGCGCCTCTTCTTTCTTAAAGGATAACTCCACTATTTTGGGAAATTAGCTTATTTAACATCTTCCCTGGAGTTAGACAAGAAGATGCATACCTTTTTTGTCTCTGTGCGTGCATTTTAGCTTTGGGAATAGATGCTCCGTTAGCATAGCTTAGCTTCATCACTGGAAGTGAGGCAGGACAGTAGCCTTACAGTGCCTTACAGTGTATTGCAAGGTCTGACATTGACCAAACTTGATATGCATGACCTTGGTGGGCTCTAGGTCAACTCCTGAAAAGGGGGTCAATGTCAGACTTTGCAATCAAAAGTTAGGGGGCTAATAACCCTTGCCATAATTTCAGTGCGCCCCTAACTTTTGATTGCAAGGTCTGACATTGACCCCCTTTTCAGGAGTTGACCTAGAGCCCACCAAGGTCATGCATATCAAGTTTGGTCAATGTCAGACCTTGCAATACACTGTAAGGCACTGTAAGGCTACTGTCCTGCCTCACTTCCAGTGATGAAGCTAAGCTATGCTAACGGAGCATCTATTCCCAAAGCTAAAATGCACGCACAGAGACAAAAAAGGTATGCATCTTCTTGTCTAACTCCAGGGAAGATGTTAAATAAGCTAATTTCCCAAAATAGTGGAGTTATCCTTTAAGTTTCGTCATCACCGTACTCCCTTTAATCGGATTATTCATACCATTTACATTCAGCGACATCATTTTGATACCCTTAACTTGTGTCATATTTATTTTCCAAATGTTCTCCCGTTCTACCCATGTCACATAAAATAATATTTGTGGTTGTAGCCACTGCTATCCCTGTCTGATATATACATATAACCATAATCAACATTAACTTCAACATTAACACTTGGAACTTCCATGGTATTTGAGGGATTCAGTCGTCTCCCTCTTTCCCCCGCTGGCGGGTGGGGAGTAGTGGCTCTCCTAGTGAGAGGGCTCCCCCTAGTGGCTAAGAAATGCGCACTATACATGTCCAGCTCGTTCTGTGTGCGACCTCCGAGCTCCCGGTCATAAGCTCTGCATTAGTCACTTTCATGTTCCCGTCTATTTGTATTATGTGACACGTGTAATCCTGTGGTTCTTTCATATCCGCCTCAATATATCTCTTGAATCTCCATGTCCTTTTTTTATTACTTTTGGTATAATTATCTCGTATGTACTTTACCATCTTCGCATTGTATAAGTCCTTTTCATGTTTACCTTTACTTGTATTGTGTGTGTCCCATGTATACCAGTTTAATGTGTATTGTACTTATCCTTCCTTGGATCACCGTGTCCCCTCTCGTCTCCTCTCTGTTCCCCTTCTCCGTGTCTTTTCGTCTTTCTTCTCAGTTGATCTGCTTTGAATCGGTTCAGATCTCCTTCACCGTCCCGTCCTCCTCTCCTCCTCTTCGTCCCCCGACCCTGGTCCATCTTCTCGCCTCCTCCAACCTCTGCATCAGCGTCGGTCTCTCCTCTTCTCCTCCCGGCACCTTCCATCCTCTCCGGTCCATGTCCCTCGTCGCTTCCCTCACGTCGTTGTACACTTTTATGCCTTCTTTCCAATGAACCTTCAGCGTGGTCATTGGTGATTGAAATCAGATTCCTTTCTCTTTCAGAGTCTTTTTTATCTGAACATAGCTCCGACGCTTTACCGCCACCTCTGTTGAATAGTCATGGTCGAAGGTTATTCTCTGTCCCTCCACCTCCATATTCGTCTACCAGGCTCTGAGAATGTTTTCTTTGACTTCGAATTTCAAGAAATTAACTATAACTGCTCTCGTGGTCTGTTTATCTGTGGCTTTGGTGCTAGGGTCCTGTGTGCCCTTTGAATCTCTATCTTGACTAGGTCTGGCACTTCCAGTTTTCCTCGAATTAGGTTTTCTATATATTTGGTCATCGAGTCTTCTTCTATCCCTTCTAGGGTAGCCACCTTTGACCAATAGAAATAAGGGACACCAGGCGGTTAGGTGGTCGAGCGGAGATTGCGTTCGTCACCAGCCCCGGAGCTGTGAGCTTGGTTCGCCTGTTCGAATCCAGCTCACAGCTCCGGGGTTGTCACCAGCTTGGCTGGCCGTCTGCACTGATACAATTGGCTGTATCAGAGGGTGGGAGAAGCTGGCGGGGTGGGTCCGGGTCGTTGTAAACAGCGACTCCTACAGTTCGGTCGGGGCGCCTGCTAAGCGCGGATTGGACGTGAGGGGGATAGTGTGGTCCTCCCACACGCTACGCCCTCTCAATGAGAATCCGCGCTGCCAGGTGAAAAGAAGCGGTGGACGTGTGTCGGAGGAAGCACGTGGTAGCCTCCACTCTCCCAAATGATCTGACTGTGGGGGGTAAAGCGCAGCGACCAGGAAGGGACTGGGAATTGGCATACGACTAACATTGGGATGGGAGAAAATCGGAGGAAAATGGAGGGGGAAAAAGACAAAAAAAAATTAAAAAAAATAAGGGACACCTCGCAAAAAATTTGGGCGGTTTTGGGGCGTTTTTTTGGGCCGCAAATGGGCGGATTTTGTCACTATTTATTTTTTTACTTTATTTCGGTTTTAGGGTTAGGGTTATGTTATTTAATTATTTTGGGGAGCCAGCCCCCCAAACTCCTGAAATGCATAGAAATCTATGAAATCTAAATAAAACAATCTATGCCATTTATATTAAAAAGAGCTAGCCCCCCAAACCCCTAAAATACATAGAAATCTATGCATTTTGGAACAGTTACTATATATAGTCAAGAAAGCAGTTAGTCATACTTAAAGTTTAAAGTGCTTTATTTGCATTTAACATTGTTTAAATAAATTGGCTGAACTATAGCCTCAACTTGAGCATAATACTGTATGCATATAAAGTGCTGTAAAAACAAAGCCTGGGAACACTTTTACTGAAAGAGGACAATAATAAAATTAAACACTTTAAAAGATTAATAAAAAATAAAGTGCAAAGAAGAGTAGGCTCCTGGCTGCCAGGGCATGTAAATAGAAATACTGACATCTAGTTAAAAACACAACCAGATAAATAAGATGTAATATCCCATATCAATCAATCTCAGGAGATGTTTCAGTCATGAAGAACTGTGACACCTGTGCTTGTGTCCTTTGCGTTCTTATATTTCTGGCATGTTGTTCTCCTGAGGCATGCTGTTTGACGTCAGTCAGTCCACCATGCGCCACAGAACACACACCTACATACATGCTTTGTAAACATATCCACTGACGCTATCAAGCCAGTGGTTTGCCTCTTCCCACTCGGGTCTGTATTTCTGGAGGCATTTTGTCTTTTTAGGACGCGGTGGAGTCACAGTGTCTGCTGTAGACATTTTCAAAGCGTCTTCGAAAAGAAATCACGCAGCGCACAGACAGAGGATTGGCACAACGGCACAGAACTATTCTTAGCAACGTGAAAGCGCTAATTCTCATTGGTCGTGAACTGCTGAGCGCACGCCCATCATACCAGAGTTGCCAAGTCTGTTTATTTCCAGCAACTTTTGGACACACTTTTGCTTGTTTTTGTAGGTCGGCTGGCTAATTTCTCTCACTAAACTGGCAACCTTAAAATACGGGACAAAGGGCGTCCCGTATCAGTTCAATACGGAACGCGTCTTTTAGTTTCCAATTACGGGACGATTCCGTATTTTAAGGGATGGGTGGCAACCCTAATCCCTTCTCTCAGTCCCCATATTCGTATATTATTTCTCCTCGACCTCCCCTCCAAGTCCGTTAGCTTTTCTCTCAACATATTTTGTTTGTTTGAGCGTCACCTTTAGAATTTCTTGTATATCTGTATTCCATTCCTCCGTTTCAGCTGTCCTTCCTTCTAGCATCCTTATATCTTTCTCTTGTTCCTGTAGTTTTCCATAAATTGTCTCGAGTCTCTTATTTATTTCTTCTCTGAGCTCGTCCTGATCCTTCTTTAATTCTTCCCTTGAGTCTATCAATGTCGCTCCGGATGCTCTGCGTGTTAGCTTGGTTAGCTATTGCGTTAGCTTGTTGGATAGCTAATGCGCTAGCTTGTATGCTAGTCTGTATGCTAGCTTGTAGCTCCGTTACCCAGGCGGGTATCTCTGGTCTGTCGCCCTGCGTCATGCTAGCTTGAATTACCTCCTGCGCCACCTCCTTGTGTCCATAACTTTCGTCCGGTGTTTGTACTTCTTCTGGGGACCCTTTTCTCTCGCTTTTTCTCGTGTTCATCCTTCCTTTTCTCTTATATCCTTGAATTGTCACTTTTTATTTTGTTTTAGATAGATTTACTTCCTTTTTTCGATATTCTTTGACCGGGAGCTCTTTTCTATGGCCGCTTACCCGAACATCATAAACCGGAAGTTCCAGCGGCTCTCTTTTCACTTGGCAGCGCGGACTCTCATTGGTGAAGTGTAACGCGTGGGAGGTCACGCTGCCTTCACCACTTCCTGTCTTTTGCTGTGCAGGCGCCCTGACCTGACCTGTAGGAGTCGCTGTCCACAACGCCAGATTACCACCCCATCAACTTCCCTCCCGCTAACTCAGCCAAACGAGTTAGTATGGCGGCTGGCCCAAGCCGGAGGCAATGCTGACACCCGGATTCCAGACCGGAGTCTCTCGCATTGGTGATGAACGCAAGCTCCGCTGTGCCACCCAGCCTCCCCATAAGCCTGCTATTCTATATTCTATAATAATATTTCAAATTGCATTGGTCCGGATGGGAGAATTCAGTACTGTATATACATAACCTTCTGTTTAATCATCTTCCCTTAATTAATTTCCTTAGATTTTTTGTACACATGATCTCAAGAAGGTACTGAACGAGATCAGTGGCAGTTCTTCATGTCTGGTCATTGTTAGCATGGTGTTATTCACTGTCAAAGATGCAAAGAAAAATCATAATTCATATTCTCCTTTGTTTCATCACAATTTAAGCAAGCCTAGTAATAGACACAATATTTCTGACACTGGGAATACATTCACTGAGGTCCATAGATGTCCCTAGATACCAAGAATATGCAAATGGTCCTTGTAGAAGTGGAGCAATATTCCATTTACTTAGGTATGTATTTTAGGCGGATTTTCAGAAAATAGGCTCCAGGCTTAAGAATGACTTGGAACCCACATGTCAAAAAAGACTGGTATGGTCCTTTAACCCTTTGGTTGCCAAAAACGTAGATTCTCGTTTCTGTGGCCCAGCGGTTGAGTGCCGGAAACGTAGATCTACGTTTCTGTGTAGTTTTTCCTTTTTTTCCATATTAATATCCTATTTCATGTCACGGAGCTGTATTTTGTCTGGAAAAGGCATATTGGGACTCATAAGGTGCAGTAGTGGCCAGATCCTGGTAGTGGCGCTGTCTCGAGAATGCAGTAACCCCTGTTGCAGACCTGGTGTCACACTGACAATGCTCCGGGCGGACTTTTCTGTTAGCCTGAAGCGAGGGCTTCACCAGATCGCATGTAATACTTTTTGGGACGCCAGATTCATTATGCTGTATAGCGTTATGGCGTGTGCCAAATGGACTTATGATCTACCAGATGGCAATCAAATAATTGGAAAATTCTTTTTGGAATCCAACCGGCCAAAGGTAAGAGCAATTTGACGTCAATTTCAGCTTGATCGTGCAAGGATTTAATAGCCATACCCCAGTTCAGTGTATGTTGTGGTAATAACGAATGCCGTTATTGGCAATCAATTAATCACAAACGCCCCCCCTCCCGCCCCGCCCCCCCCCCCCCTTTCACGCATTCATGATGGAACATAATACCGATCATATGCATTTGGATTTTTAACTGTAGCGTGTAGGGACGAAACGCCAATGGATTTAACGTTATTAGCATTGCGTGTGTGCATGTGCGTGCATGTGCGTGCATGTGTGTGTGTGTGTGTGTGTGTTATGGTTGGTGTTGATGAGGACAGTAGAGATGTCACCATTTTAGAAGTAGAATGTACTTTTGATTACAGTCTGGAAGAGGCATTTCTCAAGGTTTTAAAGTACCAACAGCTCAAGGATGCTATTACACAGCTTGGGTCCAAGTGTAAATTGCTAGTGTTTATATTTGGAAGCCTAGGTAATGTCCACAGACTAGTTGTGAGGGGGCTGCAGATGGCAGAGATGTCCAAGCCAAGTGCTAAGGCATTGGCAAAGTTCTGCTCTATACTGTATCTGTGATAATTGGCAGTCGCCACGTTTGGAGGAGACACTGCTTGCTGTATCCATAGACTCGGACTAGATACATGTGTCATTTTGAGAATCCAAGATTTGTCTAAAATGTGAACACAAATACACATATTAAAATGTAAAAATATGTGTGTGTCTGTCAGTAACATTAATAATGAGTAGTCTGTCAGTAACATGTATATGATGTTAATAACCAGTAGCCTGTCAGTAACATGTGTATATAATGTTAATAACCAGTAGTCCGTCAGTAACATGTGTATATGATGTTAATAACCAGTAGTCCGTCAGTAACATGTGTCTATGATGTTAATAACCAGTAGTCCATCAGTAACATGTGTATATGATGTTAATAACCAGTAGTCTGTCAGTAACATGTGTATATAATGTTAATAACCAGTAGCCTGTCAGTAACATGTGTATATAATGTTAATAACCAGTAGCCTGTCAGTAACATGTGTATATAATGTTAATAACCAGTAGCCTGTCAGTAACATGTGTATATGATGTTAATAACCAGTAGCCTTGTCAGTAACATGTGTATATAATGTTAATAACCAGTAGTCCGTCAGTAACATGTGTCTATGATGTTAATAACCAGTAGCCTGTCAGTAACATGTGTATATGATGTTAATAACCAGTAGCCTGTCAGTAACATGTGTATATGATGTTAATAACCAGTAGTCTACAAGTAACATGTGTATATGATGTTAATAACCAGTAGCCTGTCAGTAACATGTGTATATAATGTTAATAACCAGTAGCCTGTCAGTAACACGTGTATATGATGTTAATAACCAGTAGTCCACCAGTAACATGTGTATATGTTAATAACCAGTAGCATGTCAGTAACATGTGTATATGATGTTAATAACCAGTAGCCTGTCAGTAACATGTGTATATGATGTTAATAACCAGTATTCTGTCAGTAACATGTGTATATGATGTTAATAACCAGTAGTCTGTCAGTAACATGTGTATATAATGTTAATAACCAGTAGCCTGTCAGTAACATGTGTATATGATGTTAATAACCAGTATTCTGTCAGTAACATGTGTATATGATGTTAATAACCAGTAGTCTGTCAGTAACATGTGTATATAATGTTAATAACCAGTATTCTGTCAGTAACATGTGTATATGATGTTAATAACCAGTATTCTGTCAGTAACATGTGTATATTATGTTAATAACCAGTAGTCTACAAGTAACATGTATATAATGTTAATAACCAGTAGTCCACCAGTAACATGTGTATATGATGTTAATAACCAGTATTCTGTCAGTAACATGTGTATATGATGTTAATAACCAGTATTCTGTCAGTAACATGTGTATATGATGTTAATAACCAGTAGTCTGTCAGTAACATGTGTATATAATGTTAATAACCAGTAGCATGTCAGTAACATGTGTATATGATGTTAATAACCAGTATTCTGTCAGTAACATGTGTATATTATGTTAATAACCAGTAGTCTACAAGTAACATGTATATAATGTTAATAACCAGTAGTCCACCAGTAACATGTGTATATGATGTTAATAACCAGTAGCCTGTCAGTAACATGTGTATATGATGTTAATAACCAGTAGCCTGTCAGTAACATGTGTATATAATGTTAATAACCAGTAGCCTGTCAGTAACATGTGTATATAATGTTAATAACCAGTATTCTGTCAGTAACATGTGTATATGATGTTAATAACCAGTATTCTGTCATTAACATGTGTATATGATGTTAATAACCAGTAGCCTGTCAGTAACATGTGTATATGATGTTAATAACCAGTAGTCCGTCAGTAACATGTGTATATGATGTTAATAACCAGTAGCCTGTCAGTAACATGTGTATATAATGTTAATAACCAGTAGTCCGTCAGTAACATGTGTATATGATGTTAATAACCAGTAGCCTGTCAGTAACATGTGTATATAATGTTAATAACCAGTAGCCTGTCAGTAACATGTGTATATGATGTTAATAACCAGTAGCCTGTCAGTAACATGTGTATATAATGTTAATAACCAGTATTCTGTCAGTAGGGCGGCTAGGTGGTGTAGTGGGCAAGGCACTCGCCACCAGTGTGGAGACGCTAGGATTCGCGTGTTCGAATCCAGCTCTCCACATTGTTTTTCAGTTTGGCTGGTCGTCCGCAGTAATACACATTGGCCGTATTACGGGGAGGGAAAACTGAAGGGTGGGGATCGAACGTTGTGAACAAGCGACTCCTACAAGTCGGTTGGTGCGCCTGCGCAGTAGAATCAGGAAGTGTCGGGGGCAGCGTGAGCCTCCCACGCGTTACTCCTCGACACTGAGAGATCGAGCTGCGCAGGTGAAAAGATGCGACTGCTGTTACCTCAAGTACCGGAGGGGACTTGTGCTATGTATGACTTAGTCCACATTGCAGCCGGCTTGTGGGAGGCAAGAAACAGCGTTCGTGACAGGGGAGGGTTGAATTGGATGATACGAAATTGGGATGGGAGAAAATATGGAAAAATGGGAGAAAAAGTGGACAATAAAAAAGAAAAAAACAGTATTCTGTCAGTAACATGTGTATATGATGTTAATAACCAGTAGCCTGTCAGTAACATGTGTATATAATGTTAATAACCAGTATTCTGTCCGTAACATGTGTATATAATGTTAATAACCAGTAGCCTGTCAGTAACATGTGTATATGATGTTAATAACCAGTAGCCTGTCAGTAACATGTGTATATGATGTTAATAACCAGTAGCCTGTCAGTAACATGTGTATATGATGTTAATAACCAGTATTCTGTCAGTAACATGTGTATATGATGTTAATAACCAGTATTCTGTCCGTAACATGTGTATATAATGTTAATAACCAGTATTCTGTCAGTAACATGTGTATATGATGTTAATAACCAGTAGCCTGTCAGTAACATGTGTATATGATGTTAATAACCAGTAGCCTGTCAGTAACATGTGTATATGATGTTAATAACCAGTAGCCTGTCAGTAACATGTGTATATGATGTTAATAACCAGTATTCTGTCAGTAACATTAATAGGGAGGTGTAGTGGTTACGTCATTGGTGTTTCCCGCACGGTCCACCCTCCTTGAAATTGCCATGTATTTCCAATGGACCCATTTCTAAATCGTCTCGTTTAAAACAAATAAAGCATGAACATTGGCATGGTGTACCTTTCTGTGTGTATTCCTCCACAATCTATAGCTCAACATGAAGAAATGTGCAATTAATCGTAAAAGTAATAACGTTTATGTTTCCATTCACTGAGGAACTACACTCACTCTGGCACTGCTGACTGACGTCACCATAGCATAGACTCCTGGCTGTATTAGGCGACAGCACTGAACGACAGGCGTTATACTGGTAAGTGTAGTTATTTTTTAACGACAAATTAAAAACTTTATAACTAACTATATTTCAACCAAAAATGCTCAAACAATAATGTTAGTGATAGAAGGGAACACATTTTGTGCAAAAAAATGGAAAGCTTGCCAATGTTCATGAGGCAGAATTATTACAATAGCCGATAATACATTTTCCCAATGATAAATCCCTATACGGGTGGACCGCGCGGGAAACTAAAGTGACGTCAGACTACACCTCCCTATAACCAGTAGTCTGTAACCAGTAACTTTGCTGCAAAGGATATTTGTGCACTAGTTTCTTGGCCATGTTGGTCGAGGGGACGTACCAAGGATGCATCATGAGGAACATGCGCACTACTGAGGCGTCCTTCAGAGTGCCCTTCTCATCTGAAATAGGACAGAGGATAAGATGACATTCATCGCAGAGAAAGTGCACATTTCCCCCATCATCAGCAATCAGTCAGAGCAGAGTAACCGTCCACTGACAGTAAATAGCAGGCCCCCGAATCCATGTTTGTGGTCATTATATGACAATTGCAGAGGGGGCCCCTGAAAATGGCTGAAATCTGATTGCTATTAGGCCTATATGCTGCAGCGAAAGAGATGGTTCTGTTTTTCTTTTTTTTTTACATTAAAGGGACACTTATTTATTTTGCACATAATCTCACAGACATCCAATAACGTTAGGTTATGTCTATAACCAAGTTCTATGAGTTATGGTGACGCTCAGCATCATACTTGCACTGTACTTCACTTCGTGCACGAGCACTGAATAAAAGATTCCACCATGTACCTTTACATCCCAACATCCGTCTGACCACACCCCCTTCCGCTTACCTTCATAAGCAGGTGTGTGGTCACCTACTCAGAAAAATGAAGAGCCACATCAACCTGTTTGTTTTTCATCAGTGTGAGCACGCTTTTGCGTTTATGTTGTTTATTTATTCCCCCAGTATTCCAGATCATTATATTCAAACTAGCCATAATCTATACATGTTGTTGTGTATTTTTTAGTAATGCGTCTGGAGTACGAATTCACAATGGATATATATCCAATTATTGAGGTTCCGTTGAGAGCCGAGCTTAAAAACATACATATATACAAATAATCCCCTAAACCCCCCTCCCTCAAGGAGCCGTACAAGGTTGTGTTCCTTTGACACCCCCTTTGCGTACAACTCCCTCCCTTACACCACCGGTTAGCCCAGAATGAGCCATTTATCCTTAACTTTCCTATGTATACCATAGGATCTAACATTCAAAATTCTACCATAAGTAGAATGTCAACTGTGGCTTGGCCACTCTCCTGTTAAATAAAAATTAAAAAAAAAAAAAAAAAAAAAAAAGCTTCAAATAATTATCATACCATAATCACTTACATTTTATACGAACTTGTGTAAGTTAAAGCAACCCAAGAATAATAGAGAGGTATTGAACTGAATGGAGAACCTCATTTTTTTTTTTTTATTAAATAAAAGAGAACATTTACTAGATCTTGAAAGAGCTTTGCTATGCTTAAACACCTAGAGTATAAAGTGGAGAAGTAGTGGAAATATTTCCAATTAATAAAAAGACGTTTTTAAATACGTATATGCAGCACTTCCCCTAGCCAGGGGTGGGCGATGTTCCATTGTGAAGAATGTTATTCCCCCGGAGGTCTTCTGGCTGTATGTCTGGCCACATATTGCTGTTATTCCAGAATGTTCCATGTATCATAGAATGTTTTTAATGTTCTAGATTATTCCAATATGTCGTTTTTACAGTGCCAGAATGTTCCAGTATGTTCCAGAATGTTGTTAGAAATCCATACTATTAAAATAAGGAACAAATCTAACAAAGATTAAAAGGCTGTATATAAACTATCCTGCACGTTGTGCTGCCATGTATTTGCCAGCCTCTTCAGGCGAGTTGAGGAAAACCCTTTCTCCATGTTTATCGACGATACGAAGTCTTGCAGGGTACATCAATGTGGGAGTGTGTTTCCCCAAATAGAGTTGAGACATCACTGTCTTGTACTTGGCCCGCAAGGCCACCACTTCCCGACAATAATCTTCAAAGAAGTATATTGACACATCCTTGTATTTCAGATTGCCTTTCATCCTGCGCGTCTCCCGAATGATCATTTCTTTTATTCTGACTTGACGTAGGACGACCATAATCACTCTAGGTCTGCCGTTATTGTCGTTGGATCGGGTCCCCAATCTGAAACACTGATCCACCTCAGGTACCATAGGAAGGATAGTTGGTCCCAGGATTTTATGTAATTCTGTCGCAAACGCTTCAGGATGTGTGCAGCTCACCGACTCGTCCAGTCCGACTATACGAATATTCAGCTTACGAGTTTGATATTCCATCTCGAATATTTTAGCCTTTTGTTCTTCATTGATTCGCTTAAGCTCAGCTGTTATATCAAGTTTCAAGTTTCAAGTTTCTTTAATAGTTGTCATACAGAAGTACAGAATACTTTTATACAAAATGCTTCTTTCTGTTACGCTCCATCGTTGAGATCCGTCTTGTGTTCTTTGTAGTTTCCCTTCATCTCAGCCGTTAACTTATCGTTGATCTTTACGCACGTATCCCGCGACCATAGGCAGGTCCTCTGAACTTGGTTTTGATTTTGGGTTTTCTTTCTTCAGTCAATATAGTTAGTTGATAATCTCAGTTGATATATGCGTCAAGTTTTAAACGCATTGGTGATATATAAATATGTTTTTAAAATGAAAATAAAAAAAAACAGGTGAGCAGCTCTGTCACATGCGACTACTCCATAGACGGGCTATTCCGGAAGTCATTTATTTATTATTATTATTATAATTTTATTTCATTGGGTTTTTAGCCCTAGTTGCACTTTTGTTGCAACCCCAGTTATCCCATTAGTTCCCCCAAACTTACTGTAGGTCTGTTATGTTAAGCTAAGAAGTCTGCTAAGAAGCATAATTATTTATGATTATTATTATTATTATTATTATTATTTTATTTCATTGGGTTTTTAGCCCTAGTTGCACTTTTGTTGCAACCCCAGTTATCCCATTAGTTCCCCCAAACTTAGGTCTGTTATGTTAAGCTAAGAAATCTGCTAAGCATAATTATTTATTATTATTTGATTTCATTGGGTTTTTAGCAATAGTTGCACTTTTGTTGCACTTTTTTGTGTTTATTTCATGTTTAGAAAGATTGCGTATTCTTGGCGGCTAGGTGGTGCAGTGGGCAAGGCGCTCACCACCAATGCAGGAGACACTGGGTTCGAGCCCAGCTCTCCGCATTGCTATCAGCTTGGCTGGTCGTTCATACTAATACAATTGGCAGTATTAGGGGGTGGGAAGCTGATGGGTGGGGATCGGACGTTGTGGACAGCGACTCCTACAGGTCGGTTGGTGCGCCTGCGCAGCAGAATCAGGAAGCGACGGGGGCGGCGTGCCCTCCAAACGCAGACCCCCGACACTGAGAGATTGCGCTGTGCAGGTGAAAAGATGTGACTGCTGCTTCCTCAAGTACCGGAGGGGACACGTGATGTAAGGCTTAGTCCACATTGCAGCCGGCTTGTGGGAGGCATGGCCTAACAACGTTCGAGACAGGGGAGGGTAGAATTGGACGATATGAAATTGGGATGGGAGAAAAATAGAAAATGGGAGAAAAAAGTAGATAAAAAAAAATAAAGATTGCGTATTACTGCATTTTTTTTTTTTACATAAATCATAGTGGTTAAAAATGTTGGGTCGCGACTTAATGACTAAGGAAAATGTTGGGTCCCGAGGCTAGACCAGTTGAGAACCACTGCTGTAGATGAAAATATAGCAATACCTTGTCTTATAGGGACTGCTACCATATCATTTCATTGAGCTGTAACACAACACAGGGATTCAATGTCCCCGATCACTGGTGGCCAAACAGAATTTATTCACAATATTTTATTATCATAATTAACTCAATATTTTCAAGGGACACTCCACTGGTCACATTTTTTGTTTGCCATGGTGAGCAGTTGAATTCTTCTTAACATGAGCCCTGTAAATTAGCCTAGGCCTATAATTCTATGATTTGCACTATTTGGAGAGCAAAAGCGAAGATACTATTTGGAGACCAGAAGCAAAGACACTATTTGGAGACCAAAAGCAAAGACACTATTTGGAGACCAAAAGCAAAGACACTATATTTATCTGAAGGCTGTACTTTAATCTGGTAAATGTATTTCCTGATCAATGGTCATACAATGCAGATACGTTGGGTTTTAGTGTTATTGTCCATGCATCTTCATAGGCTTCAATATAATTGGCACCACAGCCTGGCATCAAGCAGAGCATTACAATGCTGGCATTATGACATAATGTCCCTTCCTTCCATTAGAATTATGGATTTAGAATGTAGAACATTTGATGGTTCTGCTGCTATTCAAGTACATCTGGAAAATAGCCATTCGGTCTTGAATGTGGACAACGGCACACTGTGATCAACACTGAGGTAGGTTAAATATTTTGGTCTTTTATACATTTTTAAAGGCCAACAATGTGTACTTCTTTGTCTTGCCATTTTAAATATAAAATAAAATAAATAAAATTTTAAAAAAATTATTTAAAAAAATAAACATTGAAATGTTCACAATGTATGGGTAATTAACATGTTTATTTTTTTTGCGTTGTATTCAGGGCTTGACATTAACTTTCTGGCTCACCAGCCACTGTGGCTAGTGGTTTTCCAAAGTCACTAGCCACTCTGTTATCTTTATACATCTCTAGGTTGTTTTTATCTCACCTGCACGTTCTGTTTAATTTGTTGCTTTGATCTTTTTTATTTTGTTTTCATTGTGCAAATATATAAACATAAACATAAGAAACACAAGGATAAACAAACACATTGACTCTCAATGACTGAGTGAACATTTTTGGTGAAGGGCCCCTTTAAGTGGTATCAAATACTTACCAGTAATCGTATGGCCAATAGCTTACTCGTCGAGTCCCGTGGTTCCGAGTGAACCAGGGAGCTTTAGACACGGCCCACAGCACAGCATGCTGACAAAAGCTTAAACCATCCACCACAGAAAACAGGGGGCTCTCGCTCCAAGACAGCACATTGGTCTGAAAGAAGAACATAGGACCTGTGGGAGGACTGGGACTATTCTGTTGTGGACGGTTAAAGCTTTAGTCTGCATAATGTGCTGTGGATTAACACTTGTTTCAAGCCCCTGTTTGAAGCCTACCAGTTTGCATGGAACCAAGCCAGAACCCGGCCAGAATTCCCGACAATGAGGGCGGTCAGGTGGCGTAGCGGAGATTGCGCTCGTCACCAACGCAGGAGACGCTGGGTTCGAGCCCAGCTCTCGGCGTTGCTACCAGCTTGGCTGGCCGTTCATACTAATACAATTGGCAGTATTAGGGGGTGGGAAAGCTGGCGGGTGGGAATCTGGCGTTGTGGACAGCGACGCCTACAGGTCAGGGCCCTATTCCCCGTACCTGGCTAACTGAGTTAGCCGGATAATTTTCAGCATAGCTTGACTTAAGCCAGACATTTCCGTTCCCCGAAGTCGGATTTTCTAAATCGCTATGGTAACAGATCAGAAAGTTTGAACCTGGTCCGGAGCAGGGTTAAGTTCAGTTAGCTGGATGAACCATGGCCACACCCTCGCAAAGAAGTGCCAGCTCGCTTCCTGAAATAATTACCAGTGTAGATCTGCATTATACCATTCTGAATTATGTTTTTGTGCTTCGTTTTCCTAGAGGGGGCTTTTGAAATGTATAATAATAGAACTAAATGCTGATAATAAATCATATTCAGCCTATAGATTTACTTTGTCCTAAATAAAATAATGCACGTCATATACGGCGCTCGGAGTCGCGATACACACTGCATGTGGTTATTTTAATAACGGCGCATTGCAAATGTGAATCCCGCGGGGATATTTTTAATGAATGAAACGGCCGTTTGGCTCTGATTAGTTTCATATATTCTCCGCTGTAGATTTGCTTAACGGAGCGCCCGGATTGTGTTTCATTCAAGCATAAAATTGAAGTGTCTATGCGTGGATTGTGGTCTTTGTGGATTATGAATTACGAGGAATCTGAGGATTGTTGAATTGTATCATCATCACTCACACGTTATTGTGATATTGTAACTGGGATTAAAATGTCTGATGAGATGCGCTGTTTGACGGATTTGAGCAATTGAATGAGCCGTTGACGTCACATTAATGCATTTGAGAAAATGCATTTATCTGTTCAAGCACTGTTATCTGATGATGAACATGCGTCACTGGTATAAACCAAAGGTTAATCAATTCAATGCATATGGATTATGTCCGAAACAGATTAAAACCTGATTAATAGTGAAACTGTATAGCCGGCTCCAAGCCTCTCTGTTATTTCGGGGGTCGCGCCTTGAAAACTGTATTTATATAAAGTACATGATACCTAAGCCGAGCGCATACAGTGCAGATATCCTCATAAGCATCTATTAATTCTTATCAATTAGATACTCTTTGGGCTTGTTTGTATCTACTTATTCTGAAAGAGTTTAACTAATTATTTTCGCTAGCCATAGATCTCATTCGATTATTCATTCCATTTTAAGCCTACTGCCATCAGGCACATTTAAAGAAATATAATCTGATTGATTGGGGTAATGAGGGATTTAACATTAGCCTATAGATTATGCATTTAACTTGTCGGTGAGGCTATTGAGCCGTATGTATTGTACCCATTCTGCAATATGTTAATAAAGTTTTAAATCAATCAATCAATCAATCAATGCCGTTAGAAAATCAGGATTTCTGCGATCGACACCTGCTGTCTTTTCAGCTGAGGCGGCCGCGCGCAATTATCCTGAGTATCAAGTCTGATTCAAATGAACGAGACTGAATCCACCTTCGAGGAACAGGGAAAGCGCGGATTCAAACATCAGGTTAATTGAATCTGGATAATGGGACTTTTGATCGACTTAGTTGAACCAGGTACGGGGAATAGGGCCCAGGTCTCGGCGCTTGCTAAGCGGGGCAGGACTTGGTGGAGATGGCGTGCCCTCCCACGCGTTACACTCCACCAATGAGAGTCCTCGCGGTCAAGTGTAAAGAGCGTCACTGGCTTGACGGCGCACGTCTCGGAGGAAGCGTGCGTTCGACATCAGGACACCCTTGTACCGACTCGTGGGAGAACATGCGAACAACAACCAGGTAGGGGAGGGGGGGGAATTGGCACAACGACTAAATTGGGACGGGGAGAAAATCAGAGAAAAATAGGAGAAAGAGAAGGTTAAAAAAAATTAAAATAAAAAGAATTCCCGACCATGGGACTCAGTGAGTGCACTAATGGCTGAACGTCTATTACATTATTGGAAAACACTTCACAGCACAGTGGCTCAGGAGGTGGAGTGGTCGTCTGGTAATCCAAAGCTTCCCGGTTAAATTCCGGCTCCTCCCGGCAGCGTGTCCATGAACTAGACACTGAACCGGGTGAGCAGGTTGGCACCAGGTTGGCACCTTGGCACCAGGTTGGCACCTTGTATGGTTGCCTCCGCCGTCGATGTGTGAATGAATGTGAGGCATACGTGCTTTGGATAAAAGCGCTATACGTGCAGTACATTTAATGTACAAATATAAATAATAATAATAATAATAATAATAATAATAATAATAATAATAATAATAATAATAATAATAATAATAATAATAATAATAATAATAATAATAATAATAATAATAATAATAATAATAATAATAATAATAATAATAATAATAATAATAATAATAATCTGAACTATCCCTTTAACATTTATTCAGAAGACTAATGTCATGTTAACATTGTAAGACTGTAGGACAGGACTGGCTGGAATTACAAACCAAAAGCCTGGACGCACGCCTCCACCAGCTCATCCACGGTGGCCGACTGGTCAGATGATGTGGACTCCATCGTTCCTTCTCTCTTTTCTTTCTCTTTGTCTTTGACTGCTTCTGGTCCGCGGCCTCTCGTCCCACTTCAGATCCACTGCACACAGAAAGGATTGATTTATTGATTGATTGATTGATTGATTGAAAACTTTATTAACAGATTGCAGAATGGGTACAATACAGTACGGCTCAATACAAACAATTGTTAAGGGGATGCAGACCCGAAAAATACTTTCGTCTTGTTTACATCAGGGTCCCCCATTTTCAATTCATCAAGACATTTATGAGATACATGACATATAGATATACAGTACTGTTTCATCCAGACATTTATGACATACAAGACATACAAATATACAGTACTGTTTAAGAGAAAGAGATCATAAAACGTGACCACAGTACGTGCGCCTACGGAGCTGTGTGTCAGACAGACTGGTCAGCAACACCGGGGCCCCGCAGGGGACAGTCCTCTCTCCCTTCCTCTTCACTGTCTACACCAACGACTTCCACTATCGGTCAGAGTCCTGCCACCTTCAGAAGTTTTCTGATGACTCTGCGATAGTGGGATGTATAAAGGACGGTGACGAGAAGGAATACCGGGAACTGGTAGTGGACTTCGTCACATGGTGCGATAAAAACCACCTGCAGCTAAATGTGGCGAAGACCAAGGAACTGGTTGTGGAGCTGGGGAGGAGGAGGAGTGCACCTGTGACCCCCGTTTCCATCAGGGGAGTTGATGTGGACATGGTGGAGGTGTACAAATACCTCGGTGTGCACATCGACAACAAACTGAACGGGTCAAAACATGCAGAGGCACTGTACAAGAAGGGCCAGAGCCGACTCTACTTCCTCAGAAGGCTGAGATCCTTCAATGTCTGTACAAGGATGTTGAGGATGTTCTATGAGTCGGTGGTGGCGGGCGCCTTCTTGTATGCTGTGACCTGCTGGGGCAGCGGACTGAGAGCAGTGGACACAACCAGGATGGATAAGCTGGTCAGGAAGGCCAGCAGCGTGGTTGGGGTGGAGCTGGACTCTCTAGCGAGGGTGGCGGAGAGGAGGAGCCTCGCTAAGCTCCAGGCCATCAGGGAAAACCCCTCCCACCCACTATACACAGACTTGGCTGACAGGAGGAGCATGTTCAGTGCTAGGCTCACACTACCCAAATGCAGCACTGAACGGCACAGGAAGTCCTTCATTCCAACAGCCATCAGACTATACAATGCATCACTGTGCCTCACTGCATCACTGAGCACAGAGCGGCAGCTCAATAGTGGCAGGAGGCCGCGACTAGCCACTATCTGTATATTTAATTTCATTTTTATTCTATTTTACTCTACTCTTATCCTAGGCAACTTGATTGATTTGTGTTATTATTCTAATTCGTGACCTGTCCTGTCTAAATGTTTAAATGTTGAGCGATTTGCAGTGTCAAATTTCCCACGGGATAATAAAAGTATTTCTATTCTATTCTATTCTATTCTAAAAAAAATATACATTCGAAGGTGAAGAAACTGTACATTGGAGGGGGTTTTGGGGTGTTTGGACATTTACCGGGGCCAGTTTCTAATTGCAACCACCTGTAGGCGCTCTTTGAGAGCGGTTTTGAAGGAGGGTAGGGATTCACATTATTTTACGGCTGTATGTAGGGCGTTCCACATTGTTGTGTCATAATTGCGAAACGTGTTTAGTCCCTTGTTTGAGCCGAATCAGTGAACATGATTTGTGGAACTCCCTCTGGTGTTGTGGAAGCACTGTGTAGTTAAAAAAAACTACATTCCACAGAATATTTCATAACAAATCATTATAATAAATGGACATCAGAGGAACACTGGATCCATGGAACACTGTATGACATCAGAAAGCTACCTGAACATGTACTGTTGTTGTTGTTGTTGTTGTTGTTGTTGTTGTTGTTGTTACACTAGGGCCCTATTCCCCGTACCTGGTTCAACTAAGTCGATCAAAAGTCCCATTATCCAGATTCAATTAACCCATGTTTGAATCCAGGCTTTCCCTGTTCCTCGAACGCTGATTCAGTCTCGTTAATTCGAACCAGACTTGATACTCAGGATAATTGCGTGCGGCCGCCTCACCTGAAAAGACAGCAGGTGTCGATCGCAGAAATCCTGATTTTCTAACGGCATTGATTGATTGAAAACTTTATTAACAGATTGCAGAATGGGTATATAGTAGAAATACAGTTCGGCTCAATAGTATCGCCGACAAGTTAAATGTATAATCTATAGGCAAATTTTAAGTCCCTCATTACCCCAATCAATCAGATTATATTTCTTTAAATGTCCCTGCTGGCAGTAGGCTTAATGAATAATCTAATGAGATCTTGCTAGCGAAAATAATTAGTTCAACTCTTTCAGAATAAGTAGATAAAAACAAGCCCAAAGAGTATATCTAATTGATACAAATTAATATATGCTTATGAGGATATCTGTACTGTATGTGCTTAGGTATCATGTACTATATAAATACATGGTTCCCAAAGTTTTCAAGGTGCGACCCTCGAAATAACGTCTCAGAGAGGCTTGGAGGCTATACAGTTTCACTATTAATCAGGTTTTAATCTGTTTCGGACATCATCCATACATGCATTGAATTGATACCAGTGACACCAGTCATGTTCATCACCCTATTGTTCATCATCAGATAAATGCATTTTCTCAAATTCATTCAACAAAACGTCAAAGGCTTGCAATTGCTCATTCATTTTCTCAAGTCACATCCACGTCATCAAATCCGTCAAACAGCGCATCTCGGGGGGGCAGGTGGCGCACAGAGACTACGTTCGTCACCAACACCGGGAGACACTGGACTCGCCTGTTCGAATCCAGCTCCCGGCGTTGCTATCAGCTTGGCTGGCCTCTCACACTGATACAATTGGCTGTATCAGAGGGTGGGAAAGCTGAAGGGTGGGTCCTGGGCGTTGTGGACAGCGACCCCCACAGTTCGGTCGGGGCGCCTGCTCAGCAAGGGTTGGAACTAAGGAGAGATAGTGTGGCCTCCCACACGCTACACTCCCCGGTGAGAACCTGCGCGGCCAGGTTGGCCTGCCCCAGGCTGCACATGCGTCGGAGGAAAGCATGTGACAGTCTCCGGTCTCCCGGACCAACAGTAGGGGAAAGTACGCAACAACCAGGAAGGGTGGGATGGGAGAAAAATCGGGAAAAAGGAGGGGAAGAAAGATATATATAAAAAAAAAAAAAACAGCGCATCTCCTCAGACATTTTAATCCCAGTTACAATATCACAATAACGTGTGAGTGACAGTGATACAATAGGGAGGTGTAGTCTGACGTCACTGGTTGTTCCACCCGTATAGGGATTCATCATTGGGAAAATGGATTATCGGCTATTGTAACAATTGTGCCGCATGGAAATTGACAAGCTTCCATTTTTTGCACAAAATGAGTTCCCTTCTATCACTAACATTATTTTTAAGCATTTTTGGTTGAAATAAAGGTAGTTATAAGGTTTTGAATTTATCGTAAAAAAGAACTACATTTACCAGTAGGCAGCCTGTTGTTCAGTAGGCAGTAGGCAGCCTGTTAGGCTGTCGCCTAATCAACGTCATGGCAAGCTGATATCAAGCTAGCTAGCTAGCTAACGTTAAGATTACCTAGCTAAATGTACTAGACGTTAGCAATGTCTACTGTCGTGAACCATTTTAAATTGGGGCATGTAGTTTCGGAGTTTCGGGAGAAGTTTCTGGAACGAGTAAAATGTGCAGGTCCTCTTCTCAGATCTGTGCACTGCACGCATCATGCCGGCTAGCAAGCTAGCTAGCTACAAGGCACGGCCCGCTGATACCACGATAGCTAACTAACGTTACCGTTACAAGCTGAAAAACCTTATAACTACTACTGTCGTGTCCATAAGTTCCCTGGCAGAATACTTTGTTTGTGAGGACAAAAGTATACAAAGAGGAGAGAACCATTTTAAATCGGGGCATGTGGAGGAGTTTCGGGAATGGCTAGCAAGCTAGCTAGCTACTAACGTTATATAAAAAACAATAACGTTATAAACTATACACAATATGTACAACGAAACAATGATTTATATTAGTATTTACAGTGATTTGATATGCAGCGAAATAACGTTATACGATTTAAATTATAAATACAAATGTTTTTTTTAAATGGTGGTTGGTGAAACAGATACTAGCAACAGATTCAGGGTCAGTTATTTTCCCATTGTATGCTTATGGAATGTAAGGGAAATCTGATCCTAGGTCTGCGACTAAAGCCAGGAGGCTACGCTGTGGTGACGTCAGTCAGCAGCGGCAAACGGCAGTGTAGTCTCCCAGTGAACAAAAACATAAACGTTATTATTTTGCTACCTTTACGATTAATTGCGAATATTTTCATGTTGAGCTATAGATTGTGGATGAATACGCACAGAAAGGTACACGATGCCAATATCCATACTTTATTTCTTTTAAACGAGCCAATTTAGAAATGGGCAATGGGGAAATACTACACCTCCCTATTCAACAATCCACAGATTCAGATTTGTCGTAATTCACATCCATAATCCATGCATAAAGACGCTTCAATTTATGCTTGAATGAAATACAATCCGGGCGCTCCGTTAAGCAAATATATCCACAGCGGATAATATGAAACGAATCAGAGCCAAACGCCTGTTTCATTCATTAAAAATATCCCAGCGGGATTCACATTCGCAATGCTCCGTTATTAAAATAACCTGTGTGTCGCGACGCGCGAGCACCATATCCGTATAACTATGATGTGCATTATTTAGGACAAAGTAAATCTATAGGCTGAATATGATTTATTATCAGAATTTTAGGTATATTATTTTACATTTCAAAAGCCCCCTCTAGAAAAACGAAGCACAAAAACATAATTCAGAATGGTATAATGGGATCTAGACTGTGAGAATTATTTCAGGAAGCGAGCTGGCATTTATTTGCGAGGGTGTGGCCATGCAGGTTATCGAGCTAACTGAACTAAAGCCCTGCTCTGGAGCAGGTTCAAACTTTCTGATCTGTTGCCATAGCGATTTAGACAAACCGATGTCGGGGAACCGAAAGGTCTGGCTTAAGTCAAGCTATGCTGAAAACTCAGTTAGCCAGGTACGAGGAACAGGGCCCAGCATGAAGTGTGAAGTGCAGGGTGAAGGGGTATTGCAATCAGTCCTGTGGCTTCTGTCTATCTGTCTGTCTATCCATCTGTCTATCCATCTGTCTATCCGTCTGCACCAGACATCACTTCTACAGTTCCGATCCGATTTACATGACACTGAGCACATAACCTGTAGCAGGCCGAGGACCTGAGTTCTCAAATATCTCTTCAAATCGCTCAACGACAAGTATTTTATTTGAATACATTTCCATCATTGCCCAGTGAAATCAACAGAGGGTAAACATAAAAGCAAGAGGGTGCTACTACACAAAGCCTGAGCCTCACATAGACACCTAGAGTGAGATTGAATAGGATACCAATATTATATGCTATCATATATGTCTGTTTAATGTAATAAGTGGTTTTAAAATGTCAGTAGTGTAACCTAATTTAACTATTTTAGGAAAAAGGTTGAAAAGAAAAAACATACCTGCAGCTCACAAAGGTAATATGTAGTGGTTGATGGACACACATTATGTTACATGTTCTCATTAACACATTCGGGGCCATCCACGTATATATACGTTATTGGGAGCCGACGCTTGAAGGCCAACCACGTATATATACTAGTGATGTTAAGATTCACCGATTCGCATCGGTGCACCGGCATAAACTTTCACGGTGCGAGTGTGTAGCAGGTATATGGAATATACTGTTATATTCCACAAATAATCCCTCACGTTTTATTTGATTGATTTGGTTTTATTTCATTGCTTTCGTTTTGTTTTATTGAGCTAAGTCTTTTATTTTGATACCGTTGTCACTTCCTCCCGAAGTGACGTATTTCCTTTGGTGCGCGCCTCTTCCCGTTCAGTCCATCCTGAATGAGGAAGAGGTGAGAGCTGCTCAGAGTCTCTAAACATATCTTTGGTTTAAAAGAACGTTATGATGGTTTGAATGATTGTAAATAAGGTGCCGGGCAATAAACCATTTGTATATAATAGTATCTATGTTAATAATGAGTAATTCTGCACTTGTTATAATGTAATTTAGTCGTGGTGGCGAACTTTTGTATGACACATGTGATTGAACTAGTAGTTATGGTCTGAGAGTTGTGTAGGCCTCAACCTGACGTTGTGGCATATTTCCCCATTGCAGTCTGCTAGCTGTTTTGGCGCCATCCTGTGGACAAAAGATAATGGTGTTTATCTGTTTTGAACCACAGGTAACTGAGTGAATTCTATTGTTTATTTTGTATTGGTTTATCGTATTGTTTTATTATAAATGTTATTTCAATGTATGATTCTAAATAGCAGTCCATCCTGAATGAGGAAGAGTCTGCTAGCTGTTTTGGCGCCATCCTGTGGACAAAAGATAATGGTGTTTATCTGTTTTGAACCACAGATCAAATAAATGGTAAAATGGAATCACGGCCTGACTTCAATTCCCATGCACGTTCGACGGTGGTGTAGGCAGCAGACCGGTTACAAGTGCACCGGTGGAATAAGTGCGCATCATCAGCTATAATTCAGGCTGAACTCGCGATGCATCTTGTTGTAGCGTCTTTGCATCGGTCAAAACCGATTCATTCATATTTCCTCTCATCCACTTCTGTCAGCAGTGCATTGTGACTGCACACAGCAGATACTATCTTTGCTTCGCTACTACAGAAGGCGAGAGCTGCGTCACAGTTATCAACAAACAGTGGAAGTCGAGGAGGAGACATGAATAGAATTGATCAACTGGCTAACGCCAGTTAGCCATTCAGCTAACGCTAAACTACAGTGTCTAACTAACTAACGTGACTCTGCAACACCAGTTCCATTAGTGAGGAAATGGGGGGGGGTGGGGGGTATATTGACGACGATTGACAACAGGTTCAAAGATAACTTCACATTATTTATTTATTTGTTTCTTTATATCGCTTCCTCCAGCCAGGTTCAAACTGTGTTATTGACAAAATGCCATCATGGTGTGGTCAGCTACGGAGCATCAGAACGCTCAAACTCAAACACGCGCTCTCTCTCTCTCTCTCTCTCTCTCTCTCTCTCTCTCTCTCTCTCTCTCTCTCTCTCTCTGTTCAATGATTTAAAGTGGCCAAACGTTACAATATAAATACTAACTGGATAGTTGATGATAAACATTTAATTTCATTATCTGAAATATTATAAAATCATTAAATCTGCTATAAGCCATTATCCCTTTGTGTGTGATTATTATTGTCTCACAGTAGTGTGTATATACATTGTGTGTGTGTGTGTGTGTGTGTGTGTTTTTAGCTAAAGTGGATAGAAAACACAGTACTATGCAAAAGTCTTCTTAGGCACCCAAGAGTTTTTATATAAATTGTCTTATTATTGATTATTTTATTTTTAATAATAATATAAGCTGCATATAAGGAATACAACCAAATCCTCTGTCATACCATAAAATTGTATCATTATTTTGCATCGTCTTGAATCGCATCATATCGCCCCGAATCGCATTATGTTGAATCAAATCGTATTGAATCGTATCGTATCTCAACAGGGGGTGAATCATATCGCATCGCATCACCCGGTGCTTCAAATGTATCGTTAATGTATCGTATCGTTGGCACCGTATCGAGATGCGCATCGCATCGGCCTCAGTGATGGAGATGCACATCATTAATATATATACGTGTTAAACTCATTTTTGCTTTTATTCCATTTTAATATCCTACTCAATGTCACGGAGCTGTATTTTGGCTGGAAAAGGCATATTGGGACTCAGAAAGTGCAGTACCGGCCAGATCCTGGTAGTGGCGCTGTCTCGAGAATGCAGTAATCCTTGTTTCAGACCTGGTGTCACTTTTTTTTTCGCTCCGGGTGGACTTTTCTGTTAGCCTAAAGCTATGGCTTCACCAGATCGCCTGGAATACTTTTTGCGACGCTGAATTCAGTATGCAGTAAAGGAATATAGCATCAGCCAATGGACATATCGATCTACCAGATGGCGAACAAATAACTGGTAAATTCTGTAACACTTTATAATAACACTCAGTTATAAGACCTTTATAAGGTATTTGTAGATAATGAACTAATCATGAACAAATCATTTATATACATTCGTAAATTATTATTAAATCATTTATAACTATATTTGTATAACATTTACAGATTAGTTCTACGTTATTTAGAACTCATTATCAACATTGTTTGTACTTGATTTGTTCATCATTATATAATGTTGTTTAATGTGTAGTAACACATTTGTAGATGCTTTGAAAAATGGATATGAAAAAACTACTATACTGTACCTCCGTTTATTTGTTCGTGTTCAACAAATGATTTGTTAAGACATTCATAAAACATCTATAAATCATTTGCAGATGCTATTGTGTGCCCTAATCTGAAGTGAAGCCTATTCATCATTAACAAATGTATAATACAGTTAATTATTTGTTTACTTTTTCATCACCTGTTACAAATGTTGTAGACAGCTTTCGGATACACCCTTCTTTGTGATATCAAACAGTGACAGAATTAGGACTATAGATAAATGCAATTTTATTAACATATAAAATACATGTGCATGACATAGTGTAACATGGGGGCACTAGGACCCAGAAGTACCCTGGCCAGGGATTGACAGAGTATGTAGACGGAAGTCTCACGCGAGTGAGACTTGACTTCGACGTGTGTTGCCGTCTGTTGAATGGAAGCCCGATACATTAGCAGAGCCAAGTTATTCGTTATTCGCTTTTATTAAGGTATGAGCAGGCTAAACACCTTTTTTGTTGGTAAATCTATTCCATCATTTCCGACCTACAGCTCTTGTTGTGTAGACGTACTTGATGTGGTGGGCGCTAGCGTTACATTTGAATTATGCGTTTGTTCCTAATGTGTGCTCAGTATATTGCGATATGTGATGATGACACGACACACGAGGGTAATAATTATTTGTATTTTCAGGCTGTATAGGCGCCGATAGAACATGTCCAAAGTCCATAACAATTTCACAAAAATGAGTGTTTTACACATCTTTATGTAATGGTATGTTTAGGTGTTTTTCCCAAAATTGGTGAGGGGAGTCAACGCTACCTCAGTTCCCTCTCCCCCTCCCCACTAATCTCTTGTCACATACACCACCCCCACCCCTTCTCACCCCCTTCTCACAGATCAACAACAGATCAGCGCAACAACAGATTAGCGTTCATTCTCTTGCGTACGGTACACTTTTCCCGCTTCTCGTCTCAGAAAACCAACTCAAGTAAGATGTCATTCTTTTCAGAATTTCATTGGCTACACAAACGGTCAATCATTTTCAGCATCAGTGGTGATTTGTCCGGTCATTGAGAGGCGAAACTGGAGGTGGTAACTTTTTTTAAACTGACACTGGTTGGCTGTTTGTAACCCGAGATTGGAAGCACGTAATAGGTCAAGCGGTGTGTCAATCAAACGGCGGCCATTTTAGCTTTCAACCGACAATAACACAGCATGACACCAACAGACGGCTGTAATGTGTGTGAATGTGTGTGTGTGTGTGTGTGTGTGTGTGTGTGTAACCATGTAAAATGCACAGTAGAGACAGTAGACTACAGTACACATGACCTGCAGACAGTAGAAAGCCACACAAGCTGAATTAGTTGCTGATCAGTTCAACAGGAAACCACCACTTGTGGGGGGGGAATGATACTGCTGCTTTTTCTTTCTTTTTTAAAGTACAGTCAGTCAGAAACCATGGCAACTACATTCACACACACACACACACACACACACACACACACACACACACACACACACACACACACACACACACACACACACACACACACACACACACACACACACACACACACACACACACACACACACACACACACACACACACACACACACACACACACACACACACACAAGAGAATTCTCCCCTTTTGAAAACTAGGATAAAACAGGGACAGCCAGAGTGGATCTATTTCTATTACATCCCTGACTGTGTTTTGCAGGATGTACTCTAGAGTCTCCTGTTTAAAAGGGACATATTATATGATGTATCTTTTCACCAATTTTGTATGGCTTACTTGATTTTGTGAAACATGTTTGTTAAGGTTTATATAAGATAAGAGAAGATAATATAAGATGCGGGTGTCACAGCAGCATGGTACAGGTATGGACAGGGTAATAGAAGAAAGACAATAAATATATGTAATAAAATGTTATCTGAATATAGAAAAATAAACAGTGTAAAGAAAGGTGCAGATGAGGGTCTGTATGGTTATATACCGGTTATAAAATGCTGCAATAAAATGAATATAGATTCAATTAAAAAAATTCAATTGAATCTGATATACTGAGACATACACAAGGTGCAGATGAGCATCCGTACCCTAACTGGCATGTTTTCGAGGTTAAGAAATACGTTTAAATCAAATTTGTATTATTTATTTTCGAGTACCTCTTTCTTCCCCCTGTATGGAACACGCTGTGTTCTGGTGTCGATCACAGACACTGCATTTTAAACAAGTTCCTTCCCTGCCTGGCTGAACCCTACACACCTGGCTGAACCCTACACACCCTGCCTGGCTGAACCCTACACACCTGGCTGAACCCTACACACCCTGCCTGGCTGAACCCTACACACCTGGCTGAACCCTACACACTCCAAGAGTACAAATAAATAAATAAATAAATAAATAAATAAATAAATAAATAAATAAATAAATAAATAAATAAATAAATAAATAAATAAATAAATAAATAAATAAATAAATGCAAAACCCATTTTCCATAATCTGTCCCCTTTAACCAAAACGGCTTGGTCTCGTACCGAAGGTGAAAGAGGACATGCTGGACACCAACATCGACCGTTAACGAGCCCACAGTGTGGCCACGCTGACTGTGCTGCTGGTTTTCCCAGAGCGTTGTGCCATAAACTCACATTAATGTGCCTGGGCTGTACTAATGGCTTCTAAAAGTGTCAACAAGGCAGACTGGAGGGGCAGTGTGTGTGTGTGTGTGTGTGTGTGTGTGTGTGTGTGTGTGTGTGTGTGTGTGTGTGTGTGTGTGTGTGTGTGTGTGTGTGTGTGTGTGCCTGTGTGTGTGCCTGTGTGTGTGCCTGTGTGTGTGTGTGTGTGTGTGTGTGTGTGTGTGTGTGTGTGTGTGTGTGTGTGTGTGTGTGTGTGTGTGTGTGTGTGTGCGCACATGTTATGACTTTGAGCGTCTGCCATTTCCACCGCAAAAAACACCTACAATTAACAATACGATGCGCCGATCATGAACATGGGCGTCGAATCGTGACAGCCCTAGTCAAGTTACAACATATTGGACCATGATAGGTTTGACACATTAGATAGTGACATCACACATACAGATTTCAGGGAAGTACAGAGAAGCTCTCCCTCTCCAGGGGAACAATGTAAAAAGGTCACTCTGAAGACAAGTTCTGCACAAATAACAATCTGTATAGTCAAAGTCACGCCTCCAAGAGGAGTTAACCATGAATAACAATCTGTATAGTCAAAGTCACGCCTCCAAGAGGAGTTAACCATGAATAACAACCTGTATAGTCAAAGTCACGCCTCCAAGAGGAGTTAACCATGAATAACAACCTGTATAGTCAAAGTCACGCCTCCAAGAGGAGTTAACCATGAATAACAATCTGTATAGTCAAAGTCACGCCTCAAAGAGGAGTTAACCATAAATAACAATCTGTATAGTCAAAGTCACGCCTCAAAGAGGAGTTAACCATAAATAACGTTAGGTTATGACTATAACCAAGTTCTGTTAGTTAGGGGCGATGCTTGGCATCACTACGGCACTATCTCGCGTACGTGCACGCGTACTGAATAAACCACAAATGTACCTCTAATACCAGTATTAGTCTGACCACACCCCTCATCAGCTTACCTTCATAAGCAGGTGTGTGGTCACCTGCTCTCCTCCTTCCCAAGCTTTCACCACAAGGTGAGGACAAGGGCTGCAGTGGCCGTCTGATGCCAAGCATCGCCCCTAACTAACAGAACTTGGTTATAGTCATAACCTAACGTTCTGTATCGTTAGTGGCTTAGCTTGGCATCACTACTGCACAAGGGAGGCCAAGCGGAGCCACTTGGCTGACAAATACACCCCGCTGACAGCCCCCCAAAACCATCAGAACAGGGAGGGCCGAGCCCCCCCGACCCCCCCTAATGGAGGGTAGCCCCCCTATTAGGGACGTCACGGGAGGGCGACGGACCCGACCGTGCGAAGAGGCACTCAAGCAACTCAACGCACAGGGTGAGCAGACCGTGGCTTGACCCCACGACTACACACACGCACAACCCGCATGCCACCCGGGAACGAACGGAGGAACAACCTCGTTACTGCCCCCAGAATCACGGGGTCAAGGGCAAACCCAACCCCGTGGCAAGGCCGTAGCAGCGGAGCACGAAGGAAGACCCAGACCCACCAAAAGGACTGGACTCCCTAGAATGGGGGCCCGGAGAAGTCCATGATGCCAGCATCAAGACCCCACCAGGTGGGCACGTAGTGCCCCGCCCCCCACATCGCCAGCGTATTCGGACAAAGGCCCCTCAGTTACTGCACCTGGTATTCCCAGGCGGAACCAACCAGGCCAGAACCTGCCCAGCTTCCGAGATCGGACGAGATCGGGCGTGTTCAGGTCGGTATGGCCGTAAGCCGAGCGGGCCCCGTCCCCCCAATAGTACACCGCCTGGCACACTGACCCTGCAGAACAGGCAGTCAGCATGGCCGTAAGCACACAAAAAAGGTTAACCAACGGAAGCAGGCAGCGCACCGGGGAAAAACCAGGCAACAGGCTGTTAACCCTAGCCTGGAGACTGCGGACGAGACAGGCGCCAGAGGGGACAGCTGAACACAGCCGCCCCGGCGGAAGGAGCGTAAGCTGGCGGTGTTGCATGACCAAGCCTCCATTTAACAACCCCCACCCAGAGGGGTCGAGGCAGAGAAGGCTGACACGATTGGCAGACGTCATGAACGTGCAGGGGCACCCTCAAACGGTGAACCCGGGAGTTGACACTGCTCCAACACACCAGGGAATCAACCACCTCGGTGTTACCCAATGCGGTGGTTGTTCCTATAACCCCTCAAGAAAAAACTCCAAAACACACCTGCGGGTATACACCGGCTATACCGCAGTACAAGTGTTTCAGTTTCCAAAAAGGGTTAACCCAGGCCTACGGGTCGCAAACATCACTTCGGACCGGGCCTGGCGGTACGGGAAGCACAGGGTCACCAGAGGAGGTCAAAAAACCACCCCCACAGGCCCCTCTTCGCCATGCGTGAGAGAGGAGCGAAAAATAATGGAGAACCAGCCCCTAAGCACACCGTACCTGGTATTCCCCGGCGGTCTCCCAACCAAGTACTAACCAGGACCAACCTGTGTAGCGGCCGAGATCCGACGAGATCGAGCGCGTACAGAATGGCATGGCTGTAAGCCATGACGACAGTGCTGAGTAAAAACATACCCAACCAGGGTCTCCATAGCGCTTAACCCTGTGACACCCAGACCGACCTGGCATTTTTCCCCCTGAAAAAAGCCCAAGTCCCTCAGGGTACCAGAACAGCAGATCTGCATCCCCGGCGGACAACGGGTTCAACTGATTTGGACCAGCGTGACCAGAACCAGTCCCGTGCCCTAACCACGCCGACATGCCTACTCCAGGAGAAGGGCAGATATGCGTGTTGATCTTAACATGAAAAGAAGGCGCCACCCAGACGTTCGGACGAACCGCGCCTGGTGGCCCACCCCAAGGGCGTGAGACCCCACTACATATGTTCAGATCCATCCCGTCATCATCCCCCAGACATGAACGAGAATCCGTCGACAACCCACCCAGGTCATGGGATGTGGTCGCCGGAAGAGGAAAAACCCCCATCTCAGTTGCTTTATAAAAACGCTGTTTCAACCACAAGCAACTAAGGCGTGCCAGTCAATCGCCTGTTTACAGCGAGCTAGCACTATACGTGCGTCGGGACACACCCCCATCAATGAACAGGCTATTTAGACCTGTCATTGAATCCCCAAGGCGCCCAGGGGAACGACAAGAGGGGTGTGACACTCCCTAACTCCAACACTTCTGGAATAGAAAGAAGGAAGCATCAACAGTATGTATCCCAGTCTACACAGCCGGGGTAAAAAATGTTCACATTTTTACATCCCACCACCCTCCCATAGGAAAGAGACGGGGATCCCCAGAGAGACTTCCCACGCGAGCTGTACAGATTGAAAAGAATATATTGCACCTTGAGCCATGTAAAAAACTGGTTTTAGGGCCTCCGGGGAAGAGGCACCGAACCCATACACACTCAATAAACGAATTGAATCGAATATACATACAATAGAAAAGGACCCTTCTAGAGGGTCCACTCACTTTGACAATCTGAGGAGGAAGGCTCTGTACTCTGATGGAGGCTTCCTCACATGGAAGAAGGAGTCCGAACTCACAGAAGGCCTGAATAGGCGCTTGGTGAGGAGGAGCCCTGACCACCCCCCCTGAAAACAGATCCATCACATGGACCTGAACAGCACACGGAAGTCCTACCAACAGAGACGCGCACGGTGACGTACTCTATGGCGGGGGAATTCCTGCGGTGCACACGCCCAATATACCAGGCCGTGGGACCAGGAACTCCCTCCCCCCCCCCCCCCCCCCCCCCCCGTAACGTGCCGAACCGCCACGTGACGGGAACCTTGAAGGACAGGGGGTGTACCCCTGACCGACAGAACAATGGGGAGAGGAAAGGTTACCAGTTCACCCCTTTACGACCCCACACCCATGATACGACGTAACGACAAAAAGAGAATATGACACAGTCATAGTCAGCTCTATGAAGCGTTTCACAGCTCCACACAGCGCATGAGCTAACCTGCTATCTGATTTTTACTAAGGAAAAACACAGAATAGAGAGGGCTCTAAGAACCCCGGTCCAACATACACATGTGCTTCTGTGGCCAGTACAACCCAGTTGTAGGTCACATGACACACACAACCCATCATCACCTACAAAAAATGGCAAAAACACTCAACAGAGGAACGCCGTTTTTTTCACAATGAGAGAATACATCATTCTTGATTAGTATCGACCACAGGCCTTGCTAAGCACACATGACAGCAACCAAACCAATTTCCCTTTAGGAAATAAGTTTCTCCAGCAGATTTAGCACAACCTCAGCAATCAAGCTAAGAGTCACATCGTATCCCTACCACACAAAAGACACAATTAATGCACAACATGTCTGATAGGAGGTGATAAAGTCCCCAGGGAACCGGGGGGGAAAAACACAATCCTCCTATTTTACCCTCAATACGGCCAGTTAAAACAGGAAAACCTGTTAATGTGTGAACTCACTGTTCATTGTCATTACAGTCTGAGAAAGAACATTCTTTTACTCACTTGTCACCAAGCATAGCTTCATAGGTTAGTTGCCTTAGTAGTGAGTACACGGTACACATAAACACCATGATGTTTCTCACACAACAACCAGATCAATACATCACGATCTGCACGGAGAAGCTAACTGCCAGTGACAAAAACAGCTCACACATAACCCGCAACGTATCCCAAATGTATTGCAACAACACACGTTTTGGGAAAAAACACCGTTATTCACAATACATTTAGCAAAGTAAAACCAGAAGACGTGTTATGAGGTCTGGCCAACCCCGTACCTACCCGGAACGCAGATCAGCGAAGTGCAGTCACAAGACACCGTAGAACACAGCCGTCCTGTGTTGTTCGATCCGGGCAGCGTCGCCGCTCCAACCAGTCGCTACAGTCCTCTTTGTTGACGCAATCGCCGTCCAGGCTCAGGGCAGGGTCGACGAACATCCCCTGTCAAGGATGACGTCGTGGTCAAGAGTGTAAAACATGTTAAAATCAAAGCACGTTCAACAGAATAGCATCAAGCTAACGGCTGCTCCAACCGTTCGGGTGCTATTGCTTCCGCTCGCGAGACGCCGATCTAACGACGCACGCGATCAGAAGCGAGCTCCCGGCGGCGCGCGAGAAGCTAAGCTACCCCGCGCCAGGCCACTGACCGGCTAACCGTAAGCTATGAACATGTAAACAATGACATAACACTCACCCAGACAGGCCGCCGTTCTGCACCTCTCCTCACTTTTTAAGAGAAAAGAGAAAACAAGACGTCAACACCGCTTCACAACGGTGACATTACCACGTCCGGCGGAATCAGCACAGTACCAACTGGCCTGTATAGCTGACTTTGAACATGAATCTGCCGCTATCGCACATTACATGCACATATCCCCTCGTGAAGGAATACTCTCATTTGGACATGAAAGATGGGGCCTTAACACGGTGACAGAGAGAATCCACTCGTCCAGAACACACAGGGATCACCAGTGTCAATGGTCGCGGCCCACTATAGTTAAAACTATAATGGTCTTCAGACCAAGGTCTCCTGTCGCCTAGGTGGCTAAACAAAGGACCCTAGCCTGGGGCCGGTTTCCATAAACTTTGTCAAGTAGCCCCCATAGCACTAACAGACAAGTGGAGCCCGCCAGCAAACACTACTCACCCAACCTGGAACGCACCGCTCCTCACAACAGCGGCATGTCCGACAGTTCAGCTGTGGCCTGACAGGTTTCACCCCAACAAACACAGCAAGGAACTGCAGTTGAGAAGCATGCAGCGGCGTGCTCCCAATACGAAAACCGGTGGAGGGTTTTTAGAATGATCATCATCTTCTAGACACTCCAGTACGAAGACAATATCGCCGTATTTTCTCGAAAATAGTGAGAGAGAAAATAAAGATATGATGTCAACGTATCCTTGTTTCCCAAGCTGTTCCTAATCCAATTTCTTCCATCATGGTGTCAAGTGTGGGGATCTACCGAGGCACTTCTTCCTTGTGGTGAAAGCGAGAAGGAGGAGAGCAGGTGACCACACACCTGCTTATGAAGGTAAGCTGATGAGGGGTGTGGTCAGACTAATACTGGTATTAGAGGTACATTTGTGGTTTATTCAGTACGCGTGCACGTACGCGAGATAGTGCCGTAGTGATGCCAAGCTAAGCCACTAACGATACAGAACAATCTGTATAGTCAAAGTCACGCCTCCAAGAGGAGTTAACCATAAATAACAACCTGTATAGTCAAAGTCACGCCTCCAAGAGGAGTTAACCGTAAATAACAACCTGTATAGTCAAAGTCACACATCCAAGAGGAGTTAACCATAAATAACAACCTGTATAGTCAAAGTCACACATCCAAGAGGAATAAACCATAAATAACAATCTGTATAGTCAAAGTCACACATCCAAGAGGAATAAACCATAAATAACAATCTGTATAGTCAAAGTCACACATCCAAGAGGAATAAACCATAAATAACAATCTGTATAGTCAAAGTCACACATCCAAGAGGAGTTAACCATAAATAACAATATGTATAGTCAAAGTCACGCCTCCAAGAGGAATAAACCATAAATAACAATTAGGGCTGACCTTCAAAGCTTTTTTTGGCAATCGAAGCTTCGGGGGCCGAGCTTCGATTTTAATTCGAAGCTTCAAAAAAATATATATATATATAATATATATAATATTTTTTTTTATCTTATGTTGTGGGACTTGTACAGCACTTTGGTAAACTTTGTTGTTTTTAAATGTGCTCTATAAATAAAGTGGATTGGATTAATGAATTAAGTAGCCCCTTTCATGACTGTGACGCAGCCAACAAGGTTTCACTCGGCTGCGCTGCCTGGGTGCAGTGGGGCTGCTCTCACAGCCAACGACATGACATTACATAATTATGTTGCAACCTTCGTCTATCAAGCAAACAATTATATTATATTTAATTTATAATTTATAATTATATCAGAATGCACCTACAAAAGCAGATGATTACAATTAAATTAGCCAACTTGGTAACACATTAGTCATAGCAGCATAGGCATAGCCTTATTAATGTTTTGTGTGGCGTCGCCGTCGTGTACAACGATACTTACAGTTTTTTAGGTGATTTGACAAAGTTGTTGTAGAGTTGTGATATGCCATTTTCTTCTGGCATATCTGGCACTCTGCTTTTTGGGCATTGTCTTTGCATATTTTAAAGTGTAACCACACGTCTGATGACTTCTTCGTCGACATGTCTGCTGCACATGTCCTTGTTGTTTTCAACACAGATAATCTCCACGTGCTTGTTGTAGAGAGGTGGAGTCGAGGCGCCGCTCACTTTCGTTTCAATGGAATGGAGGCGCAAGATTTTGGAGGCAAAAAAAAATATATATATATTTATGTTCGAAGCTTGTGCCATCGAACAAAGCTTCGAAGTATTTAAGACAGCCCTAATAACAATATGTATAGTCAAAGTCACGCCTCAAAGAGGAGTTAACCATAAAAAATCTGTATAGTCAAACTCACGCTTCCAAGAGGAGTTAACGAAGGGTTATGTATATAACCCAGTTCTGTGAGTTATGATGCGCTCAGCACCTGTCTGCATATATCTCTCTTCAGCGTATATACACTGAATAAAAAATTCCACCATGTACCTTTACATGCCAGCATTCATCTGACCACACCCCCATCCGCTTACCTACATAAGCAGGGGTGGGGCCACACACTCATCTCCTTCCCAACAAATTTCACCACAATGAAAAATCAAGGGCCGCAGCGGCGTCCAGGTGCTGAGCGCACCATAACTCACAGAACTGGGTTATATACATAACCCTTCGTTCTGTTTCGTTATGGCTTGCTCAGCACCTGTCTGCATGACAGGGGCTGAGCGGAGCCATAGCCCGACAAATGCACCCCGCTGAGGCCCCCCACAACCATCAGACCGGGGAGGACCGAGCCCCCCCGACCCTCCCTAATGGAGGATACCCACCCTATTGGAGGTTCACGGGAGGGCGACGGATCCAACCGTGCGAAGAGGCACTCAAGCAACTCAACGCACAGGGTGAGCAGACCGTGGCTTGACCCCACGACTACACACACGCACAACCCGCATGCCACCCGGGAACGAACGGAAGGAACAACCTCGTTACTGCCCCCAAAATCACGGGGTCAAGAGCAAACCCAACCCCGTGGCAAGGCCGTAGCAGCGGAGCGCGAAGGAAGACCCAGACCCACTGAAGGGACTGGATCCCCTGAAAAAGGGGGCCCGGAGAGGTCAATGACGCCAGGCATCAAGACCCCACCATGTGGCCACTTAGTGACACCGCCCCCCACATCGCCAGCGTATTTGGATAAGGCCCCTCCAAGAGCGGGCCCTTTCCCCCCCATAGCACACCGCCTGGCACACTCACCCTGCAGAACAGGCAGTCAGCATGGCCGTAAGCACTCAAAAGGTTAACCAACGGAAGCAGGCAGTGTACCGGGGAAACCAGGCAACAGGCTGTAACCTGAGCCTGGAGCACTGCGGACGAGACAGGCGCCAAAGGAGTCAGCTGAAAACAGCCCCCCCGGCGGAAGGGGCGTATGCTGGCGTTGTTGATCCCCATGACGAAGCCTCCATTAAAAAAAAACCACCCAGAGGGGTCGAGGCAGAGAAGGCTGACATGATTGGCAGACGTCATGAACGTGCAGGGGCACACTCAACTGGGTAACCCGGGAGTTGACTCTGCTCCAACACACCAGGGAATCAACCACCCTCTCTGTACAGACGGTGGTTGTTCCTATAACCCCTCAAGAAAAAACTCCAAAACACACCTGCGGGTATACACTGGCTATACCGCAGTACAAGTGTTTCAGTTTTCAAAAAAGGGTTATCCCAGGCCTACGGTATCAACGAAACTTTACTTCGGACCGGGCCCGGCGGCACGGGAGGCACAGGGTTACCAGAGGAGGTCCAAGACCACCCCAACAGCCCCCTCTTCGCCACGCGTGAGAGAGGAGCGAAAAGAATGGAGAACCAGCCCTAAGCACACCGCACTTGGTATTCCCAGGCGGTCTCCCAACCAAGTACTAACCAGGACCGAACCTGCGTAGCGTCCGAGATCGGACGAGATCGGGCGTGTACAGGTTGGTATGGCCGTAAGCCATTACGATAGTGCAGAGTACAACATTTACCCAACAAAGGGTCTCCATAGCGCCTAACCCTGTGACACCCGGACCGACCCGGCATTTTTCCCCCCGAAAAAAGCACAAGTCCCTCAGGGTACCAGAACAGCAGATCTGCATCCCCGGCGGACAACGGGTTAACTGACCTGGACCAGCGCGACCAGACCAGTCCCGTGTCCTAACCACGCCGACATGCCCACCCCAAGGGCGTGAGACCCCTCTACCTATGTTCTGATCTATTCCGTTAACATCCCCCAGATATGAACGAGAATTCATCGAGACAACCTAGTAAACTGGCGCTCGGAAGAGACAAAACTCCATCCCAGTTGCCCTATAAAAACGCTGTTTTAACAAGCAACCAAGGCGCACTTAGCCCCTGTGTGATTCTTTAACAGAAACACACCGAGCCAGCACTATGTATGCGTCGAGACCCAAACACATCAATGGATAGTCTAGCAAGACACCAAACATTGTTCCTCCAAGTCGCCTGGGAGAACGACATGAAGCCGTCGTGCTTCATGTACCTTCCTCTTTTTATTCAAAAAAGAAAGAACACAGACTGACATGAATCCCACGTGACGCAGCTGAGGGTAAACATTTTTACATTTTTACATCCCACCATCCTCGCCATAGGGAGGAGACGGAAATCCCCAGAGAGACATCCCACGCGAGCTGTATAGATTGAAAAGAATATATTGCAACATTGAGCTATGTAATATTTGGGTTAGGGCTCTCCGAGGAGGAGGCACTGAACCAATACACACTCAATAATCGAATTGAATCGAATACACACACAATAGAGCAGAACTCCTTTTTGAAGTTCTACCCACCTTGACAATCTGAGGAGGAGGCTCTGAACTCTGAGGAGGCTCCCTCACAGGGAAGGAGAGTCCTAACTCACAGAAGGCCCGAGGAGGAGCTTCGTGAGGAGGAGCTCTGACAACTCCCTGAAACAGATCCATAACATGGACCTGAACAACTCACGGAAGTCTTACCAACAGAGACGCACACAGTGACGTACTCTATGGCGGGGGGATTTCTGCGGTGCACACGCCCAATCTTCCAGGGCGTGGGACCAGGAAACTCCCCCCCCCCTCTTACCCTGTAACGTGCCGAACAGCAACGTGACAGGAACCTTGAAAGACAGGAGGTTTTAACCCCTGACCAATCAAAAAGGGGAGGAAAGGATTACCAGTTCACCCCTTTACGACCCCACACCCATGATACGATGTAATGACAAAAAAGAGCATGACACAGTCATAGTCAGCTACATGAAGTGTCTAACAGCTTCACACAGCTCATGTGCTAACCTGCTATCTGATTTTTACTAAGGAAAAAACACAGAATAGAGAGGGCCCCCTTAAGAGCCCCGGTACCAGACTTACACATGTGCTTCTGTGGCCAAACCTAACCCAGTTGTAGATCACAAGACACACAACCCTTTATCACAACAAAAAATGGCAAGTACACTCTTGCTACAGAGGAACGCCGTTTTTCATAACGAGAGAATACAGAATCCTCGATTATGTATTGGCCACAGGCCTTGCTAAGCACACACGATAAGCGACCAAACAATCTTTTCTTTAGGAAAACATCGTTATTACAAAACATTTAGAAGGGAAGGAAAGAAGAAGTGTTTAAGGTCCGGTCGGGACCTTCCTACCCTGAGCGTAGGCCAAGCGAACTGCAATCTGGCTAACGGGGCACCGACGTTGAACACAGCATTCCTGTGTTGACGACAAGGGCAGCGTCGCTGCGCCACCCAGCCGCTACGGTTCTCCATGTTGACGCAGTCCTCGCCGGCCGGGCTCCCGGTAGGTTCAACTAACATCCTCTGTCAAAGATGACGTCATAGTCAGAGTGTTTAAGGCATGTTATAGTCACAGAAAACGTTCAACAGGGTAGCATTAAGCTAACAGCCGTTCGGCTGATAGCAACAAGCTAACGATTACTAGCCTGGTAAACACAGCGAGCTAACGCCGCAGCTAACAGCTGCGCAGCTAACAGCTGACTGGCTAACACAGTAGTCCACAAACTAGCACGCAAGCTAAGCAGCTATCACCTGAACTGTACACAATGACATAACAAGCCACACTTCAGACAGGCCGCTGTCCCAATCCCTTCCCTAACAGGGAAAAGAAAAAGAAAGTCAGAACACAGTTGTCAACGGTGATCCAGACATACAGCGGGGCCCTTTGAGCATGGAACTCGCGATAAAGAAGATCCTATGCCCACATTTCCTCGTTAGGGTATACTTTCATTTGTATATGAAAGATGGGGCCTGCACGGGACAGAGAAGCATCCGCTCGAGAATCCTGGGATCACCAGGATCTAGTCGCGGCCCACTAGATTAACCATCATGGGCGTCAGACCAAGATCCTCCGACCACCGTTTAAGCCGAGCAGAGGACCCTAGCCTGGAGTCGGCGTTTCGTAAATTGTCAGTTAACCCCCACAGCATCAACAACAACCAGAGCTCGCAAGCAAAACAGTACGTACCCAACCTGGAAACAACCGCTTCTCACAACAGTCGGTGCGTCCTACAGTCCAGCTGTGTTGCCGGAGGGTCTTACCCCATCCAGCCGCAGCAAGGAGGACTGTAGCTGGGAAGCATGTCAGCGGCGTGAGCTCCTAATACGAAAAAGCCGTTGAAGGTCGGAATGATCCAGACACTCCAGTAACGAAGACAATATCGCCGTATTTTCTCTAAAATAGTGAGAGAGAAAATAAAGATATGATGTCAACGTATCTCCTTGTTCTTCTGTTTTCCTTTCCTCAGACTAAATATGTTTCTCCACGTCAAGTGGGCATGTGAGCAGGCACTTCCTGTGGATGAAATTTGAGAAGGAGATGAGTATGTGGCCCCACCCCTGCTTATGTAGGTAAGCGGATGGGGGTGTGGTCAGATGAATGCTGGCATGTAAAGGTACATGGTGGAATTTTTTATTCAGTGTATATACGCTGAAGCGAGATATATGCAGACAGGTGCTGAGCAAGCCATAACGAAACAGAACCATAAATAACGATAGGTTATAAAACTATAACCAAGTTCTGTGAGTAATGGTGACGCTCGGCGTCACTCTCTGCACTGTACCTCGCTTGTGCACGCGCACTGAATAAAAAATTCCACAATGCACCTTTACATCCCAACATCCGTCTGGCCACACCCCCATCAGCTTACCTACATAAGCAGGGGTGGGGCCACACACTCGCCTCCTTCCCAAGCTTTCACCACAAGGCGAGATCAAGGGCCGCAGTGGCGTCGGACGCCGAGCGTCACCATTACTCACAGAACTTGGTTATAGTTATAACCTATCGTTCTGTTTCGTAATGGCTCTCGCTCGGCGTCACTCTCTGCACAAGGGAGGCAGAGCGAGAGCCATCGGCCGACAAATATACCCCGCTGAGGCCCCCCGCAACCATCAGATCGGGGAGGACCGAGCCCCCCCGACCCCCCCTAATGGAGGGCACCCCCCCTATTGGAGGATCACGGGAGGGCGACGGATCCGACCGTGCGAAGAGGCACTCAAGCAACTCAACTCACAGGGTGAGCAGACCGTGGCCTGACCCCACGACTACACACACGCACAACCCGCATGCCACCCGGGAACGAACGGAAGGAACAACCTCGTTACTGCCCCCAGAATCACGGGGTCAAGAACAAACCCAACCCCGTGGCAAGGCCGTAGCAGCGGAGCGCGAAGGAAGACCCAGACCCACCAAAGGGACTGGATCCCCTGGAAAACGGGGGCCCGGAGAGGTCAATGACGCCAGGCATCAAGACCCCACCAGGCGATCACTTAGTGACACCGCCCCCCACATCGCCAGCGTATTCGGATAAGGCCCCTCCAAGAGCGGGCCCTTTCTTCCCAATAGCACACCGCCTGGTACACTGACCCTGCAGAACAGGCAGTCAGCATGGCCGTAAGCACACAAAAAAGGTTAACCAACGGAAGCAGGCAGCGCACCGGGGAAACCAGGCAACAGGCTGTAACCTGAGCCTGGAGCACTGCGGACGAGACAGGCGCCAAAGGAGTTAGCTGAGAACAGCCCCCCCGGCGGAAGGGGCGTATGCTGGCGTTGTTGCATGACCAAGCCTCCATTAAAAAAAACCCACCCAGAGGGGTTGAGGCAGAGAAGGCTGACATGATTGGCAGACGTCATGAACGTGCAGGGGCACACTCAACCGGGTAACCCGGGAGTTGACACTGCTCCAACACACCAGGGAATCAACCACCTTGTTGTTACCCTTCGGCTGATAGCAGCAAGCTAACGTGTACTAGCCTGGTAAACACAGCGAGCTAATACCGCAGCTAACAGCTGCGCAGCTAACAGCTGACTGGCTAACACAGTAGGCCACAACTAGCACGCAAGCTAAGCAGCTATCTGCTAAGTAGCTACCACCTGAACTTGTACACAAACGATATAACAAGCCACACTTCAGACAGGCCGCCGTTCTGAAACCCTCCTCACCTTTTAAGAGAGAAGAGAAAAAGAGATGTCAACACAGTTTACAACGGTGATTTTACCAGACATCCGGCGGAGCCAGCACAAGTCCCATTTGGGCTGTAGCCGACTTGAACATGGATCTCCCGATAACGAACATCCATGCCCACATTTCCTTGTGAGGGTATACTCTCATTTGTATATGAAAGATGGGGCCTACACAGTGACAGAGAAGCATCCACTCGTCCAGAGAATCCTGGGATCACCAGTTACTGGTCGTGGCCCACTAGTTGACTATAATGGGCTTCAAACCAAGATCCTCCGCCGTCGCCTAAAGGCTGAACAGAAGGACCCTAATCTGGGGCCGGTTTTCGTAAACATTGTCAGTTAGCCCCCATAGCACTAACAGACAAGTGGTGCTCGCAAGCAAACATTACTCACCAAACCTGGAACCCACCGCTTCTCACAACAGTCCAGCTGTGTTGCTGGAGGGTCTTACCCCATCCAGCCGCAGCACGGAGGATTGTAGTTGGGAGGCATGTCAGCGGCGTGAACTCCTAATACGAAAAAAACTGTGGAGGTGTAGAATGATCATCATCTTCCAGACACTCCAGTAACGAAGACAATATCGCCGTATTTTCTCGAAAATAGTGAGAGAGAAAATAAAGATATGATGTCAACGTATCTCTTGTTTTCCAACTTTCTTCTACTAGCAACCTCGTCAAGTGGGAATCTACCGAAGGCACTTCCTTGTGGTGAAAGCGAAGAAGGAGGCGAGTGTGTGGCCCCACCCCTGCTTATGTAGGTAAGCTGATGGGGGTGTGGCCAGACGGATGTTGGGATGTAAAGGTGCATTGTGGAATTTTTTATTCAGTGCGCATGCACGAGCGAGGTACAGTGCAAGTTTCAAGTTTCAAGTTTCTTTAATAGTTGTCATACAGAAGTACAGAATACTTTTATACAAAATGCTTCTTACTGTTACGCTCCAGAGACTGTGCAAGACAAGATAAGTATGAAATAAAATAACATAGTATAGCATGTAAATTAGAAGTAAAAAAAATGAGGTCACAGTGTTCAGTATAGACATATGTACAATGTTCGATGCAGAATAGACGTAACTGAGTTACCATATAATATACAATACTATGCAGTGTACTAATATACAATACTATATAGTGCAAGGCAGAAATGGGATGAGGTGCAATGATGGACGAGTGACGCCGAGCGAGAGCCATTACGAAACAGAACAATCTGTATAGTCAAAGTCACGCCTCCAAGAGGAGTTAAACTTAGATAGCTATCTGTATAGTATAGCATTGTTAAGCTGTGTTGGGAAATGTGTGCCGTGTGGAGGTTTGAATATTACACCAGAAGGGCTTCTGTTCTGAGTATGAAGAGGCACTGCAGCAGGAGTAACTGTGCGTGTGTGTGTGTGTGTGTGTGTGTGTGTGTGTGTGTGTGTGTGTGTGTGTGTGTGTGTGTGTGTGTGTGTGTGTGTGTGTGTGTGTGTGTGTGTGTGTGTGCATGCGTGCGTGCGTGTGTGTGATTGTGTGTGTGATTGTGTGTGTGTGTGTGATTGTGTGTGGGTGTGTAGGTGTGTGTGTGTGTGTGTGTGTGTGTGTGTGTGTGTGTGTGATTGTGTGTGTGATTGTGTGTGGGTGTGTAGGTGTGTGTGTGTGTGTCACAATGAAGCCTTCTCCTTATTCTGTTTCTGCTGCAGAGCAGTGGGTGGACACACTCAATTACAGGCTTCACGAGCTCTCTCAGTCACACACACACAGCTCTGCGGAGAGAGAGAGGGAAGAGGATGAAGGGAGAGATAAATAGTCTATAACCCCCTTCGGCATCACTCCATCATTAAACCCATAGGGTCTTTCCTGAACCGATGATGCAATAGCCCACCTCTCCCTTAACCCGCATGCGCAAACCCAGCCAACAAAGATAAACATCGTACAACATAGCTGCAGTTAGTCGCTTGTTCACCAACAATCTCAACATTTGTATTCTAGACATTTTCAACAAGTCAAAGGAAGACAAATATTAGCTAGCTTAACTAGCGTTGGCTCATAAACACAGAACCGGATGACACAAGTTGTTCCGCTAGCGCAGTGGTTCTCAAAACTTTTTACACCAAGTACCACCTGAGAACGTAGCTGGCTCTCCAAGTACCACCATATGACCGGCAGACCGGCGTTAAAGTACAATCTATTCAGCTATGCACAGTTCACGCAGGAGGCAAATGTATTCCTAATACCATTATTTATTGTTAACTTTTGTCAGACACAGCCACAATGTACAAAGGGATAGCACTAGAACTAGCAAACGCTTCCACACAACTCATACAATGCAAGGGGCATTGAGAACATAATAACTAACATTCTCACATAGCAAGTGAGAAAATTAAGAACAACTGTATTTCAGCAAATGTACTTAATTCTCTCTCTATCTCTCTCTCTCTCACACAGCAAGCAATTGTCCCTCATTCTCTCTCTCTCTCTCTCACACACACACACACACACACACACACACACACACACACACACACACACACACACACACACACACACACACACACACACACACACACACACACACACACACATTTTGTTACAAAAACTTAATTTCCTGCATTCTGGTTTTTTTATTTTTTTATTTTTACCCTTTAAATGCCAGTGTTTGTGATGGGCATCACAAATTATTGTAAAAAAGAAAAGAAAACACATATTCAATACATGTTTGAATGTTTACCCTTTAAATGCCAGTTTGTGTGATGGCATCACAAATTATTGTTAAAAAAAACACAAAAAAAAGTAAAATATTTTCAATATATCAAATGCAAAGTACATTTTTCTGGGGGGGATTATTACAGGCTAGGCATGTGTCACAATGACAATGACAATGATTAGCAGCAACACAGATTTTGATGGATTTTTTGTAATGTCAGATTTAACACCAACTCTTTTCAGAAAAGTGGGAGTACTTCATTTTTTATCTGACATTACAAAAAATCTAAAAAATAAATGGTTATGATCAGGGCTGAAGTTGAATTAAAGATTTATGACTGTTTAGACTGCATTACTCTCTGTCACAGTGATCTCCTGGTTGTTCCCCACTTAGGTTATCTAACTATCGCGCCGCCGCAACCAGAAACACTGGCCTGGCCTGCTTATAAGTTCAGTGGCCTGACAATTTTTTTTTTTTTTTTTTCCCAAGTACCACCAGCAGTACCACCAAGTACCACTAGTGGTACGCGTACCACAGTTTGAGAACCACTGCGCTAGCGATAACAACAATAATACTTCCGGTTGGGGGGTTTCAAAATAAAAGAGCAAAGTCGAAAACACCGAAGCTATTGAAAGACGTTTATTTTGTACATTTGTGGCAGCATTACAGAATTTTCAGTGGTTTCATTTTGGACGGACATATTTCTTGAGACGATTTCGTGTTTACGGAAAACTTTTTGAAATGAAAACTAAAAAGATCGGTTCCGTCTCCGTGTGGATGTGGCCTTAGGTAGGCTACCCTGAATTCTGGCAGGGCTATGGCTTATAGCCTTTTAGGTTTTCTAATGCCGATTAATAACATAACTGGCATTATTTTTGCCTGAATAATTATTAATATAACACCAAATAAAGCTTGTTTTGTAAGCTTGTCGTCACTGAAAATTAGGGTAACCTCAGTGTCTCACAAGTTGAAATAAAGGTTTGAAATGAAATGAAAACGAAAGCCGTCAGGTTGAGAACCCATGAATGAATGAATGAATGAAAACTTTATTTAACAGATTGCAGAATGGGTACAATACAGTACGGCTCAATACATACAATTGAAAGGGGATGCAGACCTGAGAAAGACGTTTGTCTTGTTTCCATCAGGGTCCCCCATTTTCAATTCATATAGACATTTATGACATACACAACATACATGACATTTATGGCATAGGGACATATAGGTATTTAGTACTGATACATTTGTGACATAACGGTATTCAAATATACAGTACTGTTACCCCTAGATCCTGACAGAGTATATACATATGATGGGGAGGGGACTGTACATTAGGAGGGGGTGGGTGGGTGGGTGGGAGGGAAATATACATACGGCGGGGAGGGAATATATACATGCGGTGGTGAGGAGACTGTCTATTAGGAGGTGGTGGGGGTTTTGGGCATTTACGGTGGCCAGTTTCGAATTGCAGCCTCCCGTAGGTGCTCTTTAAGAGCGGTTTTGAATGTGGGCAGGGATTCACATTCCTTTACAGCTTTGGGTAGGGCGTTCCACATTGTTGTGGCATAATTGCGAAACGTGTTTAGTCCCTTGTTTGAGCCGAATCTGGGTTTAACATGATTTGTTGAGCTTCCTCTGGTGTAGTGGTTGTGGTATTCACTGACCTTTGGGAAGTATTTTGACATGTACATGGGCACCCCGGTCGTATAGTGTATCTTGTAGACCAGGCCCATTGCAAGTTGCTGTACTCTGTCGTCTACTCTAAGCCATCCTAGGTTGGCAAAGTGGGCAGGGGTGAGGTGGGTTCTGGGGTTCAGGTCAAGTAGTAGTCTGACCAGTTTGTTTTGTGATGTTTGTAATTTTGTTTTAAGCGCCTTTGAGGTGCTTTGGTACCATGAGGTGCACGCATAGTCATAGTACCCTTGAATGAGTGCTCCTGCCAGAGTCTTCAGGGTATTCTTGTTTACCAGAGAGGAGATCCGGTACAAGAATCTAGTTCTTTGGTTGACTTTTTTTATTACATTGGATGCCATTTTGTCACAGGAAAGATTTGCCTCTAGGATGGAACCCAGGTAGGTAATTTCGTCTTTCCTTGTGACAATATTGTCACCCACTGTAACTGAGAATCCGTCGGTCTTGCTGAGTTTGTTATTTGAACCGAAGAGAATGGACTCTGTTTTGCCCATGTGTAATGATAGTTTGTTATCAGCGAGCCATATGCAGATTTTGCCTAGTTCCGTGCTGAGGGTTTTTTCAACCTGCAATTTGTTCTTGTCAGAGACCAGCAGGGCTGAGTCGTCCGCAAACAGGAACAAGTTGCAGTCACAGGCTGACGACATGTCATTTGCATAAATTAGGAAGAGTAGCGGTCCTAGTATGCTTCCTTGTGGAACACCACATAGGTTTCACTTAGTCCTTACTGAATTACGATCCATTGCGTTTTGACTGGTAGCTGAAGTTATGCCTTAAAAGCAAGTAATTTTTTCCCGTGATTGTGTGCTTCTATTGCTGGGACAGAACATTTCTTGTTGTACGGGGGGAAATATGAATGAATATGCAAGGAAAGTGCTATGTGATCTTATGAGATAGACCTATCGGCACATGTCTCACCTCTTTATTAATTTCAAATGTGAAAGTAGAGGAGAGAGAGAGAGAGAGAGAGAGAGAGAGAGAGAGAGAGAGAGAGAGAGAGAGAGAGAGAGAGAGAGAGAGAGAGAGAGAGAGAGAGAGAGAGAGAGAATCAAGACGAGCAGTGCACAACATTATAATGAAAATAACTAAATCAAAAGGATTTCACAGTAACATTGTAAATTGTAATGGAAACACTCCATGTAGTATTATATTACATCATTTGCATGCATCTGTGTGTTTATTTGCATATTGAGTGGGGAAGCAAGATGTGATCACAAGTGGTCACTCGAGGATGAGCGTGGAGACACATTCTAATGCCAGGTGTGAACAGACGTACTTAGAGCGGATTCCATGTGATCAGATCACCCAGATCGGATCTTAACCCTTGTGTGGTGTTCTCCTTTAACCCTTGTGTGGTGTTCTCCTTTAACCCTTGTGTGGTGTTCTCCTTTAACCCTTGTGTGGTGTTCTCCTTTAACCCTTGTGTGGTGTTCTCCTTTAACCCTTGTGTGGTGTTCTCCTTTAACCCTTGTGTGGTGTTTGCGTTTCTGTTACTCTCCCAGTGTTCACAGGCCTGGTGGACCCACAACATTAGTGGGATTTAAAAACAATAAAGCCAAAACAATTCATGTAAAATACTCAACAGATGTTAACTTTATCTCAAGTATAAGCAGCATAAAGCATAATGGTTCATATTTGACATTTACCTCACAATGTTTTTTGTGATCACTGTAAAAAAGAAGAAACCATTATAATCAAGACATGAATGGAATAAATCATGTTGATCTTGAAAAACATAAATTAAACAAGGTGGAGGCAGACAGTGAAACGTTTAGTTTAGTTTTTATCATAATTTACACGTTTGAATCCACAATTTCCACACTGCATATAATGTGTAGGAGGGAGGGAGGAGTGCACAGTGTGCGCTCAATGAAAATGTGTTCTTTTATATATTTTTTTACAGAAAATGAGCCAAGTTCAATGAGTCTCAGGTAAAAAAAGACCACGTGCGTGCGTGTGTATGTGTGTATGTTGCTATCGGAGCACAGAAAGAGCAGAATGGACGTGCAAGCTCTCAAGAGTAGGCCCTACAATGCAAACAGGTATCTAACAACAAAGCCCTCTGGAGGCCCTTTATCATGAAGACTTGATGACTTGAGTGGCAGGATTCCTTGACCTGAAAACTATACCTCGTTAACTTGACTGAGGCTCACTGGAATTTACACACAAAGTCGATTTCATTGAGCTTCAGTCAGATTGTACAGGCAGGAGCTCGACCCCATTGATTTTGCATTGGTTTGGGGCGAACTATGTGGAGCTACAGTAGTATGAGGATCAGCATGGATTGTGCTGGGAAATGACTCTATCGATCAACATGATCACTGGTAGCAAATGGGGCTAGGGTTCCAAAAAACAGAACTATCACTTTAAGAGGAACATTCATTTAGGTCCCTTTTAACCAATAATAAACATCTGGCTGAAAACTGCCGCTCACTCGCTACATTTGCCTCTTAAATGGACCTTCCGACCCGATCATAGGAGAGAAAGAGGAGGAGGAAAATGATGGATAGAAGCAAATGATGGATAGAGGCAAAGGGAAGACGTGGTCGTCATTCATGATGATGCGGTCCTCCTGGTATAGATTATTCCACATGAGCGCTCGGAGGGACGCGGTGTGTAGGAATGTGTTCTGTGCCGTGGAACAATGCAAAGTGGCAGGTATCAAGGCAGCCACAGTCCCACCAGGTCCAGAGAAGTGGCCGATGAAAGCGCTCGACCGTGTGACGCTCGGAAGAGTGGCTTCTCTCGCCGCTTGCCGAATAGATTGTATCGTGCGGGTTCCTCCACAACACGATAGTATCCTTCACGTTTTTACGAGGCAGTTTATCACACGGCTACTCGACAACACAATCGTTATCCCTGGCGCGGGCCACCTAGGCTTTGTGCAGACTGCAGGCAAAAGTGGCACAAATCAGATTTATTTTCATGACAGTGTGAACAGCACCAATCACATGGAATCTGATCTTTTCCATTCTGATTTGGGCCACTTTCATATGTGGTCAGTATTTCAGTGTGCATCCATGGCTCAGCGCGATTTTTTAACCCTGGTGGTTCTTAGGGGTGCCATGTTGTGAAGTATTGTTGTGAATTTGGTTTTGAATCCAAGCCATCTTTCTTCAACTAGTGTACCACTGAGCTCATCTGACCAGTCCATGCTCTCCAGTTCTTGGTTAAAGGCCTCTCTAGAGTAGGTTTTGAGGTCCCTAGATGTGACTGTTTTGTGACAGCCAGCCTTTTGTTTTAGCTTTTTGCGGGTACAGAATATCATGTAATGATCACTTAACCCGCATGCTATCACCCCTTTGTTGGAGATCATGGACTTGTCAGAGGTCAGAATTAGATCAATGGTAGTTTGTGTTGAATCACATACTCTTGTGGGTTGGGTGATTAGCTGGCTGAAACCGTGCAGATCACAAAACCTACTGTTTGAGACCCGCATTGGGTCCAAACGTCCGCAATGCTACATCCCTGGACTCTTTCGAATCCCAACTCAGATCTCACCTCTTCACCAAATTTATAAATGACTGCCTGCTTTCCCTCTTTTCTTTTCTTTTCTTTTTTACTTTGTCGTTACTTTGTTCCTCCACTGTTAAGCGCCTTGGGTCTCATGAAAGGTGCTATTATAAATCCAATAAATTATTAAATTATTATTAGAGATGTCCGATATTATCGGCCTACCGATATTGGCATTCAAATGTAATATCGGAAATTATCGGTATCGGTTTTGAATTTTTATTTATTTATTTGTATTTATTTAACCTTTATTTACCCAGGCAACCAAGTAAGAACAGATTCTTATTTTATTTATTGTCAAAAGTATGCATAATGTTGTGTTAATTCCACGACAAGAGATATGTAATGTTAATGACCTGAAATGATGGGGGGGGGGTGAACCTTGCATATATCGGTATCGGTTGATATCGGTATCGGAAATTAAGAGTTGGACAATATCGGCATATCGGATATCGGTAAAAAAAAGCCAATATCGAACATCCCTAATTATTATTGTTCCGCTGCAACTTTCAAACTGCAGCGAGTTTGAGTTTTGTCTCTGATGCTGTGGAATTGAACTTCTCCTGTGTGGAAAAAAAAGGTGTATTGAGTGCCACCGGTGCCAGCGCGCCCGCTTTCATCTGAACCTGGTCTGATGCCGCGCCAGCAGTTTGTGCCAGCAGCCTCGCCGGGTGCCACCTTGCCGTAGGAGGCGAAGAGCCCATTCATCATCTGGGTGACAAGAGTTCTTTGCTTTGGCGCAGCAGATCGTCAGCTGAGAATCCACAGAGTTCTTCTCTCTCTCTTTCTCTCGCTCAGTCTCTCTCTCTCTGTCTCACCTCATCACTGTGTATTTTAAGCTTGTCTCTCTCCCCCTGCCGACTGGTTTCTCGATATAGATGGTGCATACCGATAGCCAGGATAGAACAGCTCACTGCAACGGCTGTTAGTGTCATCTTCGGTCGCCCTGGTGACGGCGGTCTAGGACTATCGATCAGTGAGAGAGGGGGGGGGTAGCAGGCGTCAGAATGTCAGACTGTCTCTCTCTCTCTCACACATGCACACAAAGAGAGCCGCGCTCCCTCTCCGCTCTCTGGAGACGTCTCCAGGGGACAAGAAGCCACAAGGCTGCACAGACATCTGACTCAGACTCGTCAGAAGATAATAATAATATAATAATAATAATACACTTTATTTGTATAGCACTTTTCATACAGAAGTTGCCGTTCAAAGTGCTTCACAACAGTAAAAAAAATACAGGCATAAGCGAGCATAAAAAAGATAGAGAACCAATCGTAATCAAGGGCACACAACATAAAATTAGTTTATATGCGGACGACGTAATATTGTTCATGCAAAGCCCCAACACCACATTGCCTCATCTACTCAAGTTGATAGAGAACTTTGGTGATTTATCGGGATTTAAAATAAATTGGCCGAAGTCGGCTTTCCTTCCACTTAACACCCATGCAAAAAAAGACACAACCCTCCCAGGTGAGATACCCATGGGAAAACATTTTAGATGCTTGGGTGTGGAAATATTTCCCACCATAAGACAAACGGTGAAGCACAATTACACAAAAATACAGAACAAAATCAAAGACGACCTGGACAGGTGGGCAAAACTTAAAAACTCAGTACAGGCAAGGGTATCAATAGTTAAGATGGATGTACTACCAAGAATCAACTTCATCAGTTCAATGCTACCGTTACCCCCTCCAGAGGGTTACTGGAAAAGATTACACTCCTCCACATACAAATTTATTTGGAATAACAAACCACCTTGCATAAAAAGATCCACCGCACAGAGAAATAAAGCAGACGGTGGCTTGGCAGTTCCAGATTTTTTCCAATATTTTAAGGCATACACATTAAGACCATTGACAATATGGTTTGATCCCCAGGCATTGGCTTCCTGGAGAAAATTGGAAGAAAACATAGTAGCCCCACATAGACTGAAGGACATAGCACACACTAAACTACCAATCAAGCACTGTGAGCGGAAATTTGGCCCCATAATTACCCATGCAATCCGGATATGGCGTGAAACACAAAAAAAATATCCTAACCCTCAAAAATGGCATAATCATACTCCCATATTCAATAACAATGCACTCTTAATGGAAAAACGTCCTATAAGATTCCCTATATGGGAAGAGCAAGGCATACACTCATTAGGGGATATATTTAATAACCAGGGTTTTTGTAGTTATGGAGAAATATGCACAAAATTTAACCTCACCGAGTCCACATGGCTTTTTTACATACAGTTACGCCTATGTTTGAGGTCTCACGGTGTTCCATTAGACATACCAGTTGAACACCACAGATACCACAAATTCTTCTATGAAAGAGATACATTGAGAGGTTTTGTATCAGGTTTTTATTATCAATTACTAAATCAAATCAAATCAAATCAAATTTATTTATAGGGCCCGACAACACACGTTAATGTCCCCATGGGCCGTACAGGTCTTCTTTAAACAAGTCAAGAAGACAACATAACAATAAGTCAAGAACAGAACAAGAACACCATAGGGTCCAAACATTTTTTAGATGAATGCAAATAAATGAAAGAATGCAAGCACTCCCAGACATACCCCACGCGAAGGTAAGGAAAAACTCACTAAAACCTAACAATAGGGAAAAAAGCTCCACAGGCAATGTGGAGGAGAGAAACCTTAGAAGGGCCGTTCAAGGGGGGATCTCCCTTCTTAGATGTCGGTGATAGTAGTGTTGCAGACGGACAGTTGGTAAGCATGCACTCATGTGTGTAGTGAAACACAGATGAGTGCATGCAATAGCAACTGTACATTTTGAAAAATTAAAGATAGAGTTGATAGCGGATCTATTTGAAGCACAGGGGCGGCGCAAGAGGGTCACGTCCTCCCCGTCTTAGTCACGGGACATTCAGCACTCCGGTCGTTGCTCAGGGACAGCCGGAGACAGGGGGAAGGGGGGGTGGCACAGAGAGGGTCGCGAACTCCCGGCATCATCGCGGGACATCCGGCACTCCGGTCACCACTACGAAACCTCCGAAGACAGGGGGGCACGCAGAGGGGGTCGCAGTCTCCCGGCCTTCGTCACGGGACGTCCAACACTCCGGTCAACACTCCAGGACAGCAAGTCATAGGAAGACAGGGAGACGGGACAGGCGTTAGACAGCTCATGAGATTGTAGTAGGCGGACATAGCAATAGATACAAGTGGTAGGCATATATGTGAATGGAGTAGATATATGAAGTAAGCGTATTATGTGAATAGAATAGAAGTACTTAACCCAGCAATGAAACCGCGTTGACTGTTAATCTGTTAACAGTCTGTTAATCAGTTGACAGGACCACGGACAGACGGCGGTGAATAACTGATCCAATGCCTCGGAGGTGCATGTAGAGCAGTCACTACAAGCTTGGCCAAGACCCCGAGGCATCCATCACCTTGGTCAGCGCCAGGAGACGGGTACTCAGAGAGAAGGGGGAGGGAGAGGGGGGGGGGGGGAGAGGGGGGGGGGGGGGGGAAGAGTTAGAGAGTTCCCATGTTTGTGGTGCTGCAAAGGAGCAGACATGTAGTACCCTGTAGTGCCATGTAGTACCCCGTAGTGCCATGTAGTACCCTATAGTACCCCATAGTGCCATGTAGTACCCCGTAGTATCCTGTAGTACCCTGTAGTGCCATGTAGTACCCTGTGGTGCCATGTAGTACCCTGTAGTGCCATGTAGAGCTGTGTAAGCCATGTAGTACCCTGTAATGCCATGCAGTACCAAGTAGTACTCTGTGGTACCATGTAGTACCCTGTACCCTAACTAAACTACCCTATAGTAAACTACCCAGTGGTACCATGTAGTACCCTGTACCATAACTAAACTACACAGATTAATCTAAAGGTCAGTCCCCGACCAGGTGAGATCAAGGTAGGTTGAAGGAGAGAGAGAAAAGATGAGTCTTAAGCAGGGATTTAAAAGCTTCGACAGAGCAGGCGCCCCTGATGACGGCAGGTAATTTGTTCCACAGGTAGGGAGCGCATAACGTCCTCGTATGAAACCCTCCAACTAGACTCTGTCTGGAGGAGGGATATACCAGACCTGGAAAGTGACTTTGATTGGCAAGAAGCATGGGCAAATGTCCGTCTTACATCAAGGAACCCGGACCATCAACAAATCAATCTTAACTATATTCATAGGACATACTTGACTCCTGTAAGACTGAACAAAATGGGCCTTAAACAAGACTCAAAATGCTCCCAATGCACAAATGGAGACGAAGGGACATTTATGCACATGTATTGGGACTGCCCACCAGTTAAGGCATTCTGGAAAGATGTGACCCATCAATTATCAAAACTCGTATCTTGGAATATACCAGTACACCCCTCTGTATTACTATTGAATGATGTTTTTGAGTTTGCAGTAAATCCACAGCTAAAGAGATTGGTTTTATCGGGTATCACAGTAGCTAAAAAACTGATCGCATCACGCTGGTTTTAACCGGAAAAAATGTGCAGGAAGGTTTGGTCTCTTACATATCTCGATGTGATTTATCAAGAAATATCTACAGCAAGAATTCTGGGTCTTAACGAATCCAAAATGTCAATGTGGTTAGAAGTGGTGGAGAGAATAAAAGCTAGCTTATAATGGTAGTGTCTGGTTAGAGTGAGGGATAATGGAGGTACTATCCAAGGAGGGGTCCGGGAGGGGGGGGGTTCGAGCTGGAGCATATGTGTGTAGGGTTTTAGAAAATAGGTATTAGGGGTATATCCTGTATAAGGCATTTGTATAATTGGTAATTTCGTTGGATATACACTATATACGTTAAAATATTATTATAGACTTTTTTTTGTTTTCTGTTCTGTACTTGCATGTCATTTTAGCCACCTTGTCTGTTAGTTTCATTATGCATTATGTGTTGAGTACTGACTTTTAATAATTTTTATTTTGCAATAATAAAAAAAAAAAAAAAAAAAAAAAAAAAAGATAGAGAGGAAGGCGGCCAGGTAGCGCAGCGGACTAAGCGTCTGTCTACCACCGCAGAGACACTGGCATCGAATCCGGCTGTCAGCGGTGCCTCCGGCTTGGCCGATCGTCATACTGACACAAGTGGCGGTGTCAGCGGGAGGGAAGCCGGTGGGGTGGTATTCTGGTCGTTGTAAACAGCGACTCCTACAGGTCGGTCAGGGCGCCTGCACAGCGAGGGAGGGAACTGGTGAAGGTAGTGTGTGACCCTCCCACGCGTTACACTTCACCAATGAGAGTCCTCGCTGCCAGGTGAAAAAAGGCTGCTGGCTGTCTCCTATGTATCAGACGAAGCATCTGATAGACTTCAGGGCTCCCTAGACCGGCAAGTAGGGGGCAAATGTGCGCAACAACCAGGAAGGGGAGGGGGGAATTGGCATAATGACTGAATTGAGATGGGAAGAAAATACAGAAAAATAGGAGAAAAAGTGGATAAAAAAAAAAGATAGAGAGGTACAGTAGCAAGGTAAGGTAAATCACAGTGTTTCACATTAGGATCTAGCATGCCTAATGCCAGCATCCAAGATACCAGTGTTGACCCCAAGAACGCCAACAAACATGCTGCAAACACTAGATGAATAAATACATTTCATTCAAAAATGTCTTTATGAAATAAAATAAAACTGTCCAAAATGTATCCAACTGAGTTTTCTTGCTTTTGCTTTTGTTCATGTTCATATTTCCAGACTTTTCTATTGTTGTTCTCTCGTGTTACATGTTGGTGTGTTTGTACCCCGATCAGGTGTTCCCAGTGTGATGTGTAATGTCTGGTTGTAGTCCCCTGTCCTGGTCTTGTAGTTCTTTGTTGTTTCCCTTCCAGGTGTATCCATCTGTAAATCAGCCCAGGTGTTTCTTGTCTCGTCATCCCCTTGTGCATAACTATTCTGTTCTCCCCTGTGTGTGGTGGCTGATCCTGTCTGTACAGTCCTCTGGTTTGTTTGTCGTCATCTTTATGTTATTCCTTCATTTAAAAACCATGGTAAATATAATTAAACATATTTTTGTTACTTTGGCTACCGTTTCCTATTATGTTACATTGACAAGACAACAAGACTTTTCATTAGTCAATGGTAACGTAATATCTAGTATGCAAGCTGAAGACATTTCCTACCTCGTATAACCTCATGCAAAGTAAATGTTCACCGTTTTCGTTGCTCTCGTAATGTTTATATCCAATCTGTGTTAAGTTTCACTTTAGCTTTTGACGAAGTTGTAATGAGTCGGACCTCCTTTGAGATCATATTAGACCAATCAATTTGAAGCACATGGGCATGTTTACACGCCTCCAGTGCACTAATTTTTGTGTTCCACTCTTAATTAAATTGACTGCAGTGCTGATCTGCCCTACAAAGGCCAAAAGCAGTAACTTCAGTTACTATAGTAACTGTACTGTACTGATAGCGTGAATACTTTCCCCCGGTACCGCCAGGAAATAGTTTCAACCTACTCTCAGAAAGATGCATATCAACACCCAAAGCAAAGAGACATAGAAGCGTGGCTAACAACGCTAACGAAGCAAACAGCGGGCGAAACGGAGTTCACGCTAACGACGCTAATAGCAAGAATACCGGAGCTCACGCTAACACTAGCGAAGCAAACAGCTGGCATGCCGGAGCTCACGCTAATTCTAGCGAAGCTAACAGCCGGCACATCGGAGCACACGCTAACGACGAGACGACGAGGAAAACAGAGCCACTAGCGACACGGCTAGCAAACACGACCCAGACCGAGCGAACGGCTAACAGCGAAGAGACTATCATGCGCCGAGAACGTCGCGGTAGCCAACGCCGAAGGTACGGGACCAGCGTTAACATGCCGGCTATTGAGAAGGCTAACGAGGCTTCACCAAGGCCACAGGACTGTGGAAAGAACCGGCAGACTAGGCCTAGCCCAAAAACAAACGGCCCCAAAACTGTTGGAAAGAAAAATGCTAACCTCACACAGAAAATAGACTGTATACTGATTGGAGATTCCACAACAAGGTATGTGGAGATGGCAAACACAGAAAATATCTGTCTAGACAATACATCTGTCAAAGAGCTGGCCGAAAAACTTCCAACACTAATCAGACCGGGAATAACAAAAATTGTCATTCACTCTGGATCGTTTGACATCCTGCGAAAGAAGACTGGCACAGAGACTTTGAAAGACGATTTCACACGTTTAATGAACACACTAGACAAACATCAGTCTGTGTACACAAACACTGATGTGTCCATCAGTGGACCAATTGCATGCTTTCGCAGAGGACAGGAAGCATTCAGTCGACTCCTACATTTGAATTCATGGTTAGGGGCTGCATGTCTCGTACACGGCCTGAAATTCATTGACAACTTCAATGTTTTCTGGAATAACCCAGAACGTTTTCAAAGAAATGGCTTCTTCCCAAATCGCTTAGGTTCAAAGCTCCTATCAGCAAACATGCGTCATGCCTTGATGGCCTCCAAGAATATTAAGCTCATACCAGCACGAGAGATAGTCATGAAGGACACAATCTCACCACGGATTACAGCAGCACAAGACGTCCCCCCCCCCCATATCACACAAGGCCATCTCGTCTGATCAAATGTCCCCGAAAGCACAGTACTGTCAGTACGGTGCAGAATAGCACAATTGCCATGCCATCTCTCAAAACATACAAGTAATCATAACCAGCCAATGGCATGGTGAAAAATATACACCATCAATGCGTTTACCTGCTATTAACCTCAGGGCCATCACGGTCAAGCCAAAGCAGACCTCCTCTAAAGAAGTCCAACAAATAAAATTAGCTTTCCTAAATGTCAGATCACTGAATAATAAAACTTTCTTAGTAAATGATCTGATTAAAGAAAATAACTTAGATTGCATCTGCCTAGTAGAGACATGGCTAAATAATGACACAGCTACATCAATAATGATAGAAGCTTGTCCACCAGACTATAACTTTTTTCAAATACCCAGAAAAAATAAAAGGGGCGGAGGAGTTGCAGCAATCTTCTCCTCAAAACTCTTGTTTAGAATCACAGAACTAGGCGAGTTCATGTCAATGGGATATCTTGCCATTGAACTAAAAACAGAATCAACTATTATTGTCACAATATACCGCCCGCCTAGACACTCACCAATATTTATACAGGAGCTCTCTGAACTGATCTCACTATGTGTTACCGGATATGATAAGGTGATCCTAAATGGAGACCTGAACATCCATTTTAATAAGAAAACAGACTCCAAAACTATGGAACTAAAAAATCTACTGGATAGCTTTGACCTAATACAGCATATAACAAATGCAACTCACCGGCTTGGGAATACACTAGACTTAGTTATAACAACAACTGGGCTAAGCATAACAAATATCTCAATAACTGAATTACCTCTCTCCGACCATCACTGTATATTTTTTGATACTCAAATAACCCTTACTAAAACAAAAAAAGAAATCATAGTTAAAAAGAGGCTCCTAAACGACAAAGCTGAATCAAAGTTCATTGATCTTATCAGACTACATGAACCACACAATCATGACAGCTCTCTAAATGAAATGGTAGAAAATCTCAATGATGCAATGTCATCTATATTAAATTCTGTCGCCCCATTAAAAACGAAAAAGAAGAAAACTAGAGCCTCGCCCTGGTTAAACTATAATACGGTCAACGAAGAAAAAAGGAAATGTCGTGCAGCGGAGCGAAAATGGAGAAAAACAAAAACCACCATATGCTGTGATATATACAAAGATGCTTTAACTGCTTATAATAAAACCATCCGCTTAGCAAGGAAAGATTACTTCTCTAAAATCATTACAGAAAATGCTGGAAACTCCAGAATCCTCTTTTCCACTATTAATGTACTACTCAACACTGCCCCTACACCTCCTCAGTCATCAACGGTTAAGTGTGAAGAACTTGCACTATTCTTTAACAACAAAATAACCTTGATCAGGGCCAGCATTACTCATGATGGAAATAAAGTTGATTGCGGCAAACCGTGCAATGTAACCATGAGAAGTTTCACATGCATCACATTAGATGTACTCTGCAAAACTGTCTCAGAATGTAACTCCTCCACCTCAGACATTGACCCTATACCTACAGCTTTCTTCAAACGGGTATTTAATAGTGTTTCAAGCCCTGTGCTAGATATCATAAACACTTCCCTTAGGACTGGTATTTTCCCGGATGCCTTTAAAACAGCAGTTGTAAAGCCATTACTAAAAAAACCTAACTTGGATAGTAATGAAATGGCAAATTATCGTCCAATATCCAACCTACCATTCATTAGTAAAGTACTTGAAAAGATAGTTTCAGTTCAAATAAATTCCTTTCTTGAAGAAAACAACATCTTAGAAGAATTTCAGTCAGGATTCAGAAAATATCATAGCACTGAAACTGCCCTCACCAAAATAATCAGTGACCTCAGACTAAACTCTGACGAGAATAAGATCTCCATCCTTATCCTGTTAGATCTCAGTGCAGCATTTGATACAATCGATCACGATATTCTAATCGATCGTCTTGAAAACCATGTCGGTTTCTCAGACCATGTGCTAGGCTGGTTTAAAACATACATCAGAGGGAGGAAATTCTATGTTAAACTAGGAGATCACATGTCTGATATATACGACAACAACTATGGAGTTGCACAAGGGAGTTGCTTAGGTCCTTTACTCTTCTCCCTTTACATGTTACCGCTGGGTGATATCATCAGAGAACATAATGTAGATTTCCATAGCTATGCGGATGATACACAACTGTACATATCTGCTGAACCAAATGATACAGCGATTAGCTCCATTACAGACTGCTTACTGGCAATAAATAAATGGATGAGTAAGAACTTCCTGAAACTAAACGAGAACAAAACTGAAATTCTAATTATCGGCTCCAAAACTAAAAAAGAAACATTAATAAAGAACCTGGGGGGACTAACCCCTTGGATCAAATCTGAGGTCACTAGTCTTGGGGTTGTCATAGATTCAGAACTGAACTTCAATTCTCATATTAGCAAAGTGACGAAAACATCGTTCTTCCATCTCAGAAATATAGCAAAAGTACGACCATTTATTAATCAGCACGATGCTGAGAAGCTAATTCATGCATTCATATCTAGCCGGTTAGACTACTGTAATGCACTTTTCACAGGTCTCCCTAAGAAAACCACAGAGAGGCTTCAGCTAATCCAAAACTCTGCAGCCCGACTGCTAACTAGAACCAAAAGGAGAGAGCACATTAGTCCAGTCTTAGCCGCTTTACACTGGCTTCCTGTAACATTTAGAATTGACTTTAAGGTCCTTCTCCTTACATACAAAGCTCTAAATGGACAGGGACCTAGCTACATCGCCAACACTCTAATAAATTACACACCAGCAAGAACACTGCGATCATCAGCTGCTGGACTACTAGAGGCTCCCAGAAGCAGTCAAAAGAGGATCGGTAATGCAGCCTTTATCAACTATGCCCCAAAACTATGGAACAAACTACCCCAAAACATCAGGGAAGCCAACTCGCTAGACATCTTTAAAAGACAGCTTAAAATCTCTTTGCTCAGGCATTTCACTGATAGATATCTGCTACCACCTAGTGGCAAGAGGAAACATCAGGGATATCCTGACACAACTTGTATTTATTCTTACCCTGCCTACTCTTTTACACTGCCTATCAAATTCATGTGTCGGTTATTGCACTTTTTACTTCTTACTGATGACTATTTTTAAACTGAATCATTTTAAACTATTCTTATTATTTGCCTATTAGGATGCTAGATCCTAATGTGAAACACTGTGATTTGCCATATCTTGCTATGCTCGCTCATGCCTGTATTTTTTATGTCCGTCGGTTATTGCACTTTTTACTTCTTACTGATGACTATTTCTAAACTGAATATTTTTATTATTTGAATTACAGGAGTATTACTGAATAGAGAGCCTATTAGGATGCTAGATCCTAATGTGAAACACTATGATTTGCCATATCTTGCTATGCTCGCTCATGCCTGTATTTTTTATGTCCGTTCTATTTTATAATTTTTTCTTCTTTTTTTTTTATTTTTTTTTACTATTTTTAAACTGAATCAGTTTAAACTATTTTTACTATTTGTGTTACTGAAACTGTAAGCGGAGAGCCTATTGGGATGCTAGATCCTAATGTGAAACACTGTGATTCTACCTGTCTATCTTTTTATGCTCGCTTATGCCTGTATTTTTTACTGTTAACTTGTGAAGCACTTTGAACTGCAACCTCTGTATGAAAAGTGCTATACAAATAAAGTTATTATTATTATTATAAGGCGGTTGTCCTTCCGTGTTCGGTTTACGCGGCCTGATTGGCCACTGACACTTCTCTCAACGCCCAATCGCGTTACTCCTAACGCTCGCTCCTAACTTTCAGAACTTCTCTCAGTTCCACAAGTCCATCACATCAGCTACCTACCTGCATCAATATACTACTAACTATCAACTAACTCGCTACCGCCGTGCATCAATATACTAACTAACTAGCACATCAATGCACTAACTACTACCACTGTGCATCGCTATACTGCTACCGCCATGCATCAATATACTAACTAACTAGCACATCAATGCACTAACTACTACCGCCGTGCATCGCTATACTGCTACCGCCGTGCATCAATATACTAACTAACTAGCACATCAATGCACTAACTACTACAGCCGTGCATCAATATACTAACTATCACATCAATGCAGTAACTACTACCGCCGTGCATCGCTATACTGCTACCGCCGTGCATCAATATACTAACTATTGATGTGATGTCGATTGATATGAATAGCTAGTTACGTTAATATAGAGAGATGAAAACAATACGTTATTTATATTGATGTGATGTCGATTGATATGAATAGCGCGTTACGTTAATATAGAGAGATGAAAACAATATGTTTTTTATATTGATGTGATGCCGATTGATATGAATAGCGCGTTACGTTAATATAGAGAGATGAAAACAATACGAGGAAATGGGCTACGTTAGAGAGATGAAAACAATACGAGGAAATGGGCTACGTTAATATAGAGAGATGAAAACGGGCTACGTTAATATAGAGAGATGAAAACAATACGAGGAAATGGGCTACGTTAATATAGAGAGATGAAAACAATACGAGGAAATGGGCTACGTTAGAGAGATGAAAACAATACGAGGAAATGGGCTACGTTAATATAGAGAGATGAAAACGGGCTACGTTAATATAGAGAGATGAAAACAATACGAGGAAATGGGCTACGTTAATATAGAGAGATGAAAACGGGCTACGTTAATATAGAGAGATGAAAACAATACAAGGAAATGGGCTGTGGAACGGAAGGACTTGGGCTGTGGAACTGAAAGCTAGGCGCAACGCGATTGGGCGCTGAGAGAAGCGTCAGTGGCCAATCAGGCCGCGCAAACCGAACGCGGAAGGACGACCACCTTGGGGAAAGTATTCACGCGTACTGATATAGTATTATTAGTACATACACATGTATAGGGATACAGATGTAGTGGTATTCATACACACGTAGAGGGGTACAGATATAGCTGTATAAATACACATGTAGAGGGGTACATATATAATGGTTTAAATACACATGTAGAGGGGTACAGATATAGTGGTATAAATAACCATGTAGAGGGGTAAAGATATAGTGGTATAAATAACCATGTAGAGGGGTAAAGATATAGTGGTATAAATACACATGTAGAGGGATACAGATATAGTGGTATAAATACACATGTAGAGGGGTACATATATAATGGTTTAAATACACATGTAGAGGGGTACAGATATAGTGGTATAAATAACCATGTAGAGGGGTAAAGATATAGTGGTATAAATAACCATGTAGAGGGGTAAAGATATAGTGGTATAAATACACATGTAGAGGGATACAGATATAGTGGTATAAATACACATGTAGAGGGATACAGATATAGTTGTATAAATACACATGTAGAGGGATACATATAGTGGTATAAATACACATGTAGAGATTAAAGATGTTGTGGTATAAATACACATGTAGAGGTTTACAGATATAGTGGTATAAATACACATGTAGAGGTTTACAGATATAGTGGTATACAGTAAATACACATGTATAGGGTTACAGATATAGTGGTATAAATACACATGTAGAGGTTTAGATATAGTGGTATAAATACACATGTAGAGATTAAAGATGTTGTGGTATAAATACACATGTATAGGGATCAGGGGAGGAAATTAGGCCACTTTACTCGCCAAATGCGAGTATTTTTTACGTTTGGCGAGTGATTCATGAAGACCACTCGCCAGTCTGGCGAGTTGACAGTGCCACGAGAGCACTGCACAAGACCCGCGGACATATATAATGTTTAATAAAAGTTCCCGCAGTACTGGCCAACCCGCGGACATATATAATGTTTAATAAAAGTTCCCACAGTACTGGCTAACCCGCGGACATATATAATGTTTAATAAAAGTTCCCGCAGTACTGGCCAACCCGCGGACATATATAATGTTTAATAAAAGTTCCTGCAGTACTGGCCAACCCGCGGACATATATAATGTTTAATAAAAGTTCCCGCAGTACTGGCCAACCCGCGGACATATATAATGTTTAATAAAAGTTCCTGCAGTACTGGCCAACCCGCGGAAATATAGAATGTTGAATAAAAGTCCCGTGGTACTGGCCATCAGTCAAGGAAGCACTCGCAAACAGATAACGTTAAACACAGAAGATGGAAAACAGACAGACTGAGCAACGGGGAACTGCATCCAACCCTAGTACAACTCTCGAGTCCAAGGCAAGGACACATTTAAATTACAGAGGTGTATGTTAGGAGATGCTTCCAGCTGCAGACCTTCAGACCAGCGCTTACAAGCCCCGCACATACAAGCACCGCACATAGCAACCCCTCGCTTCCATTGGCTGATTTTGGTGACGTGATTTGGGTCCCACCCAATGGCTGAGGTTCTGCAGACGCCTCTCTGATTGGTTGGGCTCCATTTCTGCAGCCCCCTCTTTGATTGGTTGAGCGAAGCCCCTCTCTGATTGGTTTAGCTCGCCATGCGGTAAAATGCGGATGTAATGTTATCATCTCAAGAAGATACAAATAAATATACCACCAGATTCGCGTTTATAACGTTATTTCGCGTGACTTCGCGGTTTATTCATAACGTTATGCACATTTCACAACACAGCCAGCTGTCAGAAACTGTACATTGTAACGTTATATGTTTATTCACGTAACGTTATTTCACGTGACGCGTTCAACTTGTTTACACTCCCCACTTACTGAAACTGTACCATGACGCACTTGATTGATTGATTGATTGAAAAGTTTATTAACAGATTGCAGAATGGGTACAGTACAGTACAGCTCAATACATACAATTGTTAAGGGGATGCAGACCAGAGAAAGACTTTCGACTTGTTTACATCAGGGTCCCCCATTTTCAATTCATCATAACATATATGACATACATGACATACAGATAGACAGTACTGCTACATCTATACATTTATGACATATCAGATTTGCAAATACAGTCAGTACTGTTTGTGATACAAAAGTGTCCAGAAAAGGAGTGTATATACATTTGGCATAGAAACTGTACATTGGAGGAGGTTGGTTGGGTGGGGTGGGGTTGGGTGGGTTGGGTGAGGGCTGTACATTGGAGGTGGGGGGGGGGGGGGGGGGGGTTGGGAAGGGGACACACACACATTTTACACTGTACATTGGAATATTGACAAAGCCTTACTTGGTCATTTACTGTACAACTAGGTTAGGACATTTGTAGGGGCCAGTTTCGAATTGCAGTCTCACGTAGGTGTTTTTTGAGAGTGTTTTTGAAGGTGGGTAGTGATTCACATTCCTTTACAGCTTTAGGCAGGGCGTTCCACATTGATGTGGCATAATTGCGAAACGTGTTTAGTCCCTTGTTTGATCCGAATCTGGGTTTTACATGATTTGTGGAGCTCCCTCTGGTGTTGTGATCGTGGTATTCACTGACCTTTGGGAAGTATTTTGACATGTACATGGGTACCTTGGTCGCGTAGTGTATCTTGTAGACCAGGCCCATTGCAAGTTGCTGTACTCTGTCGTCTACTCTAAGCCATCCTAGGTTGTCAAAGTGGGCAGGGGTGAGGTGGGTTCTAGGAGTCAGGTCAAGTAGTAGTCTGACTAGCTTGTTTTGAGATGTTTGTAATTTGTTTCTTAGTGCCTTTGAGGTGCTTTGGTACCATGAGGTGTGCACTCCCCACTTAACCCAGTTAATGCCTTAACTAGACAGTTAACAATATAACATTTAGATTAATTAACCCAGTTAATGCCTTAACTAGACAGTTAACAATATAACATTTAGATTAACACAGTTAATGCCTAACTAGACAGTTAACAATATAACATTTAGATAGAGAGGCTGGTGGTCAAGTCAAGAGTTTTATTTGTCACAAGTTGTTTATTTGCATACACGTTTATGGGACAGTTTTCTACACCTGACTGAACGGTCTGGGGACAAATGATTAAGGTGGGGTTACAATGATATCAAGGATGAATATGAAAAAGGGGATCTGATCTGATGGTACTTGTACTTTATAATGTGTTATATATGTATGTACATGGATTTTATGTCCGGATGGTATATCTATGGAATGGTCACTGTCTCTATCACACTCTCATATGCGCATGTTTAGCCGCATACAAGTATCTAGGATACACATATTCGTATGTGTACATAATAGGTTTACACACACTCATATGCACAAGGCTAAGTTATACATGTCAGGGGCACACATACATGCACATACTCACTTATAGGAAATAGGCATACACACACCTACATATACACATAGTTGAGGTATAGGCTCTCACTGACACATATGGGGGATATACATGTACATAGGAGACACACACATACGTAGCTGAGACGCACATATATATGCACACCTGAGATATACACTCACATAGGGGGCGGAGGCACACATGGATACGAGACACACACAAGAGATAGGAGTACAGTCGCATACCTGGAAGATGCACACACACACACATGTGAGGCATGTACACATGCTTACGTGATACACGTACCCACATACATATGTTGGAGACACACATGCATGCATGCTATCATGCACACCTACATGTGTCTGGGACGCTTTCTCTCACATGCAATATGGAGAAGGGTGGCATCCCGATAGAGGATGCAGCACATACCTGCTCGCAGGTAGATCGGTCTACATGCAAAGTATATATATCAGGGATGTATACGCACAATGTATAGTATAGTATTTTTCTTTTTTTCGTAAGTCTTTTTTATTTTCCATGTCAGTTGTTAATGTATTTGTATGAGTCCTTTACATGTTTTGTATGTTCTTACAAAAAAGAAAAAGGCAAATCTTGGAAGTTGCATATGGTGATGTGGAAAGAGATGTTTTGAATATTGGAGAGATTTGTGCAATAAAACAAGTAAACAGAGTAGGGCATATCGGTATATGTACATAAGTTATTTACAGAGCATGGTAGGACATGCTAGGTCCTGTGGTAGTGCAATATTAGCTACGGATGAGGCACTGGGTCTTTATGTACATGCTATATTGGTGGTCAATGTCACTTCGGATTGCTACGACACATCTCTACTGCTTGTGACAGGCTGTGGTGCGTTCCAGACTTTACTCCTGTTGGGAAACTATAGCGATGGTCTGTGCTCACCACACTTTTCTTCGGCCTCCCCGCAGCGAGCCGTCGTCGACCCCCGAGCTTCATTTTACGACGGGCAACAGAGGTGGGTTGAGCCGCTATACTTGGCCCAGCACGGTTAGCGACTCGCCTGAGTGCGTGTGCACGTTTTGATGCATGGCTGATACCAGAGCGGCCGAAGGTGTGTAGCGCTGACAGCAGCTTGGAGGGATTCCCCTTCAGCTGATTGAAGGTCTTTATCATGGCTTTATCATCACCACCCTCTGTAGAGCCTCTTGCTCTGCCTTTGTGCAGCTGGATAACCACACAGACTTCACACAGACTGTCTGTACAATACTGCTGTAGGCCTATAATACTTATGTAAATAAGTAAGGCAATTGAAATATATCTGCAGTACAGCTCAATACACACAATTGTTAAGGGGATGCAGACCAGAGAAAGACTTCCGTCTTGTTTACATCAGGGTCCCCCATTTTCAATTCATCATAAATGTACAGTTCCCTCCCCCTTGTATATATTTACTGTATGTCACAAATGTAACAGTACTGCATGGTCTGCATCCCCTTAACAATTGTGTGTATTGAGCTGTACTGCATTCTGCAATCTGTTAATAAAGTTTTCAATCAATCAATCAATAAATCAATAAATCAATCAATCAATCAATCAATCGGTCACTGTACCCATTCTGCAATCTGTTAATAAAGTTTTCAATCAATCAATCAATCAATCGGTCAGGTCACGTGTACCCATTCTACAATCTGTTAATAAAGTTTTCAATCAATCAATCAGGGCCTGTGGTCACGTGTACCCATTCGGCAATCTGTTAATAAAGTTTTCAATCAATCAATCAATCTGTTAATAAAGTTTTCAATCAATCAATCAATGAATCAATCAATCAATCAATCAATCAATCAATCAATCAATCCCGCAGTGCAACGTGACCCAAATCATACGGCAATCTGTTAATAAAGTTTTCAATCAATCAATCAATCAATCCCGCAGTGCAACGTGCAACGTGACCCAAAATCACGTCACCATAAAGTTTTCAATCAATCAATCAATCAATCCCGCAGTGCAACGTGCAACGTGACCCAAAATCACGTCACCAAAATCAGCCAATGGAAGCGAGGGGTTGCTATGTGCGGGGCTTGTATGTGCGGGGCTTGTAAGCGCTGGTCTGAAGGTCTGCAGCTGGATACTATTGGTATGTTAGTCTATTGCGCACCGGACTACGACGTAAGGTTAGACATTTTATTTCATGCTCAAAAGCCCCTGGCTTGCACATCGCAGTCACGAAAGGGGCTAGATCAACCAGTGCACAACAGCAGACCAACCCAACTGACGTTACCGCAACACTCGACGGTACTTCACAGCACTGTCGTAAGGCCACCGTGCCGTCTTAAAGGCACAGTGAACACTCGGATGCATACACAACATTGACGTGGCTTGACAACCGAGGTTCAAAGTTAACTTGATTGACTGATTGAAAACTTTATTAACAGATTGCAGAATGGGTACAATACAGTACGGCTCAATACACACAATTGTTAAGGGGATGCAGACCAGAGAAAGACTTTCGTCTTGTTTACATCAGGGTCCCCCATTTTCAATTCATCATAACATATGACATACACGACATACAGATAGACAGTACTGCTACATCTATACATTTCACATCTATCTATCTATACACTTCACAACATACTTCGGTTTTTTTCTTTCACTGCCCAACCCAGTCCAACCCAGCATCTTTCACTGCCCAGTTCAGCCCAACCCAGTCCAGAATAGATCCCTCTTTCATGTTAATATGTGTTATGCTAATATTGTGAAGAGTAGAGACTGTTATTAATGTTTTATGCTAATAAATATTTTAAAGAGTAGAGACACGGTGTGATTATTACTATGATTGAAAATCAATTTAGACGAAGACATACAAAGAAGTAATTATCACAATTAGCGATTTTTTTTGGCTGGTAAAAAATCAGTTTGTCTGGTAAAAAAAATCAGATACTCGCCAGTTGGCTGGTAAGCCAAAAAGTTAGTTTCCTCCCCTGATAGGGATACAGATATAGTTGTATACAGTAAATACACATGTATAGGGTTACATATATAGTGGTATAAATAGACATGTAGAGATTTGGTATAGTGGTATAAATACACATGTAGAGGGATACATATATAGTTCTATACAGTAAATACACATGTATAAGGGGTACCGATATAGTGGTATAAATACACATGTAGAGGGGTACAGATATAATGGTATAAATAAACATGTAGAGGGGCACAGATATAGTGGTATAAATAGACATGTAGAGATTTGGTATAGTGGTATAAATACACATGTAGAGGGGTACAGATATAATGGTATAAATACACATGTAGAGAGTTACAGATATAGTGGTATAAATAGACATGTAGAGATTTGGTATAGTGGTATAAATACACATGTAGAGGGATACATATATAGTTCTATACAGTAAATACACATGTATAAGGGGTACCGATATAGTGGTATAAATACACATGTAGAGGGGTACAGATATAATGGTATAAATAAACATGTAGAGGGGCACAGATATAGTGGTATAAATACACATGTATAGGGGTACCGATATACTGGTATAAATACACATGTAGAGGGGTACAGATATAATGGTATAAATAAACATGTAGATGGGCACAGATATAATGGTATAAATAAACATGTAGAGGGGCAAATATATAGTGGTATAAATACACATGTAGAGGTGTACCGATATACTGGTATAAATACACATGTAGAGGGGTACAGATATAATGGTATAAATAAACATGTAGATGGGCACAGATATAATGGTATAAATAAACATGTAGAGGGGCAAATATATAGTGGTATAAATACACATGTAGAGGTGTACTCTGCTGTACAAAGGCAAAAGGCAGTAACAGAAGAGCAAATGGTCGGAGAATCAGTGTATGTGTCTTACAATTGACCTTTGACCGATTAATTTACATAATTCATGAATTCCCTTCATCTAAATATGACTCTTCTCATGCCTGATAATACTGGGGTTGGAGGGGTTGGTCATTAGTAATGCATGTCATATTTCTAATTATAGCGATGGAGTTGGGCCTCTGGCAGCAGGTATGACACAGGTACAGGGAGGTACAGGTATGGGCAGGGTAATAGAAGAAAGACATAAATATAGGCAATTGTATCTGACTATACAATACAAGCCAATCTAGAATATAGAAATATATATAATTGTATCTGAAATTCTGAATACAAAATATGAAGAAAATTAAACAGTATAAACAAAGGTACAGATGAGGGTATGTAGGCCCTATTGATAGTGATATACGTTACAATACATTTCGGCAGTAAAAATCTTATCTGAATAAATATGAGAAAGTTAAACAGTATAAACAAAGGTGCAGATGAGGGTATGTGTGCCCTATCTGTCATAATACACGTTACAATAAATATAGACAATGAAAATTTTTATCTGAATAAACTATGAATAAAAGTAAACAGTATACACAAATGTGCAGATGCACATGGCATTCAACTTATCCATCTCTGCTCTCAATTCTAAGAGATGGATGGATGAGACATTGCCTGACCTGCAATCACTTGTTGAGATGTTGATTGCCCAATCAGAAGCTGTCGAGTTGCCAACGTGAAGCGTGATACTACAGTTCCAGTAGATCCACAACATCCCCATAAGCTCTCACTCGCCAAAAACCTCTTGACAAACCACTGCATTGTTCGGTAATCAAAGGAGACCGGCAGTCAGTTTATCTCAACTCCTTGCAGCCTTTGAGTCTGGAGTTTGGGAAGGACAGATAGAATTGCCTGTTGCAAAGCTCCAGCAGTAACGTAGTCCATGATGAGTTAAACAATCAATTAAATTAAATCACTTTAAGTATGCATTGATCAAACTAAATAAACAATCATATCCAATCGAAGCAAAAACATGAATTACACCCAACAAAAATAGCTCATGTGGTCTAAGCCTTAACACAAACTAACATACCTGGGGCTTTGAGTGATATGTGACCCGGCTAGGGCTGCAACGATTAGTCGACATAATCGACGACGTCGATTATAAAAAATCGTCGACGAGAAATTGTTGCGTCGATTAGTCATTAAAAAAAAAATCTTCCTATCTTTGTGAGAGTGGCTTCTCAGGGTTCCAGACAACATCATAACATGATGATCCCATAGCAAATTTTGGACATTGAAAACATTGTTCCCCTGCAGGAGATGATGATCAGACTAGACACACAATCAGGGGAGGAAATTAGGCCACTTTACTCGCCAATTGCGAGTATTTTTTACGTTTGGCGAGTAATTCATGAAGAGCACTCGCCAGTCTGGCGAGTATTAGTAATTACAAAACAAAACAAAAAAATCATTCTGCAATCTGCTGATTCGCTCACTGGCACAAGCCGAACTCTGACTCCCCCCTTGATTCCTCCCATTTGCGCCACATAATAATCAGACCATAACCAATGAACATCATCGTTGTACAGATGCGCTCTAAGCTCCTCCAATGAACACTCATTTTCTAGAAGATGCCGCCCATCTAGGGGAAGTGGACAGACCACTGCGCGCAGACCTACAAACTCCTGCCACCGGCAGCCGGCTTGACAACGTAGACAAACTTACAAAAACACATCAGTGGATGGATGAAAATAATTGCATGTAGAGTCGTCGCTTTCGGATATCAGTGCGGTCTGACATGGGGGCGAACAACAGCACACGACGTTCTCCTTCGAGTCGGATGAGAATGACAAGTCAACCAGCATTAGCCGGCTAGCTACCTAGCATGTAACAAGCTATCATAACGCGCATTCAACATCGTACATAGCGCGATCAATATAACTCGCTATTGATTGTTTGTATGAGTAACGTTAATGCTAATAGAATAGACACAACGTGAGGTAATCACCATCCATTTTAAACCGGTTATTACCTAATGCTAACGTTAGCAAATAGACGCGACTGGTAACGTTACAGCTTGTTAGCCTAATGCTAACGTTAGCATAGACAGCCTAGCTAACGTTAACGCTTGTAGAATAGACACAATGAGAGGTAACGTTAGCGTTATCAGAATAGACACAACGAGAGTCTCGTTAATGTTGTTATTGATTGATTGATTGAAAACTGTGTTTTACTCTGGCTTGCGCCTACTAGCTCATGACACGGACATAGCTATGCTGGTGGAGCTCTCACAGAGCTATGGAGCTCTCAGCTGTACACCAGCAGCCCCGCCTCCCCACACGGAGACAAACAGAGTACTTTATTTTAGTACCTGCAGTGGAAAAGCAACATGGTACCAGGTACCTAAAGCGAGTAGAGTAGAGTAGGTACCATGCAGTGGAAAAGCGCCAATAGTGGACGACTATACTGAGCGGCTTTGCTTAAATGCAGCCGAGTGACATTTTATTATTACCGGGGTTCCCCCCATATCACCACTCGCCCATATGCCCTTCACAACGGTGATGTTGTCATACTTGGCATTCAGAATACACCTGCTGAACCCCTAGCGTTGTCGATTCGGTTCCAATGTATTGTCATCTTACAGCACAAGTACAACCAGAATACATTTGGCATACAAGCAAATGTAACAAGTCAAGTTCAAGTTGTTTTATTTAGCTATTACATTACAGTGAAATGCTTGGTTCTTTCACTGCCCAACTCAGTCCAACCTAAACCAGCCCAACCCAGTATTGATTGATTGAAAACTTTATTAACAGATTGCAGAATGGGTACAATACAGTACAGCTCAATACACACAATTGTTAAGGGGATGCAGACCAGAGAAGGACTTTCGTCTTGTTTACATCAGGGTCCCCCATTTCAGTCCTGTTTGCTTAATGCCTTGTCCACTTCCTCCACACTCCAATATGCCCTTCAACCCTGCTCCTGTCAAACCTGCTCTTTCCATTCCCTCCATCATGTCCCCCCTTTCTGATGAATATTTCCTGCACTTAAGAGTCAGACACACATTCCTAGTAGTTGAGCTGTGATGAATGAATGAATGAAAACTTTATTTAACAGATTGCAGAATGGGTACAGTACAGTACGGCTCAATACATGCAATTGTTAAGGGGATGCAGACCAGAGAAAGACTTTCGTCTTGTTTACATCAGGGTCCCCCATTTTCAATTCATTTTCAATTCATCATTCAGTATAACCTAGACCAGCCCAACCCAGCATCTTTCACTGCCCAGTTCAGCCCAACCCAGTCCAGAATAGTTCCCTCTTTCATGTTAATATGTGATTTAATGATGTAATATTTTGAAGAGTAGAGACAGTGTGATTAATTTACTATGATTGAAAATCAATTTAGACGAAGACGTACAAAGAAGTAATTATCACAATTAGCGATTTTTTTTGTCTGGTAAAAAATCTGTTTGGCTGGTAAAAAAAATCAGATACTCGCCAGTTGGCTGGTAAGCCAAAAAGTTAGTTTCCTCCCCTGCACACAATACATTACACACGCACTCCTCTCACTCACACACAGCGATCAGAGTAAGACACACACATACACACTCCTCTCACTCACACACAGCGATCAGAGTAAGACACACACACATACACACTCCTCTCACTCACACACAGCGATCAGAGTAAGACACACACACATTCACACTCCTCTCTCTCACACACAGCGATCAGAGTAAGACACACACACATTCACACTCCTCTCACTCACACACAGCGATCAGAGTAAGACACACACACATACAAATTACACAGTACACACCTCTCACTCACACAGCGATCAGAGTAAGACACACACACAAATTACACAGTACACACACTCCTCTCACTCACACAGCGATCAGAGTAAGACACACACACATACACACACACACGGACTCCTCTCACACACAGCAAACAAAAGTTATTTAAAGTACACTTCCACTTTAATTTGTATTATTTAATTTATTTATCTTGTTATGAGTGATTGCTGTATTGTTCTTCAAATACATTTTCATTTAAAGTGGCTTAAAGATCCAAATTCAAATGTTTCATGAGTCATTATTTTAATTTGCTATGGGATCATCATGTTATGATGTTGTTGTTTGGTCCTGACAAGAGTCTCAAAGTCTGGGGTGATGGTAGACAAGCAACTCTGAGGTCATGCTCAATGTCCAATCTGTTCCTCTGCTCTGTCTTCAGGTGGACCAGAGCTGAGAAGCCACTTTCACAAAGATAGGTAATTAAAAAAAAAAAAAAAAAATCCTTTTTTTTTGTTGTTGTTTACATTGGTTTTCGATTAGTCGACTAATCGAAAAAATAATCGGCAGATTAGTCGACTACCAAATTAGTCATTAGTTGCAGCCCTAGACCCGGCCCAGCGTTTTTTCCATATTATGACAGTTCGAATTTTTAAGAACATATTTATTGTAACAGCTAACAGTTATAGTATCTCTAAATAGTAAAAACATTGTTTAAAAAAGGCAGAGTCACATTTTACATTAGAATCACATGAGTGGTTTCGTTGGCTAATCGTCAGCCTTTGTTTTCGAGTTTCTGTTGATGCCCATAAAAAGCACATGGCTTTTGTGTTGACATGCGACTATGCACCGGGCTATTCAACGAATCAACTATCAGTTGAAGATGTGGCTGTTATAACGTCCTGGCTTCTGGTGTAAGGGACATCCCATGGCGGGATAGGGCACACCCCTATAATATTTGTAATAATAATAGGCTACACGTTTTAGTCCATCAAAAGCCCTGGGTCTCTTCCTTCAAAAGACTACACTCACTTTTGGCTGCTCCACTTCCTCCTGTCAATATGCGCCGGTTTCCAACTCCATGCCCTGATATTTCCTTTTTTTATCTACTTTTTCTCCTCCTTTTTCTGTGATTTTTCTCCCATCTCAATTTACCTCTTGTGCCAATTCTCCCTCCCCTGTCCTGATCGTTGCCAGCATGTGCCCCCCACTGGCCGGTCGTAGGGAGGATAGAAGCCCATCACATGTCCCCTCCGATACATGTGGAGGCAGCCAGTCACATCTTTTCACCTGCCAGCGCGGACTCTCATTGGCGAGGAGTAACGTGTGGGAGGCTCACACTGCCCCTGCCATTTTCCTGTCTTTGCTGTGCAGGTGCCCTGACCGACCTGTAGGAGTCGCTGTTTATAACGACCAGACTACCACCCATCGACTCTCCTCCCGCTGGCTCTGCCAATTGAGTCAGTATGACGGCCGGCCCAAGCCGGAGGCAACGCTGACAGCCGGATTCGATACCGGTGTCTCTTGCGTTGGTGACGAGCGCAATGTCCGCTGCGTCACCCAGCCGCCCTCGCCCTGAGATTTCTATAAACCTATATTTCACTAACAGTCTTAACACAGAACGTCATTCATTTAACGTTGAATATCAATAGAATATAATAGAATCCCGAGGGAAATTTGGCACTACAAATCGCTCACAGTAAACAGTAAACATTTGGGTAGACAAAAACAAAAGTCACGAATAAGAATATAAAATAAGCCTAAGAATAAAATACGGCCCAGGATTAGGCTTGGGCGGTATTACGGTATACCAGGGTATTTAGAAATCCAGACGGTATTGAAAAATACCGTCACCGTCAAAATCACAGATGCGCTTCAGTTTCTATTACAGTGAAACAGAGTTTTGAGTGTAGTGCACACACGCGCCAGCAGAGTGCGAGACCATTCCTCACTAGTGGAGCGAGTGAACGGTGTTCACGTTTTACGGTAATGTTGCGACAGTGCTGTGAAAATACCGTAAAGCGTTGTGGTTGTTGTGCACTGGTGGAGCAAGCAAATAATCCGTCTCTTATTATATGTGAACTAAAGAGTACAAGGTTTACACAACAGCCCCCACCCGCTTTTTATTGTATTTGTACCTGTACTGTCCGCTGTCAGCTGTTTATATCTCTCTGTGAGCTTGATTAACTAGCGTTAGCTCACGTTAGCTAGCGTTAGCTAGCGTTAGCTCCGCAACAAATTTTAGATTACCCTGAACTAAATCAATGACTAGGTTATAAAGCATTCGAGTAGTTTTCACTGCACATAGAAGTAGCCAAACAGCGGGAGCATTTCGGGAGCATATGACCTGTTTATCTCTCTCTGTGAGCTTGATTAACTAGCGTTAGCTCACGTTAGCTAGCGTTAGCTCCGCTGCAAATTTTAGATTACCCTGAACTAAATCAATGACTAGGTTATAAAGCATTCGAGTAGTTTTCACTGCACATAGAAGTAGCCAAACAGCGGGAGCATTTCGGGAGCATATGACCAAAACCCAGGCAATTTCGAGCCCTTAAGGAATCAAATAGTCTGCCATGGCTAGGCTACATGCTAACGTTATTGTTTTTGTCATACCGTCATATACCGTATACCGGGGTATTATGTCAGCAAGGTATGACGGTGTGAAAAAAATTATACCGCCCATACATTTCCTATGTTACATTCTAATATAAAATATACAGTAAAAATATACAGAAATATACAGTAAGTGTAAAATTGTAAAAATAAAAGTCCAGGGCCCTCATTTATCAACAATTCTTAGAAAGTGTTCTATCTTTGTTCTTAAGCACATAATTTAGAATGTGTGTACGCACAAAAAAAACTGGATTTATCACACGTGCGTACACAGGTCGTACGCACACCTGTCTTGATAAATATCACTTTGATCCTACGCTGCAGCTCGTGCACGGTTTTACGTATTTGCATACCAGAAATGCCCCGATTATCCATATATGGTAATGAACACCCCCATGGGATGTGAAATAATGGACTGACCCGAGCGAACTCTGAGAGATTGGACAACCCGTGTTATGGGATAATAAATAAAATGCTGGCGGACTTGTACATGGTGATGGCAGATATCAACGACTCCCTAAGACCATTGCTGCAATTCTGCCTGGACAGCTCAAAATACTAATAAAGACCGTTCGTTAACCACTGTCTGTTTGGCGCGTTGGTGTGTCATTATTATAACCATGCTGGAATATGGATTGGCTACCGGGTATAATATGATGTGTGTAGAGGCATATGATACAATCTATTTTGTTGTCGGTATTAGGTAGCCTATATGAATTACATATAATAGCAGCCAGCCCATAGCCTACATTATGCAACAGTAACTTGCGCATATATAATAGCACATGACACAGCCCTGTGAACCCTGCACAATAAACTAACTTGATCATTAATCTAGCTGTTGTATCTTTACGCTTATGAAAACATTAAATAATATGCATTCATTCTCAAATGGCATTTAATGGCTATCCGACTCCTCGCTATCCTCGCGGACGGACCAGTATACCTTATATCAGGGGTAGGGATGCCCTGATCACGTTTTTTGCCACCGATAACGATCACCGATCGTCGTGAGCCATATCGGCCGATACCGATCCGATACCGATTGTTTTTGATTAAAAAGAAATTAAAAATTATTTTATATAAAAAGTTTTTTTTCTTTTTTTCTTTTTTATAAAATATATATATTATATAATTAGACTTGTACTTGTATTATCTGCGAGACATCGCCACCACGCAACAAGTCAAAATGCTCGCTATCTGCAAACAGCTCCACTGTCTGTGTGTACTCTAGTAGCCTCCAGCTCCAAAAAGGATTCTCCGGCGCTGCAGCGGGACCCTATTGGTAACGTTACTGTGATTTGGTCATTTCACATTCAGCAAGCCCTCAGCTCGAATACGCATTAAATCAATGTTATAAGACATTGATATCAAGAGCTATCTGTAGCTACTGCTAGCCGGCTAGATGACGTTAAGACAGAACTTTAGTTCAATGGGACATTTCGTTTTGAACAGTAAACTAACGTCAGCTAACGCAAGCTAACGCAAGCTAACGGAGGTATGAACATGGACTACTAGACTTTCTGGATCATTTGTTGATATCAGGAGCTATCGGTAGCTAGCCGGCTAAATACCGTTAGACAATGCCTACTAAATGTGAATAGTTGACTGGGTAATTTTGTTTAAACAGTAACGATAGCTAGGTAGCTAACGTTAGCGCAGGTCGAATGCACTACAGACTCGAGCAGAGGAGCCGCCTCTCAGTCCTCTTTGTTTACAAACTCTACACGGGGCGGGCGGGGCTAGGGAGGAGGAGCAGCGGCAGTTTGCAGGTCGTGTGTGTCTGAGACAGACAGCGAGTGAGAGCTTCGCTTGATCGGTTTCCGCGATCGGCGAATATGACTCATTATCGGAATTCACAGATTGCATATTTATACTGAGTATCGGCCGATAACGATCGGTGGCCGATCGATCGGGGCATCCCTAATCAGGGGTTCCCAAACTTTTCAGGCCGCGACCAAAAAATAACGGTGTCAGAGAGCCGCGACCCCCACTATTATTGGAGGTTAAAAAAATATATATATATTATTATTATTTTTTTTTTTATAAATGGAAATGTATGGTTGAAACATGCACACGTTCAAACGCACACACACTAATAAGCATTGGAGGCTTTTAAACAGGGCCGGACTGGGAAAATCATTCAGGCCAGGAAATATAGTGCAAAATATAGCCCCAGTCAGGCCGCTTTTTAAGCAGGGGGTCTGGGGTCCCCCACCAGGACTTAATTTCCTGCATTCTGGTGCAGGCATTTTTTTATTTGTACCCTTTAAATGCCAGTGTTTGTGATGGCATCACAAATTATTGTTAAAAAACAGGCTAGCATATGTATGATTAGCAACAACACTGATTTTGATGGATTTTCATTTTTTTTGTAATGTCAGATTGAAAATAATACAATATTTTATTAAACTTCAGCCCTGATCATAACACCACATATTAATTGTATAATTCTAACCCTTTAAATGCCAGTGTGTGTGATGGCATATATTTGCAATATATCAAATGCAAAGTAGATTTTTCTGTGGGGGATTATTACAGGCTAGCATGTGTCAACAACAGTTTTTTGTAAGGGTCCCGCCTCCACCAATCACATGCGGCTCCTTTTGTGTGTGTGTGAGAGCAAGAGAGAGAGAGAGAGAGAGAGATAGTTCTCCAACGTGTGTGAGTTGCAGTGATCTCCTGGTTGTTCCCCACCTAGGTTATCTAACTATTGCGCTGCTGCAACTAGAAACACTGTCCTGGCCTGCTTCTAAGTTCAGTGGCCTGACTGAAAAAAAATATAGTAATTTGGATTTTTTTTTTTTTTTTTTTGGGAAATCATCTGGCTGGTAATATATATAATTGTATCTGAAATTCTGAATACAAAATATGAAGAAAATTAAACAGTATAAACAAAGGTACAGATGAGGGTATGTAGGCCCTATTGATAGTGATATACGTTACAATACATTTCGGCAGTAAAAATCTTATCTGAATAAATATGAGAAAGTTAAACAGTATAAACAAAGGTGCAGATGAGGGTATGTGTGCCCTATCTGTCATAATACACGTTACAATAAATATAGACAATGAAAATTTTTATCTGAATAAACTATGAATAAAAGTAAACAGTATACACAAATGTGCAGATGCACATGGCATTCAACTTATCCATCTCTGCTCTCAATTCTAAGAGATGGATGGATGAGACATTGCCTGACCTGCAATCACTTGTTGAGATGTTGATTGCCCAATCAGAAGCTGTCGAGTTGCCAACGTGAAGCGTGATACTACAGTTCCAGTAGATCCACAACATCCCCATAAGCTCTCACTCGCCAAAAACCTCTTGACAAACCACTGCATTGTTCGGTAATCAAAGGAGACCGGCAGTCAGTTTATCTCAACTCCTTGCAGCCTTTGAGTCTGGAGTTTGGGAAGGACAGATATAATTGCCTGTTGCAAAGCTCCAGCAGTAACGTAGTCCATGATGAGTTAAACAATCAATTAAATTAAATCACTTTAAGTATGCATTGATCAAACTAAATAAACAATCATATCCAATCGAAGCAAAAACATGAATTACACCCAACAAAAATAGCTCCTGTGGTCTAAGCCTTAACACAAACTAACATACCTGGGGCTTTGAGTGATATGTGACCCGGCTAGGGCTGCAACGATTAGTCGACATAATCGACGATGTCGATTATAAAAAATCGTCGACGAGAAATTGTTGCGTCGATTAGTCATTAAAAAAAAAATCTTCCTATCTTTGTGAGAGTGGCTTCTCAGGGTTCCAGACAACATCATAACATGATGATCCCATAGCAAATTTTGGACATTGAAAACATTGTTCCCCTGCAGGAGATGATGATCAGACTAGACACACAATCAGGGGAGGAAATTAGGCCACTTTACTCGCCAATTGCGAGTATTTTTTACGTTTGGCGAGTAATTCATGAAGAGCACTCGCCAGTCTGGCGAGTATTAGTAATTACAAAACAAAACAAAAAAATCATTCTGCAATCTGCTGATTCGCTCACTGGCACAAGCCGAACTCTGACTCCCCCCTTGATTCCTCCCATTTGCGCCACATAATAATCAGACCATAACCAATGAACATCATCGTTGTACAGATGCGCTCTAAGCTCCTCCAATGAACACTCATTTTCTAGAAGATGCCGCCCATCTAGGGGAAGTGGACAGACCACTGCGCGCAGACCTACAAACTCCTGCCACCGGCAGCCGGCTTGACAACGTAGACAAACTTACAAAAACACATCAGTGGATGGATGAAAATAATTGCATGTAGAGTCGTCGCTTTCGGATATCAGTGCGGTCTGACATGGGGGCGAACAACAGCACACGACGTTCTCCTTCGAGTCGGATGAGAATGACAAGTCAACCAGCATTAGCCGGCTAGCTACCTAGCATGTAACAAGCTATCATAACGCGCATTCAACATCGTACATAGCGCGATCAATATAACTCGCTATTGATTGTTTGTATGAGTAACGTTAATGCTAATAGAATAGACACAACGTGAGGTAATCACCATCCATTTTAAACCGGTTATTACCTAATGCTAACGTTAGCAAATAGACGCGACTGGTAACGTTACAGCTTGTTAGCCTAATGCTAACGTTAGCATAGACAGCCTAGCTAACGTTAACGCTTGTAGAATAGACACAATGAGAGGTAACGTTAGCGTTATCAGAATAGACACAACGAGAGTCTCGTTAATGTTGTTATTGATTGATTGATTGAAAACTGTGTTTTACTCTGGCTTGCGCCTACTAGCTCATGACACGGACATAGCTATGCTGGTGGAGCTCTCACAGAGCTATGGAGCTCTCAGCTGTACACCAGCAGCCCCGCCTCCCCACACGGAGACAAACAGAGTACTTTATTTTAGTACCTGCAGTGGAAAAGCAACATGGTACCAGGTACCTAAAGCGAGTAGAGTAGAGTAGGTACCATGCAGTGGAAAAGCGCCAATAGTGGACGACTATACTGAGCGGCTTTGCTTAAATGCAGCCGAGTGACATTTTATTATTACCGGGGTTCCCCCCATATCACCACTCGCCCATATGCCCTTCACAACGGTGATGTTGTCATACTTGGCATTCAGAATACACCTGCTGAACCCCTAGCGTTGTCGATTCGGTTCCAATGTATTGTCATCTTACAGCACAAGTACAACCAGAATACATTTGGCATACAACCAGAGTGCAAATGTAACAAGTCAAGTTCAAGTTGTTTTATTTAGCTATTACATTACAGTGAAATGCTTGGTTCTTTCACTGCCCAACTCAGTCCAACCTAAACCAGCCCAACCCAGTATTGATTGATTGAAAACTTTATTAACAGATTGCAGAATGGGTACAATACAGTACAGCTCAATACACACAATTGTTAAGGGGATGCAGACCAGAGAAGGACTTTCGTCTTGTTTACATCAGGGTCCCCCATTTCAGTCCTGTTTGCTTAATGCCTTGTCCACTTCCTCCACACTCCAATATGCCCTTCAACCCTGCTCCTGTCAAACCTGCTCTTTCCATTCCCTCCATCATGTCCCCCCTTTCTGATGAATATTTCCTGCACTTAAGAGTCAGACACACATTCCTAGTAGTTGAGCTGTGATGAATGAATGAATGAAAACTTTATTTAACAGATTGCAGAATGGGTACAGTACAGTACGGCTCAATACATGCAATTGTTAAGGGGATGCAGACCAGAGAAAGACTTTCGTCTTGTTTACATCAGGGTCCCCCATTTTCAATTCATTTTCAATTCATCATTCAGTATAACCTAGACCAGCCCAACCCAGCATCTTTCACTGCCCAGTTCAGCCCAACCCAGTCCAGAATAGTTCCCTCTTTCATGTTAATATGTGATTTAATGATGTAATATTTTGAAGAGTAGAGACAGTGTGATTAATTTACTATGATTGAAAATCAATTTAGACGAAGACGTACAAAGAAGTAATTATCACAATTAGCGATTTTTTTTGTCTGGTAAAAAATCTGTTTGGCTGGTAAAAAAAATCAGATACTCGCCAGTTGGCTGGTAAGCCAAAAAGTTAGTTTCCTCCCCTGCACACAATACATTACACACGCACTCCTCTCACTCACACACAGCGATCAGAGTAAGACACACACATACACACTCCTCTCACTCACACACAGCGATCAGAGTAAGACACACACACATACACACTCCTCTCACTCACACACAGCGATCAGAGTAAGACACACACACATTCACACTCCTCTCTCTCACACACAGCGATCAGAGTAAGACACACACACATTCACACTCCTCTCACTCACACACAGCGATCAGAGTAAGACACACACACATACAAATTACACAGTACACACCTCTCACTCACACAGCGATCAGAGTAAGACACACACACAAATTACACAGTACACACACTCCTCTCACTCACACAGCGATCAGAGTAAGACACACACACATACACACACACACGGACTCCTCTCACACACAGCAAACAAAAGTTATTTAAAGTACACTTCCACTTTAATTTGTATTATTTAATTTATTTATCTTGTTATGAGTGATTGCTGTATTGTTCTTCAAATACATTTTCATTTAAAGTGGCTTAAAGATCCAAATTCAAATGTTTCATGAGTCATTATTTTAATTTGCTATGGGATCATCATGTTATGATGTTGTTGTTTGGTCCTGACAAGAGTCTCAAAGTCTGGGGTGATGGTAGACAAGCAACTCTGAGGTCATGCTCAATGTCCAATCTGTTCCTCTGCTCTGTCTTCAGCTGGACCAGAGCTGAGAAGCCACTTTCACAAAGATAGGTAATTAAAAAAAAAAAAAAATCCTTTTTTTTTGTTGTTGTTTACATTGGTTTTCGATTAGTCGACTAATCGAAAAAATAATCGGCAGATTAGTCGACTACCAAATTAGTCATTAGTTGCAGCCCTAGACCCGGCCCAGCGTTTTTTCCATATTATGACAGTTCGAATTTTTAAGAACATATTTATTGTAACAGCTAACAGTTATAGTATCTCTAAATAGTAAAAACATTGTTTAAAAAAGGCAGAGTCACATTTTACATTAGAATCACATGAGTGGTTTCGTTGGCTAATCGTCAGCCTTTGTTTTCGAGTTTCTGTTGATGCCCATAAAAAGCACATGGCTTTTGTGTTGACATGCGACTATGCACCGGGCTATTCAACGAATCAACTATCAGTTGAAGATGTGGCTGTTATAACGTCCTGGCTTCTGGTGTAAGGGACATCCCATGGCGGGATAGGGCACACCCCTATAATATTTGTAATAATAATAGGCTACACGTTTTAGTCCATCAAAAGCCCTGGGTCTCTTCCTTCAAAAGACTACACTCACTTTTGGCTGCTCCACTTCCTCCTGTCAATATGCGCCGGTTTCCAACTCCATGCCCTGATATTTCCTTTTTTTATCTACTTTTTCTCCTCCTTTTTCTGTGATTTTTCTCCCATCTCAATTTACCTCTTGTGCCAATTCTCCCTCCCCTGTCCTGATCGTTGCCAGCATGTGCCCCCCACTGGCCGGTCGTAGGGAGGATAGAAGCCCATCACATGTCCCCTCCGATACATGTGGAGGCAGCCAGTCACATCTTTTCACCTGCCAGCGCGGACTCTCATTGGCGAGGAGTAACGTGTGGGAGGCTCACACTGCCCCTGCCATTTTCCTGTCTTTGCTGTGCAGGTGCCCTGACCGACCTGTAGGAGTCGCTGTTTATAACGACCAGACTACCACCCATCGACTCTCCTCCCGCTGGCTCTGCCAATTGAGTCAGTATGACGGCCGGCCCAAGCCGGAGGCAACGCTGACAGCCGGATTCGATACCGGTGTCTCTTGCGTTGGTGACGAGCGCAATGTCCGCTGCGTCACCCAGCCGCCCTCGCCCTGAGATTTCTATAAACCTATATTTCACTAACAGTCTTAACACAGAACGTCATTCATTTAACGTTGAATATCAATAGAATATAATAGAATCCCGAGGGAAATTTGGCACTACAAATCGCTCACAGTAAACAGTAAACATTTGGGTAGACAAAAACAAAAGTCACGAATAAGAATATAAAATAAGCCTAAGAATAAAATACGGCCCAGGATTAGGCTTGGGCGGTATTACGGTATACCAGGGTATTTAGAAATCCAGACGGTATTGAAAAATACCGTCACCGTCAAAATCACAGATGCGCTTCAGTTTCTATTACAGTGAAACAGAGTTTTGAGTGTAGTGCACACACGCGCCAGCAGAGTGCGAGACCATTCCTCACTAGTGGAGCGAGTGAACGGTGTTCACGTTTTACGGTAATGTTGCGACAGTGCTGTGAAAATACCGTAAAGCGTTGTGGTTGTTGTGCACTGGTGGAGCAAGCAAATAATCCGTCTCTTATTATATGTGAACTAAAGAGTACAAGGTTTACACAACAGCCCCCACCCGCTTTTTATTGTATTTGTACCTGTACTGTCCGCTGTCAGCTGTTTATATCTCTCTGTGAGCTTGATTAACTAGCGTTAGCTCACGTTAGCTAGCGTTAGCTAGCGTTAGCTCCGCAACAAATTTTAGATTACCCTGAACTAAATCAATGACTAGGTTATAAAGCATTCGAGTAGTTTTCACTGCACATAGAAGTAGCCAAACAGCGGGAGCATTTCGGGAGCATATGACCTGTTTATCTCTCTCTGTGAGCTTGATTAACTAGCGTTAGCTCACGTTAGCTAGCGTTAGCTCCGCTGCAAATTTTAGATTACCCTGAACTAAATCAATGACTAGGTTATAAAGCATTCGAGTAGTTTTCACTGCACATAGAAGTAGCCAAACAGCGGGAGCATTTCGGGAGCATATGACCAAAACCCAGGCAATTTCGAGCCCTTAAGGAATCAAATAGTCTGCCATGGCTAGGCTACATGCTAACGTTATTGTTTTTGTCATACCGTCATATACCGTATACCGGGGTATTATGTCAGCAAGGTATGACGGTGTGAAAAAAATTATACCGCCCATACATTTCCTATGTTACATTCTAATATAAAATATACAGTAAAAATATACAGAAATATACAGTAAGTGTAAAATTGTAAAAATAAAAGTCCAGGGCCCTCATTTATCAACAATTCTTAGAAAGTGTTCTATCTTTGTTCTTAAGCACATAATTTAGAATGTGTGTACGCACAAAAAAAACTGGATTTATCACACGTGCGTACACAGGTCGTACGCACACCTGTCTTGATAAATATCACTTTGATCCTACGCTGCAGCTCGTGCACGGTTTTACGTATTTGCATACCAGAAATGCCCCGATTATCCATATATGGTAATGAACACCCCCATGGGATGTGAAATAATGGACTGACCCGAGCGAACTCTGAGAGATTGGACAACCCGTGTTATGGGATAATAAATAAAATGCTGGCGGACTTGTACATGGTGATGGCAGATATCAACGACTCCCTAAGACCATTGCTGCAATTCTGCCTGGACAGCTCAAAATACTAATAAAGACCGTTCGTTAACCACTGTCTGTTTGGCGCGTTGGTGTGTCATTATTATAACCATGCTGGAATATGGATTGGCTACCGGGTATAATATGATGTGTGTAGAGGCATATGATACAATCTATTTTGTTGTCGGTATTAGGTAGCCTATATGAATTACATATAATAGCAGCCAGCCCATAGCCTACATTATGCAACAGTAACTTGCGCATATATAATAGCACATGACACAGCCCTGTGAACCCTGCACAATAAACTAACTTGATCATTAATCTAGCTGTTGTATCTTTACGCTTATGAAAACATTAAATAATATGCATTCATTCTCAAATGGCATTTAATGGCTATCCGACTCCTCGCTATCCTCGCGGACGGACCAGTATACCTTATATCAGGGGTAGGGATGCCCTGATCACGTTTTTTGCCACCGATAACGATCACCGATCGTCGTGAGCCATATCGGCCGATACCGATCCGATACCGATTGTTTTTGATTAAAAAGAAATTAAAAATTATTTTATATAAAAAGTTTTTTTTCTTTTTTTCTTTTTTATAAAATATATATATTATATAATTAGACTTGTACTTGTATTATCTGCGAGACATCGCCACCACGCAACAAGTCAAAATGCTCGCTATCTGCAAACAGCTCCACTGTCTGTGTGTACTCTAGTAGCCTCCAGCTCCAAAAAGGATTCTCCGGCGCTGCAGCGGGACCCTATTGGTAATGTTACTGTGATTTGGTCATTTCACATTCAGCAAGCCCTCAGCTCGAATACGCATTAAATCAATGTTATAAGACATTGATATCAAGAGCTATCTGTAGCTACTGCTAGCCGGCTAGATGACGTTAAGACAGAACTTTAGTTCAATGGGACATTTCGTTTTGAACAGTAAACTAACGTCAGCTAACGCAAGCTAACGCAAGCTAACGGAGGTATGAACATGGACTACTAGACTTTCTGGATCATTTGTTGATATCAGGAGCTATCGGTAGCTAGCCGGCTAAATACCGTTAGACAATGCCTACTAAATGTGAATAGTTGACTGGGTAATTTTGTTTAAACAGTAACGATAGCTAGGTAGCTAACGTTAGCGCAGGTCGAATGCACTACAGACTCGAGCAGAGGAGCCGCCTCTCAGTCCTCTTTGTTTACAAACTCTACACGGGGCGGGCGGGGCTAGGGAGGAGGAGCAGCGGCAGTTTGCAGGTCGTGTGTGTCTGAGACAGTGAGAGCTTCGCTTGATCGGTTTCCGCGATCGGCGAATATGACTCATTATCGGAATTCACAGATTGCATATTTATACTGAGTATCGGCCGATAACGATCGGTGGCCGATCGATCGGGGCATCCCTAATCAGGGGTTCCCAAACTTTTCAGGCCGCGACCAAAAAATAACGGTGTCAGAGAGCCGCGACCCCCACTATTATTGGAGGTTAAAAAAATATATATATATTATTATTATTTTTTTTTTTATAAATGGAAATGTATGGTTGAAACATGCACACGTTCAAACGCACACACACTAATAAGCATTGGAGGCTTTTAAACAGGGCCGGACTGGGAAAATCATTCAGGCCAGGAAATATAGTGCAAAATATAGCCCCAGTCAGGCCGCTTTTTAAGCAGGGGGTCTGGGGTCCCCCACCAGGACTTAATTTCCTGCATTCTGGTGCAGGCATTTTTTTATTTGTACCCTTTAAATGCCAGTGTTTGTGATGGCATCACAAATTATTGTTAAAAAACAGGCTAGCATATGTATGATTAGCAACAACACTGATTTTGATGGATTTTCATTTTTTTTGTAATGTCAGATTGAAAATAATACAATATTTTATTAAACTTCAGCCCTGATCATAACACCACATATTAATTGTATAATTCTAACCCTTTAAATGCCAGTGTGTGTGATGGCATATATTTGCAATATATCAAATGCAAAGTAGATTTTTCTGTGGGGGATTATTACAGGCTAGCATGTGTCAACAACAGTTTTTTGTAAGGGTCCCGCCTCCACCAATCACATGCGGCTCCTTTTGTGTGTGTGTGAGAGCAAGAGAGAGAGAGAGAGAGAGAGATAGTTCTCCAACGTGTGTGAGTTGCAGTGATCTCCTGGTTGTTCCCCACCTAGGTTATCTAACTATTGCGCTGCTGCAACTAGAAACACTGTCCTGGCCTGCTTCTAAGTTCAGTGGCCTGACTGAAAAAAAATATAGTAATTTGGATTTTTTTTTTTTTTTTTTGGGAAATCATCTGGCGACCCCCCCCCCCCCCCCCCCCCCGCGGCGGCTCGCGACCCTCCTGTGGGTCGCGCCCCCGACTTTGGGAACCCCTGATCTATTCTAACCAACAAATTGAAGTAGAAAGCATTTCGTTGTGACCAAACTTATTTGGAAACATGACACATAATAATAGTATTTAGCTTTTTATTTGAAACAATATTTAATCGCGTTTGGAGGTAGGTGTTCTGCGTCTGCCCCCCGTGCCAAACAAGCAGGCCAACATCTTTGTTCGCGCGTGAGCCCATTATAATACACTACTGTCGCTATTTTACAATGAACTATAATGAATTACGGTTCATACAGAACACGCGCCAGTGTTGGAACTAATGCACAGAAGCTTATTTTCGCGTTGCAATAATAATATTATACCACCGGGCGCCAGGTACGCACGGTCGGAGCTGTGCGTAAATATACGCACAAAGTCAAGCACATGTTAACACTTTCTTCGCCAGGCTTATGTACATCATTATACCATCCTCTGCCAGCTCTATTTGTCTATGGAGAAGTTCCCCTTCTTTGCAGGGCTATAACTTTTTAAATTGTATTGCTAAATTGACATTACTATGGCCCATTCAACATCAAGTATCTATTGTTCAGGGTGTAGCAACGTTATACTTTTTCATTCACATATTCATACTAAAATACGGTCTAAAGTATAAGTATGTTTTTATCGTTTTCTGCAGCTTTCTGCAGAACGTGATTTATAGCCCTAAATGCATTAGATTTATGATTGTATACAGTTTGATAGCGATCGGCGCGAGATAAAAAATTTCAAATGGACGTACTTCTAGAAGTTACTACTTATCATCTGATGTTGACCGGATGGGGGGGGGGTCGTTTATAATTCCGTGGCCAACGTTAGATGATTCATCTAGTGTGGGTGATATGATCATTAGAGCAGTTTGTATCGAACACGTTAAAAAAACCCGCTGAAACTCACCGTAGCTTCCTCGTAGCGTTGGGCGATGAGCGTGGAGCAAAAATATTCCTATTATGGGATGTTGAAATATGCGATCCATCTCCAGGTTGTATAATAGTATATACGTCCAAATCATGTTGTTTATCGAGTTATTGGTAACGGATTGCTATTCATTGTGTCTAGCTCGAGTCCCGGGACTATTAGCGAGTGATCGGACCGAATTGGAATGAGCACCAGTTTCCGTTTCCGGTTTGGGCGATCCGCCGACGGCCACCAGATGGCGCTCTTGAACCATTGGAGAGTTGAGAGGGGATCAACAGTAGATCTCAAGTCTCCGGGGGAGAAATATGATTGCGATCACAGATTTTTGAAATATTGATCTCAAAGACGTGTTAGGGCGTCATTGGCAGAATTAGCATGGCGGGGAATGACGAGTTTAGGCGTCCTTGGCAGAGAAAGTGTTAAAATTGATAAGTCACACACTTTGCTTAGAAATGATCGTACGCACGGGTTACGCACATATCTGTGCGTACGCACCATTGATAAATGAGGGCCCAGGAAGATAGTAGTGTCACCCTGTGCTCAGTGATGCAGTGAGGCACAGTGATGCATTATAAAGTCTGATGGCTGTCGGAATGATGGACTTCCTGTGCCGTTCAGTGCTACATCTTAGGAGTCTTAGTGACTGCACTGAACGTGCTCCTTCTGTCAGCCAAGTCTGTGTATAGTGGGTGGGAGGGGTTGTCCCTGATGGCATGGAGCTTAGCATGGCTCCTCCTCTCCAACCAATGCTAGAGAGTCCAGCTCCACCCCTGCCACGTTACTGGCCTTTCTGACCAGCTTATCCAGCCTGTTTGCGTCCCCCGCTCTCAGTCCGCTGCCCCAGCAGGTCACAGCGTCAAGCTTGTATTGCCACATTTAGATGATGAATAAAACGTTGAAACTTGTAAAGGCATGATGCCAAGCCGACAGAACAACAACACGCTGGGCTGTTTCTCCCCTCCTCCCCTCCCCCTTACTACAGGTGTCCCTGAAACAAAACCCTGAATTAATGATATGTTTGTAACACAGCAGGCTGAACATTTTCATCATGTTCATTGTTTTCTTGTTCGCTTAATAATGTTAACCAATGTGGAAAGACACACACACACACAGACACACCAACGTTCTTCCATGCTACTTTCCCCTCACAGCTAAAAAAATTTAAATTAAAAAACACGCAAACATACTTTTGCTGATCTGGACTGGTCCTCTGAGCTCCTCTCCAGTCGAGCTGCAGTGTTTAAATCCAAAATATTGATAAATCATCTGCCATTGTTGTGTAACATGGCATCTCTTCTCTAGAGTTTCACGTTAGGGCTGCACGATTAATCGATTTTAAATCGAAATCGCGATTTGTAATGATGCAATTATCAAATCGCAAAAAAAAAGAAATCGCAAATCTTTTTTTTTTTTACCAGGAAGTCCCATTGAGATACAAGATCAGTTTGGGAGAGGGAGGTAAGGGGTTTTAGATTGTGTGTTGTGAAGTTTAGACTTCAGAGAGGGAGAGTAAAGTACAGAAAAAAAGGTACCGTTGGGTACCGGTATCGATTCCCAGGTAAAAAGAAACATTTTCAGGCTCGGTGTCCCGAAAAGACCCAACGCGTAGGCCAGATGCAAGCCGCATTTTACAGTAAACCTCTGTGGGGCTGCTTAAATTTTTATTTTATAATCGCAAGTTTAATCTCAATCGCAATATCTGTCCGAAAAATCGCAATTAGATTATTTCCCAAAATCGTGCAGCCCTATTTCACGTGCAGTTAAATCTACTCTAGAAGTGAAACTGAAAGTATACACCAGTCCCCCACTGGTGGGGGCTGGGGGCAGTAGGCAATTAATTTACTCAAGTGGATTCCTGAACACAGAATGACACCGTTATCACTGACTATCGTGACCGTTATCATGTCACGTGAGGTAAAGAAGTGGTCCGACCAATCAGAGGCCACGCTACAGGACGCACTCGTTGACGTCGACTGGGGGATGCTTCAGGCGAGCACCAGTGACGTCAGTGAGTTTGCTGATGTTGTTGTCAGTTTCATAACAACACTAGCCGATAGCATTGTACCCATGAAAATGGTTTGGATCTTCCCGAACCAGAAACCGTGGGTTGACAATACTATCCGAGTGGCCCTGAATGCTCGCACCACTGCTTATAACCTAGGCAGAGCGTCAGGAAATATGGATGAGTATAAGGCTACAGTCTATACTCTGCACAAGGCCGTAAAGCTTGCTAAGAGGACATACGCTGGCAATATAGAGGCACAAATGGCCCAGAACGACACAAGAGGTTTATGGCGAGGACTACGGACGATAACTGACTACAAAGTCAGTGCCCCTTCAATCGGGAGTGCCGACGCCTCTCTCGCGGATCAACTCAACTCCTTCTACGCGCGGTTCGGTGCAAACAGTGGCGACGCTAGCTCACCGGCTAGCGACGTCACTGACGCACCGGCCGTCGTGGAGGGGGGGGGGGGGGGTGGGGCATCCACGGGGGGGGCACGCTTTCATTGACGGAACACAGTGTGAGAAGAGCATTTATGCGGGTGAACACCCGGAAAGCAGCTGGCCCAGATGGGATAACAGGACGGATACTTAAGTCCTGTGCTAACCAGCTAGCCCCAGTGTTCACCACCATATTCAATCTATCCCTGGCTAAGTCCGTGGTCCCTGCCTGCTTCAAGGTGTCCACTATAATCCCGGTACCAAAAAAATCCTCCCCAGCAGGTCTTAATGACTACAGACCGGTGGCACTCACCTCTGTGGTCATGAAATGTTTCACCTAGACAGCCATAAGGGGGGCTATGTGAGACTGTTGTTCATTGACTATTAGCTCAGCGTTCAACACCATAGTCCCCACCAGACTGGTGGACAAGCTGATCGAGCTAGGTCTGAGCTCCGCCCTGAGCGCCTGGGTACTGGACTTTCTGAGTGAAAGGCCTCAGGCGGTCAGGGTAGGGGGTCAGACCTCCAACACCATCACCCTGAGTATCGGGTCCCCCCAGGGCTGTGTTCTGAGCCCCCTGCTGTATTCACTCTACACACATGACTGTGTGGCCAGGTTCAGCTCCAACTCCATAGTGAAGTTTGCGGACGACACAGTGGTGGTGGGGCTCATCTCTGACATAGACGAGAAGGCCTACCGGGAGGTTGATGTACTGGCATGCTGGTGTCAGGACAACAGCCTGCTCCTGAACATTGGTAAAACCAAGGAGCTGATCGTGGATTTTAGGAGAACACAGCAAGGGACACACAAACCACTGTGGATAAACGGGGCTACCGTGGACAGGGTGAGCAGCTTTAAGTACCTGGGGGTCCACATCTCAGAGGACCTGACATGGACAACACACATAGACTCAGACACATAGACTCAGACCCCAAACAATTTTTTAATTATTCAAAAAAAAAAACTCTGTCCACATGGTTTAAACTCTGAACTGAGTGATGTATATACATGTAGTACAATGCCAATGTTCAAACGCACACACACTAATAAGCATTGGAGGCTTTTAAACAGGGCCGGACTGGGGAAATCATTCAGGCCAGGAAATATAGTGCAAAATATAGCCCCAGTCAGGCCGCTTTTTAAGCAGGGGGTCTGGGGTCCCCCACCAGGACTTAATTTCCTGCATTCTGGTGCAGGCATTTTTTTATTTGTACCCTTTAAATGCCAGTGTTTGTGATGGCATCACAAATTATTGTTAAAAAACAGGCTAGCATATGTATGATTAGCAACAACACTGATTTTGATGGATTTTCATTTTTTTTGTAATGTCAGATTGAAAATAATACAATATTTTATTAAACTTCAGCCCTGATCATAACACCACATATTAATTGTATAATTCTAACCCTTTAAATGCCAGTGTGTGTGATGGCATATATTTGCAATATATCAAATGCAAAGTAGATTTTTCTGTGGGGGATTATTACAGGCTAGCATGTGTCAACAACAGTTTTTTGTAAGGGTCCCGCCTCCACCAATCACATGCGGCTCCTTTTGTGTGTGTGTGAGAGCAAGAGAGAGAGAGAGAGAGAGAGATAGTTCTCCAACGTGTGTGAGTTGCAGTGATCTCCTGGTTGTTCCCCACCTAGGTTATCTAACTATTGCGCTGCTGCAACTAGAAACACTGTCCTGGCCTGCTTCTAAGTTCAGTGGCCTGACTGAAAAAAAATATAGTAATTTGGATTTTTTTTTTTGGGAAATCATCTGGCGACCCCCCCCCCCCCCCCCGTGGCGGCCCCCGACTTTGGGAACCCCTGATCTATTCTAACCAACAAATTGAAGTAGAAAGCATTTCGTTGTGACCAATCTTACTTGGAAACATGACACATAATAATAGTATTTAGCTTTTTATTTGAAACAATATTTAATCGCGTTTGGAGGTAGGTGTTCTGCGTCTGCCCCCCGTGCCAAACAAGCAGGCCAACATCTTTGTTCGCGCGTGAGCCCATTATAATACACTACTGTCGCTATTTTACAATGAACTATAATGAATTACGGTTCATACAGAACACGCGCCAGTGTTGGAACTAATGCACAGAAGCTTATTTTCGCGTTGCAATAATAATATTATACCACCGGGCGCCAGGTACGCACGGTCGGAGCTGTGCGTAAATATACGCACAAAGTCAAGCACATGTTAACACTTTCTTCGCCAGGCTTATGTACATCATTATACCATCCTCTGCCAGCTCTATTTGTCTATGGAGAAGTTCCCCTTCTTTGCAGGGCTATAACTTTTTAAATTGTATTGCTAAATTGACATTACTATGGCCCATTCAACATCAAGTATCTATTGTTCAGGGTGTAGCAACGTTATACTTTTTCATTCACATATTCATACTAAAATACGGTCTAAAGTATAAGTATGTTTTTATCGTTTTCTGCAGCTTTCTGCAGAACGTGATTTATAGCCCTAAATGCATTAGATTGATGATTGTATACAGTTTGATAGCGATCGGCGCGAGATAAAAAATTTCAAATGGACGTACTTCTAGAAGTTACTACTTATCATCTGATGTTGACCGGATGGGGGGGGGGTCGTTTATAATTCCGTGGCCAACGTTAGATGATTCATCTAGTGTGGGTGATATGATCATTAGAGCAGTTTGTATCGAACACGTTAAAAAAAAAACGCTGAAACTCACCGTAGCTTCCTCGTAGCGTTGGGCGATGAGCGTGGAGCAAAAATATTCCTATTATGGGATGTTGAAATATGCGATCCATCTCCAGGTTGTATAATAGTATATACGTCCAAATCATGTTGTTTATCGAGTTATTGGTAACGGATTGCTATTCATTGTGTCTAGCTCGAGTCCCGGGACTATTAGCGAGTGATCGGACCGAATTGGAATGAGCACCAGTTTCCGTTTCCGGTTTGGGCGATCCGCCGACGGCCACCAGATGGCGCTCTTGAACCATTGGAGAGTTGAGAGGGGATCAACAGTAGATCTCAAGTCTCCGGGGGAGAAATATGATTGCGATCACAGATTTTTGAAATATTGATCTCAAAGACGTGTTAGGGCGTCATTGGCAGAATTAGCATGGCGGGGAATGACGAGTTTAGGCGTCCTTGGCAGAGAAAGTGTTAAAATTGATAAGTCACACACTTTGCTTAGAAATGATCGTACGCACGGGTTACGCACATATCTGTGCGTACGCACCATTGATAAATGAGGGCCCAGGAAGATAGTAGTGTCACCCTGTGCTCAGTGATGCAGTGAGGCACAGTGATGCATTATAAAGTCTGATGGCTGTCGGAATGATGGACTTCCTGTGCCGTTCAGTGCTACATCTTAGGAGTCTTAGTGACTGCACTGAACGTGCTCCTTCTGTCAGCCAAGTCTGTGTATAGTGGGTGGGAGGGGTTGTCCCTGATGGCATGGAGCTTAGCATGGCTCCTCCTCTCCAACCAATGCTAGAGAGTCCAGCTCCACCCCTGCCACGTTACTGGCCTTTCTGACCAGCTTATCCAGCCTGTTTGCGTCCCCCGCTCTCAGTCCGCTGCCCCAGCAGGTCACAGCGTCAAGCTTGTATTGCCACATTTAGATGATGAATAAAACGTTGAAACTTGTAAAGGCATGATGCCAAGCCGACAGAACAACAACACGCTGGGCTGTTTCTCCCCTCCTCCCCTCCCCCTTACTACAGGTGTCCCTGAAACAAAACCCTGAATTAATGATATGTTTGTAACACAGCAGGCTGAACATTTTCATCATGTTCATTGTTTTCTTGTTCGCTTAATAATGTTAACCAATGTGGAAAGACACACACACACACAGACACACCAACGTTCTTCCATGCTACTTTCCCCTCACAGCTAAAAAAATTTAAATTAAAAAACACGCAAACATACTTTTGCTGATCTGGACTGGTCCTCTGAGCTCCTCTCCAGTCGAGCTGCAGTGTTTAAATCCAAAATATTGATAAATCATCTGCCATTGTTGTGTAACATGGCATCTCTTCTCTAGAGTTTCACGTTAGGGCTGCACGATTAATCGATTTTAAATCGAAATCGCGATTTGTAATGATGCAATTATCAAATCGCAAAAAAAAAGAAATCGCAAATCTTTTTTTTTTTTACCAGGAAGTCCCATTGAGATACAAGATCAGTTTGGGAGAGGGAGGTAAGGGGTTTTAGATTGTGTGTTGTGAAGTTTAGACTTCAGAGAGGGAGAGTAAAGTACAGAAAAAAAGGTACCGTTGGGTACCGGTATCGATTCCCAGGTAAAAAGAAACATTTTCAGGCTCGGTGTCCCGAAAAGACCCAACGCGTAGGCCAGATGCAAGCCGCATTTTACAGTAAACCTCTGTGGGGCTGCTTACATTTTTATTTTATAATCGCAAGTTTAATCTCAATCGCAATATCTGTCCGAAAAATCGCAATTAGATTATTTCCCAAAATCGTGCAGCCCTATTTCACGTGCAGTTAAATCTACTCTAGAAGTGAAACTGAAAGTATACACCAGTCCCCCACTGGTGGGGGCTGGGGGCAGTAGGCAATTAATTTACTCAAGTGGATTCCTGAACACAGAATGACACCGTTATCACTGACTATCGTGACCGTTATCATGTCACGTGAGGTAAAGAAGTGGTCCGACCAATCAGAGGCCACGCTACAGGACGCACTCGTTGACGTCGACTGGGGGATGCTTCAGGCGAGCACCAGTGACGTCAGTGAGTTTGCTGATGTTGTTGTCAGTTTCATAACAACACTAGCCGATAGCATTGTACCCATGAAAATGGTTCGGATCTTCCCGAACCAGAAACCGTGGGTTGACAATACTATCCGAGTGGCCCTGAATGCTCGCACCACTGCTTATAACCTAGGCAGAGCGTCAGGAAATATGGATGAGTATAAGGCTACAGTCTATACTCTGCACAAGGCCGTAAAGCTTGCTAAGAGGACATACGCTGGCAATATAGAGGCACAAATGGCCCAGAACGACACAAGAGGTTTATGGCGAGGACTACGGACGATAACTGACTACAAAGTCAGTGCCCCTTCAATCGGGAGTGCCGACGCCTCTCTCGCGGATCAACTCAACTCCTTCTACGCGCGGTTCGGTGCAAACAGTGGCGACGCTAGCTCACCGGCTAGCGACGTCACTGACGCACCGGCCGTCGTGGAGGGGGGGGGGGGGGGTGGGGCATCCACGGGGGGGGCACGCTTTCATTGACGGAACACAGTGTGAGAAGAGCATTTATGCGGGTGAACACCCGGAAAGCAGCTGGCCCAGATGGGATAACAGGACGGATACTTAAGTCCTGTGCTAACCAGCTAGCCCCAGTGTTCACCACCATATTCAATCTATCCCTGGCTAAGTCCGTGGTCCCTGCCTGCTTCAAGGTGTCCACTATAATCCCGGTACCAAAAAAATCCTCCCCAGCAGGTCTTAATGACTACAGACCGGTGGCACTCACCTCTGTGGTCATGAAATGTTTTGAGAGGCTGGTTAAGGATTACATATGTGCCTCCCTCCCCAGTGATATGGACCCTTTGCAATTTGCATACAGGTCAAACAGGTCCACTGACGATGCGGTCTCAGGTACTACACAACACCCTCTCTCACCTAGACAGCCAGAAGGGGGGCTATGTGAGACTGTTGTTCATTGACTATTAGCTCAGCGTTCAACACCATAGTCCCCACCAGACTGGTGGACAAGCTGATCGAGCTAGGTCTGAGCTCCGCCCTGAGCGCCTGGGTACTGGACTTTCTGAGTGAAAGGCCTCAGGCGGTCAGGGTAGGGGGTCAGACCTCCAACACCATCACCCTGAGTATCGGGTCCCCCCAGGGCTGTGTTCTGAGCCCCCTGCTGTATTCACTCTACACACATGACTGTGTGGCCAGGTTCAGCTCCAACTCCATAGTGAAGTTTGCGGACGACACAGTGGTGGTGGGGCTCATCTCTGACATAGACGAGAAGGCCTACCGGGAGGTTGATGTACTGGCATGCTGGTGTCAGGACAACAGCCTGCTCCTGAACATTGGTAAAACCAAGGAGCTGATCGTGGATTTTAGGAGAACACAGCAAGGGACACACAAACCACTGTGGATAAACGGGGCTACCGTGGACAGGGTGAGCAGCTTTAAGTACCTGGGGGTCCACATCTCAGAGGACCTGACATGGACAACACACATAGACTCAGACACATAGACTCAGACCCCAAACCATTTTTTAATTATTCAAAAAAAAAAACTCTGTCCACATGGTTTAAACTCTGAACCGAGTGATGTATATACATGTAGTACAATGCCAAAGCAGTAGGTGGTGATGTAGTTCAAACATGAAGGCCATTTTCAACCAATCAGAATGGTTGAACGCGTCACTCCACATCCTGCTCAAAAACAGAAACCCACCATCTTTAAATGACCTCGCGTGAGCCATTTTTTTTTTTATGTTTGAACGGCTTGGCACCGGGTTACCTCTCAGACTTGCTGGAACCCTATGTTCCCCCGAGGTCCCTCAGGTCCTCTGACCAGCTCCTCTTGGCCGTTCCAAACTCCAGGCTGAATCTTAGGGGGGGCCGTGCTTTTGCAGTGGCAGCCCCAAAGCTCTGGAATGAGCTGCCACTGCATGTTAGGCAGGCCCCCACTCTGCAGGTGTTTAAATCTGTCAGGATCCGCCTGTCCAGCAGCCTGGCTTCGTTCCCCCGCCAGTTCAGGGATCCTGCCCTGCACCTCAGAGGCCCTGCCCTGCACCCCCCTCTAGTGGACTTTTCCCATTACTCCCGTTCCTGCCACTGCTACTGGCAATTAATGTGTGTATCCTCCATATGTCCTTAATGTTCAATGTATTCTCCGTGGTGTTGTCTTTGTTACCCATTCTGTTTCCTGGTCTGGTCTAGTGTGTTGTCTTTTGTATTTTGTATGTATTGTTAGTCAGTCCTGTCATATATTTGGTGTCATTGTTTGTCAGCCTGTGTGTCTGTCCAGGTGTGTCTTGTTAGTAATTAGTCTCCCTATATATTCTGTCCTTTCCTGTTACTCCCCTGTCGGTTCGTTATCATTGTTATCACATCATATCTTATCAATGTTTGTGATTCCACGCAACACCCTTCCATGCTCTCCACGTTTGTACCCTGTTATCTGGTTTTTGGTATCGTGTAATCTGCCAGCTTATGCTGAGGTACTATTCTTGTTTTGTTGTAGTTTAAGCCTTGTGTAAATACAAGTAAAGCCTTTTGTTAAACTACATCCCGTTGTGTCCTGCCTGTCTCTCTACCCTCGTCCTGTGATTGCTATTGGGTCCACACCAACACAGAATCATCACAAAATCACGCCTCAAAACACATTTATTTGCTCTGGCTTTTGGTTTTTAAACCGTTTTTGAGAGACCTGCCTTTTTTATGTGACACATTGTACTGTTTTTATTGTGTGCTTTTATTACATTTTTTACGTTTTATGTTTTATCTTATGTTGTGGACTTGTACAGCACTTTGGTCAACTCTGTTGTTTTAAATGTGCTTTATAAATAAAGTGGATTGGATTGGATTAGCAACATAGCATTTATTTTTCAGCAAGAAACAAAGTGCAATAAAAGTGCAATAAACTAAAAAGGATACATTCACTGTGTGTTCTGCCTCATTTGTTGATGAAACAAAACCAACATCAACACAATTTACCACCAAGAGCGGAGAGTTTAGTCTCACAAAAAGATCTCTGATGTTGTTAGCTACATGCTAATGTGATTGGCATTTTCCATTTATATAGTTAGCATTGAAGCTAGCGTACATTAACGTAGTAACGTTAACGCTAGTAGAATAAATGGATGAAAACGTTATTTAACAGATTGCAGAATGGCTACAATACAATATGGCTCATTATACAACGGCATGCAAATTTCTCGATTCTGATTGGCTGAAACAGTCCATTTACACGTATGTATTGCGATCAGTCCACGCTTGCTGGCCCAGGACCCGCCCACAACCGAATCACATCACATCAATCCGCCGGATCACAAGAAGGTGGACAATAATCTTTACAAATGGATATGTTGATAGCGACTAAACGACTAAATATCAAGCGATTCTGTCACAGCGAATGTCTTAGTCGTTTAAACAATGTTGGATGATGTAATTGATGGGTCTTGAATCATTCTGTAACAAAAGAAAAATCGCGGATTGATTGATTGATTAATTTTCAATTTTTTTTTAAAGAATTTTTCCTTTCGACTGTCAGCGCTCGCTCTAGTCTCCACCCACCGCCACACACACCCCCCCACACACCCCCACACACACACACACGCACACGCACACACACACACACACACACGCACACACACACACACACACACACACTCTGCCTGCAACGCGGGGGATAGTCAGACTGAGAGAGAGCTGGGTGCTGCGCTGTTCTAAGTGAGCATGGCCTATTGAGTTGATTGATTGATTGATTGATTGCTAATTTTATTACTGTACGCTTGGTTTCCAACTGGTTAAGTTTAGGCCCTCTACAGTAGGTTTAAAAAAATAAATAAAAGAATAGGGCGAAGAAAACGTTTTTTTCCTATAGGGCAAAGAAAACGTTTTAATTTGTTTTACCTACTTTCTATAGAAGCATCTAAGAATGAAGTTCTATGGAAAGTATGTCTGCATTCCCTTAACAATTGTGTGTATTGAGCCGTACTGTATTGTACCCATTCTGCATCTGGTAATACAATTTTCAATCAATCATTCCAATAATACACAGTTGGATGTGTTAGTTGATTGGATGCACTTCAAGCTGCTTCCACATGAGGCAACTTCTCTCAATCATTCCAATAATACACAGTTGGATGTGTTAGTTGGTTGGATGCACTTCCGATCTGCTTCCACATGGAGGCAAATTGTCTTTTTTGTAGTTGTGGGAACTACTTTTTCTGGCGGATGGTTTTTTCAATAAATCTTCGATTAATGTGTGTTTATTGTATAGAAATAAGGTTGGATGAATGTGGCAGTTGTATAAAAGCTTTACACCACTTGCAGTCGTGATTTGTGAACAATAAACCATGCCTAGGGGGGTCTAACGACCACCCCTAGGCATGGTTTATTGTTCACAAACCACTCCTGCGCGTGATGTAATGCTTAAATACAAACAATTGTTAAGGGGATGCAGACTGTTGTAGTTTGGACTGGGTTCCTTATAACAATAACTTGACTACACATGAGCTTAGTTGGTAGCCGCAGCTACTTGGGACAGCTCTGCTGTAAACACTGGAAATAACCTCGGTTACTATGCCAACACGCAACCAATGCAACCGGGATGTGCCCAAAACTCCACCCTGGACTCCGGTTTTCAAAGACCACGGTTGCAGTGTTCCAAAAACACGGTTGTGTGTGGATGAACAGTGCAACCGTGCACATTAAGGCTCGGTTCCATAACACCCTTCGTGCGTGTGGACAGGGCCTCAGTCGTAAAAAAAGGCGAAGCAGCGCCTCTACCACCTGAGACAGTTAAGGAACTCAACACCAGTAAGACCAAGGAGCTGGTGGTGGACTTCCGGAGGGGCAAGAAGAGGCCCCCCCCGATTCCCATCTCCATCCGAGGGGTGGATGTGGAGATGGTGGACTCATACAAGTTCCTTGGGGTACACCTGAACAATAAACTGGACTGGTCGGACAACACAGAGGCCCTCTACAGGAAGGGACAGAGCAGGCTGTTCTTCCTGAGGAGACTCAGGTCATTCAATGTGTGCAACAAACTGCTGCAGTCTTTTTACCAGTCTGTTGTGGCCAGCATCCTCTTCTATGCTGTGGCATGCTGGGGAGGCTACATCAACTCAAGGGACACCAACAAGCTCAACAAGCTGGTGAGGAAGGCTAGCTCCGTGGTGGGAGTCGAGCTACCTAGACTTGAGGTGATGGTAGAGAGGGGGATAATAAGGAAGCTGGATGCCATCATGGAGAACCCCTACCACCCCCTCTACGACGAGCTAGTCAAGATGAGAAGCTCGTTCAGCCACAGACTCATTCCCCCCCGACACTCAACTAACCGCCTCGGACAGTCCTTCATACCAGCGGCCATCAGGCTCCACAACAGTGGGCAGCGACTAGCAGCCTCCAGGCCCCACAACAGGGGGCAGCGACTAGCGGCCTCCAGGCTCCACAACAGTGGGCAGCGACTAGCAGCCTCCAGGCTCCACAACAGGGAGCAGCGACAGCGACTGCTACCAGACATTGACCTGGGACTTATAGGAACCCAAGGGGGACAACGTAGACTACCCTGGTACTTTGATTAATGTATACTCAGTAGATAGTAAATTATAACACTACCTCATGCATACTGCACCTTATGTGACACTGTGAATAATGTGAATATTCCTCAGCTAGTCAGATAGTAAATTATATTGACCATATTGATCAATTGTTTACACTGCCTGTGTTGTCTTTTACTACCTGTATACTGTGTTGTTTTACTACCTGTACCCCTCCCCCCCTCCCCCCCATGCTGCTATGATGCCTGAATTTCCCCAAGGGGATCAATAAAGGAATATCTTATCTTATCTTAGTATCGGGGAAGATACTCCAGTCCTTCTACTCCGGAGCTGTAGACAGCATCTTGACTGGAAACTGCCTGGTATGGAAACAGCAAGGCACAGGACAAGAAGGCCCTACAGAGAGTGGTGCGCTCAGCTGAGCGTACTACGGGTATTGCACTACCACCCCTGCAGGTCTTATATAACAAGAGGTGCAAATCCAGAGCCTGCAGGATAATGAAAGACCCTCACCACCCCAAACAACAGCCTGTTCAAGATGCTGCGGTCAGGCAAACGCCTGCGCACACCAGCAACTAGGACAGAGAGACTTCGGCTCAGCTTCTTCCCCCTGGCCATCAGAGTCTTGAACACTGAACTCTCCACACACAAGCACACAGAGCACACACACAACACATACTGTATACACTCACACACTAACAGACACTTTAGCACGAACGCACACATGCTGCACACGCACACACTCAACGGTCACTTTACACAATGAAAAGGTCACTTAAAAAAAAAGAAGAAAAAAAAAAAAGAACGGGAGTGGTTCTTGTATAGTAAATAGATGGATATAGCAAGTTAGCATAAGGATATATAGTATAACTGTATATTGTATAGTATTGTATAGTATAAGACCCAGTGCCTCATCCGTAGCTATCACTGTATTATATATAGACCTTAGCATGTCTTTACCATGCTTTTTGTAAACTTTATGTTCATTATACCTGTTATGTCTCATTATATGTCTTATTCTTGTTTGTATTACTTGTATTATTGCACAATCGCTGCGGGCATGACCACCCGCATTTCACTGTATGCTTGTATGCCGTGACAAATAAAACTCTTGACTCTTGACTTGACTAACGCGGCAAGCCTAGGTGGAACTAAGTATAATTTCATTAAAAAGTATTATATTTGGGGCGGCTAGGTGGTGTAGTGGGCAAGGCACTCGCCACCAATGTGGAGACGCTGGGTTCGCGTGTTCGAATCCAGCTCTCCACATTGTTTTCAGTTTGGCTGGTCGTCCGTACTAATACAATTGGCAGTATTAGAGGGTGGGAAACTGATGGGTGGGGATCGGGCGTTGTGGACAGCGACTCCTACAGGTCGGTTGGTGCGCCTGCGCAGTAGAATCAGGAAGTGTCCGGGGCAGCGTGAGCCTCCCACGCGTTACTCCTCGCCACTGAGAGATCGAGCTGCGCAGGTGAAAAGATGCGACTGCTGTTACCTCAAGTACCGGAGGGGACTTGTGCTATGTATGACTTAGTCCACATTGCAGCCGGCTTGTGGGAGGCAAGAAACAGCGTTCGTGACAGGGGAGGGTTGAATTGGATGATACGAAATTGGGATGGGAGAAAAATATAGAAAATGGGAGAAAAAGTGGATAAAAAAAGAAAGTATTATATTTAATAATAATATTAAATTATTATTACCAAATCACAAAACACCCCAGTTCCGAACATCACCATCGACGGCTTCCCTGTACCCTTCTCCCCCCAAGTTAAAAGCTTCAGTGTCATTCTGGACGGCTCCCTCTCCTTTGCACCACACATCAAAAACATCACCCGGTCTGGTTTCTTTCACCTCTCTGTCTGCTTCTTCATCTCTGTCCCAATCAAACACTGAAACCCTGGTCCACTCATTCATCACCTCCCAGATCGACTACTGTAACACTCTCCTCACCGGCCTTCCCACCAAACTCCTCAACAGACTCCAAATTATCCAGAACTCTGCTGCCAGGATCATCACCCGCACCAACTCATCCGACCACATCACCCCCGTCCTCATTCAATTACACTGGCTCCCTGTGCACTACCGGATCAACTACAAAAACCTCCTACTCACCTTAAAAACCCTCCACAATCTAGCCCCCATCTACATCACTGACTTCCTCCAAGATTACACCCCCTCCTGCACCCTCCGCTCATCCTCTACTGGACTCCTATCCATCCCCAGCTCACGCCTCAGCACCATGGGTGCCCGAGCTTTCAGTTGCTCGGCTCCCAGATGCTGGAACTCCATGCCCCCACATGTCCAACAGTCTGACTCCCTATCATCATTTAAATCACAACTGAAACCCCATCTGTTTAAACGTCCATATTCACTATAACCTGTGTCACTGTTATATACCCCCTGCTGTTTGTTTGTTTTGTTATTTTAACTTCACTGTTTTATACTTCCTGTTGTTTGTTTTGTTTTTAACCTCGACTTTTAACACTTTGCCGCCCAACCACGAGTTAACTCGAGTTTCGGTGCCATGCGTTGAGGACCAGAGCCACGAGTTAACTCGTGGCAAGTTGTTATTGTTTTATTCCATATTAATAAACGGATGAAGATCCCCGATCGACTGTGCAGATTTACCCGCCTCCTTGAAATCGGCGACATGCAATACCTGCCAGATCCTCTTAGGGGCGCCATCGCTCCACTGCAGTATCATTGTGGGCGAGTGGATAATTTTTTTTTTACTGTCTGGGGCGTTTCATATGAGCTTGGATCCCAAGCGAACATCCTCCACCGTTGATCACGGTTCGAAGCGTAGATTTCAGCCTGGAATAATGGGATTTATGATCAGCCAATAGACATATCGATCTACCAGATGCCGATGAATAATGGGGAAATGCTGCCGGCTATCACATGGGCTGACGGTAGGACACTCTTCGCCCAAATTACAGCCGGATTGGACATTGTTGTAAAACGCAAGCGATCGATCAGTGAATATGGCTACTTGAACGCACACTGTATTGCTAATCAATAATACTAATCGGCGTCCCCCGCCGCCCCCATTTCATCCATAGATGCTCTGTAATAGTCCGGATGCTAAGCAGTTTGTTTTATTTCATTCGTATATATACAACAGAAATGCCGTTCGATATAACGTGACTAGCCTTTAGCCCTATAAATAGCTTTCCAGAAAAAATACGAGTCGAAAACTGCAATAAAGCTTATATTCACGACGCTATAAAATGACAACCAACAGATGGATTTTTATTTTCTTTAAGCCATTATGAAGGCACGGTTTATGCACTCAAGTGACAATGAGAATGGACAGATAGCAATACTATAAAGTATATATATAGCTATCCAAAAGTGCATCGGTTTGTTTACAAAGCGTTGTGCTCCAGCCACATATTAGATGGCGAGGGCCGGTCGTCAATGTGTTAACTGCCTTGCTTTGTTTTTATGATCTTTAAGGTGACCTTGTGTCTCGTGAAAGGCGCCCCCAAATAAACTGTATTATTATTATTATTATTATTATTACAGAGCAGTGCTGAGTAGGGGGTTATGAGCTCTGTAATAATAATAATAATAATAATAATAATAATAATAATAATAATAATAATAATAATAATAATAATAATAATAATAATAATAATAATAATAATAATAATAATAATAATAATAATAATAATAATAATAATAATAATAATAATAATAATAATAATAGTCAGCACCCAGGTCACTAAGATCCTCCAACCAGGCCCGGCAGTTCAGGTTAGCTCAGCTGGTTAGTGCGGCCGCCTCTGGATCCTATGGTCCCAGGTTTAAATCCACTCGGTTACAATGTCATTCATTGTTCTGCGATGTCTTCAAGTCAATACAACATCCTTTATTAATCCCCTTGGGGAAATTCAGGTGTCAAAGCAGCATGGGGGGGGGGGGGATACAGAGCTTCACAGTCTGATAATATACTATAAGATACAATATAAAAAGTACAAAATACAAGATAGTACAAGGTAAGTAGGTAGCAACAACAGTGGCACTGGCGGCACCAAAAGTGGTAACATCAGTAAAGTGGCGGCACCAAAAGTGGTAACATCAGTAAAGTGGCGGCACCACAAGTAGCGACAGCAGTAAAGTGGCGGCACCACAAGTAGCGACATCAGTAAAGTGGCGGCACCACAAGTAGCGACAGCAGTAAAGTCAGCGGTGCAGCACAGTATGAACAATATGAAAACTATGAGCTGTGTGGACATATTAACAGTGTAGTATTATAGCATGAATGAATGAATGAATGAAAACTTTATTTAACAGATTGCAGAATGGGTACAATACAGTACGGCTCAATACATACAATTGTTAAGGGGATGCAGACCTGAGAAAGACGTTTGTCTTGTTTCCATCAGGGTCCCCCATTTTCAATTCATATAGACATATATGACATACATGACATACAGATAGTCAGTACTGCTACATCTATACATTTATGACATACCAGATTTGCAAATACAGTACTGTTTGTGATACAGAAGGAGTCAAGAAAAGGGAGTATATACATTTGACGTAGAAAACTGTACATTGGAGGAGGTTGGGTGGGGGGGGTTGGGTACATTGGGATATTGACAACCATACTGGGTAATTTACATTGGAGGTGGTTGGGGGGGGGGGGGGGGCGGGGGGCACACTGTATAAACAAGTAACACTGTACATTGAGGGGGGGGGGGGTTGGGTTAGGATATTTACAGGGGCCAGTGTTGAATTGCAGTCTCCCGTAGGTGTCTCTTGATAGAGGTTTTGAAAGTGGGTAGTGATCCACATTCCTTTACAGCTTTGGGTAGGGCGTTCCACATTGATGTGGCATAATTGCGAAACGTGTTTAGTCCCTTATTTGAGCCGAATCTGGGTTTAACATGATTTGTGGAGCTCCCTCTGGTGTTGTGATCGTGGTATTCACTGACCTTTGGGAAGTATTTTGCCATGTACATGGGTACCTTGGTCGTGTAGTGTATCTTGTAGACCAGGCCCATTGCAAGTTGCTGTACTCTGTCATCTACTCTAAGCCATCCTAGGTTGTCAAAGTGGGCAGGGGTGAGGTGGGTTCTAGGAGTAAGGTCAAGCAGTAGTCTGACCAGTTTGTTTTGAGATGTTTGTAATTTTGTTTTTAGCGCCTTTGAGGTGCTTTGGTACCATGAGGTGCAAGCATAGTCGTAGTACCCCTGAATGAGTGCTCCTGCCAGAGTCTTCAGGGTATTCTTGTTTACCAGAGAGGAGATCCGGTACAAGAATCGAGTTCGTTGGTTGACTTTTTTTATTACATTGGATGCCATTTTGTCACAGGAGAGATTAGCCTCTAGGATGGAACCCAGGTAGGTAATTTCATCTTTCCTTGTGACAGTATTGTCACCCACTGTAACTGAGAAGCCGTCGGTCTTGCTGAGTTTGTTATTTGAACCGAAGAGAATGGACTCTGTTTTGCCCATGTGTAATGATAGTTTGTTATCAGCGAGCCATATGCAGATTCTGCCTAGTTCCGAGCTGAGGGTTTTTTCAACCTGTAACTTGTTCTTGTCAGAGACCAGCAGGGCTGAGTCGTCCGCAAACAGGAACAAGTTGCAGTCACAAGCTGACGACATGTCATTTGCATAAATTAGGAACAGTAGCGGTCCTAGTATGCTTCCTTGTGGAACACCACAGCTCACTGTGAGAGGGGGGGATAGGGTACCGTTTACCTCCACCATCTGTTCCCTCCCCTCAAGGTAGGATTGCATCCAGCTCACTGATAGACTATCAAAACCAATTGCTTTTAGCTTGTCAATCAGAATGGAGTGATTGACCGTGTCAAAGGCCTTTTGTAGGTCCAGCATGACCATGCCGCAGTATTTGCCTGCGTCCACCTCTTGTTTGATGTGGTCATTCAAATAGAGAAGGCATGTGTCAGTGGAGTGGGATGTTCTGAAGCCAGATTGGAATTCGTAGATTAGATTTTTTTCCGCTAGGTACTTTTCGACCTGTTCGTAGACTATTTTTTCCATGACTTTCGAGATGGAGGTGAGAATAGAAACAGGGCGGTAGTTGCCTGGGTCTAATTTGCTGCCCTTTTTGTGCAGAGGGGTCACCCTCGCAATTTTGAAGTCCTTGGGGACGTGTCCCTGTTTTATGGAGAGGTTTATTATGTGTGTGATGATTGGGGTGATGGCGGCTGCTGAGTCTCTGAGGAATTTGGAGGGGATGTTGTCATGGCCAGTGGCCTTGTTAGGTTGGAGGGCGCTCAGTTTATTGAGTACCTCATCTGTTGTTACCATTTCCAGCTTGAAGTCGTCCTTGCGGACCCCTAGGTTTTTGTAGTAAGCTACTATGTGTTCTACCCCATAAAGCCCTGAGTGGGAGGGTAGTTTGTTTACCAGTGTTGTGGCTATGTTTGTGAAGAAAATGTTTAAGTAATTGGCTACATCCAGCTTGTCTGTGATGAGCGTGTTGTCCGTTTTTATGTTTATGTTTGAGAATCTGGTTTTAAGTTTTTTACTGCATCCTAGTTGATTATTGAGTAATTTCCAAAGTTCACGTGGTTTGTTTTTGTTTTCCTCAGTTTTGTCATTGATGAAATTCTTTTTTGCAGTTTTGATCATGTAGTTTACGTCGTTTCTTAGTCTGTTTCTTTCTAGTTTGAGTTCAGTCACGTGGGCTTGGAGTTCACTGCTCGTGCTTTTAGTAAGCTTTGACTGACTTTTACGAAATTCAGAGCATTTTTTGTCTCTGGTTTTCATAGCGGCCAGTATTTCGGAGTGCATCCACGGCTCAGCGCGATTTTTTACCCTGGTGGTTCTTAGGGGGGCCATGTCGTTTAGTATTGTTGAGAATTTGGTTTTGAAACCAAGCCATGTTTCTTCAACCAGTGTACCATTGAGTTCATCTGACCAGTCCAGGCTCTCCAGTTCAAGGTTAAAGGCCTCGCTAGAGTAGGTTTTGAGGTCTCTAGATGTGACTGTTTTGTGGCAGCCAGCCTTTTGTTTTAGTTTTTTGCGGGTACAGAATATCATATAATGATCACTTAACCCGCATGCTATAACCCCTTTCTTGGAGATCTTGGACTTGTCGGAGGTCAGAATGAGGTCAATGGTAGTCTGAGTTGATTCACATACACGTGTGGGTTGGGTGATTAGCTGGCTGAGGCCGTGCAGATCACAAAACCTACTGAATGACTTGAAGACGGGTGCATCTTTTCGTTGCATATCCGTGTTCCAGTCTCCAATAAGAATTTTGTCTACATCCTCAACTCCAGCTAAACACCCATCCAGTGTATCATAAAAGTCACTATGATCTGGCGGCCTGTAGACTGTGCCAACCAGTAGTGATTTCGCCCTTTCGAATAGGATTTCCACCCATACAGTTTCAATTGATTTATGATTCAGGTCATTTCTGTTGATGAATTTGGTGTCCTTGTGTATGTACATACAGACACCACCTCCATGTTTGTTCCTATCATTCCTAATTATTGAGTAGTTCTCAATCTCTATCTCTGGATCTTTTACAGAATCGTCAAGCTTAGTTTCTGAGAAGCACAGTATGTTTGCCTTACCATTTATGAATAATTGTTTGATTTCATCCAATTTGTTTTTTAAGCTGTTAATGTTAATGTGAAAAATGTTCAGGACAGAGACTGACTGTATATAAATAAATATATGAGTACTGAAGACTGTAGCGGTATGAAGAGAATTAACACTATATGGACAGTATAAACAATATGTGTATATATATATATATATATATAACAGAGAATAGGACTAATATGACTGGTATGAGTGTAAAGGAGTATGCCAATGATATACAGGTGAATAGGTGGATGGATATGAGTGCAGGTGGTGAGAATAGGGTGAATGGGAGCTATAGATTGGATGCTTATATTACCAGAAACATGGTGAAATATCACAGAACTTTGAGTCTGGCCATTGTTTGAGTCAGCCCTCCAGTCAGCCGTCTACCTCACTTCCAGACGCTCACTCGTCACGGTTTTATTCACAATACACATTTCAAATGATCAGACTGCTCACTTTACTCATTGTTTTATGTGTTAGAAGTACTCGACTACTAAATGAGTTGAAATGCCCAGGTGTCGTACCCCAACCTACCACTGGGGGGGGGGGGGGGGGACCCAGCCTCCGATCTGTTAGCCTCAGTTAGTTTCAGGAAGTCCTAGCCGGGCTGTTGCATGATGGGACAGATATAGACATCTAGAGGGGCCCAGTGGCAGATATTCTATTAAAGTGCCGGGTAGTTGAGGGCCGGAAGGGAGACATTTCCTGTTCCCTTCGTCCTGCGGTGTAGTGTCTCCTATCTCTGGGGAGAGGGGGGGGCTGTAAAGTGAGATTAGCAGCAACAGCTTTCCCGTAGGAACACACAACAACATGCATTCCACTGAAGTGGGAGCTAGGAAAAACACAACCTCCTACTACGAAGAAAATGCAACGCAACAGCCCGCGAGGTTGGAATTCCAAGTAGGAAACTCGGGGCACTGGTCTCTAAACTATGACTTCTCCAAGATGTGGTTATCTGACGTCATTTCTAAATGGCGGCGTACACTGTAAGCTGTAAACGTTGTTTTGATCTTCAGAAGATGATTGAAGCGAGATTCTCATCAATATACCAGCGTGTCGGCATAGTTGGACAGCGTTACAGGGCTGTACACTGCGACGAGATGATCGCAAATTGCCCCTTAATTTGGCCGTTGCGAGTGGAAAATTATATTTGGGAGCAAGCTTGCGAGTAGTGATTTCAACCCTTCATTCGCATTTCACTCCTAAATTAATCCATACAAATTGGATACAAAAATTATTAAACATTAGCCTACAACCAGGGCTGTACAGTGCGATACAATGTCGTGGTGCTATGAAAGAATCTGTCGGCAATGAATGAACTTAGTGCGATAGCCTGTGTGGAAAAAATATTTGCGTGTGGAGTGAATCTGGGCCACTTGGTAGTTGTAGTCTATCGTGCGATTAAAGACCATGTCCCTGTCTGCGTAGAGTCTATACATCCAACACCAAATCCCATAATTCCTAGCGAACTCTAAACTAAACTGAATGTGAACTACCTTTCAATACATTTAATTTTGCTCTGCAAGAAGAACGGAGTGGATATCAGTCCATCTTATGACAACCACGTCCGATGTGGAGAGATGATAAGATGATGATGATTGACGTGATGATGTGATGATTGATTGACGGGGACACGGACACTTCTAACGTTCAGGTTCAGCCATGATGAGTACCCCACTATTAGGATGTGAAATACTGTCTACTTAAATTTCCCTCCGGGGATCAATAAAGTATCAACCTATCTATCTATCTAATAATGAGACAATATGCAAATAAGATAATACTAATAATTGTCACGGTTCCCCGTATATGAAATGAAAGTGGCTTGCAATTTACTGCTGGTAAAATCACTGTTTATTTCTCGTTTTGCATAGTATTACATTCCACTTCTATAAACAATCAAAGTCCTACCGTAAGAGCCTCATACGGGTCAATTAAACCTTTTTGATTAGAGTCTTTCCTTCGAGCTAAGTTGGACTGAACATTTCACTGTCAAAAGCGCAAATGTAAATAAGGTTGCGTCGCAACATGGTTTTCAAAATAAAGGTCACATACAACCTCTCAATTCTTATAAAAAAAAGTCCCGGATATACATAAACATTAATTGGCATAGATCTCTATAAACAGCCAAACACATTGATCACTTTAGGCACACACTGAAACCAGTAACATCACAAATATGAAGCAGGTAATTACCCATAAAAATAATAAACCTTTCATGGGGTTATTTACAATAATAATAATTCATTTGATTTCTAAAGCACTTTTCATTGTGAAACAAAGGTATGCAGAGTTTCTTGTCCTCCTGATTAATGCAATGGTGTGTGTGTTGTGATGATCTCATTCAAGGAGCACTACAAGCGCGCACACACACACACAGTTTGTTGTTTTTGTTCTATTAGTGATTTACACACTTTCTCAGTTGGTTCATTATAAAAGATACAAACTTGAAAACAAACGCACTTAAATGTTAAATAAAAGGACCACAGTAATGAGGCAGGAGGAACATATTTTTTTAATAATGGTAAAATTGTTATAAAAAAATGTACCCCTAAAAAATATTCTTTGCCCCTAAATTTCTCATTTAGGGGCAAGTGTGCCCCTAGTGAAAAAGCTTAGCGTACAGCCGTGCGTTATAAGGCTCAGTATGTCGTGCTCAGATACCAGCCAGACAAAAGCCGGCTTCTTTCCGGGGTCACATGACTCTTCCCTTAGATTGAGTACATATTTTACAGATGTATGGTTTCTTTCCAAGTGGGACAATGGAATGCACTGGGCTCGTAGTTTCCTATTCTGTAACTGGGAGCTTTGTCTGTGTGTGTGTGTGTGTGTGTGTGTGTGTGTGTGTGTGTGTGTGTGTGTGTGTGTGTGTGTGTGTGTGTGTGTGTGTGTGTGTGTGTGTGTGTGTGTGTGTGTGTGTGTGTGTGTGTGTGTGTGTGTGTGTGTGTGTGTGTGTGTGTGTGTGTGTGTGTGTGTGTGTGTGTGTGTGTGTGTGTGTGTGTGTGTGTGTGTGTGTGTGTGTGTGTGTGTGTGTGTGTGTGTGTGTGTGTGTGTGTGTGTGTGTGTGTGTGTGTGTGTGTGTGTGTGTGTGTGTGTGTGTGTGTGTGTGTGTGTGTGTGAGAGAGAGAGAGAGAGAGAGAGAGAGAGAGAGAGAGAGAGAGAGATGTTGACATTTATGTGTTAAGTGTTGTATGTGACAAAGCATTTTTCTAAGACAAGACACATTAGGTTGGAGGGGGGGGGGGGGGTTGAGAGCGAAACATTAAAAACATTTCAACTGACAAACGCCTCAATATTACATCACTTGACAAATGAAGACAATGTGGGCCAACAGAACACAGCCTCATTCACACCACCACACAGAGAGAGAGCGAGAGGGGAAAAAATAGAGTACTCAATGCCCACTTCATCCCTCTCCAACATCTTTCTCTCTCTTTCTTTCTGTATCTGTGTTTCTCTGTCTCTCTTTCTATCTCTGTGTCTCTCCTTGTCTCTCTCTGTCTCTCTCTGGCTCTGTCTATGTAACTCTGTCTCTCTCTCTCTGTCTCTCTCTCTCTCTCTCTCTCTCTCTCTCTCTCTCTCTCTCTCTCTCTCTCTCTCTCTCTCTCTCTCTCTCTCTCTCTCTCTCTCTATAAAGCAGGGGGATAAAGCAGTGATGAGAAACAGGGGGAAACTGAAAGAATGAAAACAGAAAACAAACCAGGATGAGCTCCAAACACCAACCGGAAGCCCTAAGACCAGACAGCCCCTCTACCTCTCTCTCCACATACTTGAAATCACAACAGGAAGTCAGAGGGAAATACAAGATGAGATTTCACAAGCCCGCGTTGGACAACGCCCGTAGATGGCGAAATTTGAGGTTTCAGCTCCGAACAAATGGAGTAGGGTTGTATAACTGCGTGGGAATTGTCTTTCTTCGTTTATTGGTGATCTCCCGCCCTACATCACTGGACCTCATCACACTCACTCTGGTGATTGGCTTATAAGCTTAAGGTCCCCAGAGTTCAATTGATTGACTTTTCTGACTTTTCTGTTATGTGCTGTATTTCTTGACATCATTGTAAATGATAGCTTAAATGATCCTTCGAGATTAAATAAAGAATGAATGAACGAGTGAACTATTCCTCCTCTGAGACCGTATTCCTCTTCTGAGACTGTTCACCCTGTTCTCACAACACAGCGCCGGGTGGCATCTAGGGAATGGCTTCCTGAGACGTGTCGTTGTGAATGCCACTGGGCCCAAACCGTGCATGGCCACTGGGCCACCACACCCGGGTGGAAATGTGGAAAAGCACATTGTAAACAGGAAGAGACATGTTACGCATGAACATTTTGTCCTAAGTTGCACCAGACTTGACTCACACCCCATTACGAAAAAAGTTATGGTATTTCCATCATCTTTTTGGTCATTATAATGATGGTAGTGATCAGAATATGATGTAAATACCATGATATTACCATCATGGTTTCAATTGTATTATACCATGGTATCATTTAAAGGGCACTTCACCAAAACAACTGTGCTGATTTAATTACAGCTCCATGAAATCATGCAGATAATTAAATGCAATACAAATTAAACACCTTGGGGCGAATTCACAAAGGGATTGCACAACTTTTTCTGATGCTAAGCTGGCACAAATGGCTCTGAATCACAGTTTGCTATTCACAGAGGAGGCACAACAGGTGAAATGAGGTGGTAATTGCGTTCCATGAGCATTGTGTCCGGTGCAATTAGCATGTATTTAAATGAGGTAATATGGGCGGAACATGTTCCCCTTTCTATGCAAATAAGCCTCGTCCAAAAACACTCCCAATCCACAACGGCCGGCGCAAATTGCACTGCGCAATTAAAGCTTCACAGACCTGGTGGTAACTAAGCGCAAAGCCCTAAGTGCATCTATAAAGGGGCATCATTGCCAGCGTCACTGCCAGCGTCACAGGTGATCATGGCAGCAGTAATTGTTGCCAGACGCCAGTTGCCCGTGAAAGAATATTTCGAAGGAGAATATCACTTTTTTGAGTGAGACTGAAATCATCCCGAGGCAGGTTGCCAGCTCAAGCAATTCTTGATCTACTGGATGAAATCAAGGATGATATTGAGCCAGCCACCCAGAGATCCCATGCAGGGCCGCCTCAGGGGGTGTGCGAGCAGTGCGGTCGCACAGGGCCTCGCGGGAAGGGGGGCCTCGCAATTAAAAAAAAAAAAAAAAAAAAATTATTTGTTTATTTTTTTTTTTTTTTTTTTTTGCGAGGCCCCCCTTCCCGCGAGGCCCTTTTTCATCACAGACCTAAAATCTAGTTTTGCTTATATGCTTATATATTTCACATTAGACACGTTTGTAGAATGTGTCTGACTTGTTCCTGGCTCTGCGGCTCTGCAGATACACTATTGGCTCTGCAGATACACTATTGGAGGCAGCTCTGAGGCTCTGCAGCAGAATTGGTTTCAATGAGGGGAGGGGTTACAGGTAAGGTAGAGTCTGACTATTTCGCGCGTGCAGCATTGGAGGTTATGCCAGCCAAGATGAAGAGGACATTGTTCGGCAGATGGACTGAAGATGAAAGTTGTTGCATGTTAGACAGTTCAGTCAGGCTAGCCATCCCAGCTAAAGACAGGGACAGCTAGTTAGCTTTAGCTACGTTATAATATTGAGTGCTAACGTGTGGTTCAGTCGGGATATAGCCATGATGATGTCGGCTAGTAGCTAGCTTAGCTAAAGGCTACACGAGGTACAGGGATTATCTAATTCAGCGCTATTCAGAGGAGTGAGGCGAGTGGATGTCTTTTCAAAAGAAGGAGAAGAGAACTTGTGAGCAGATAAATCTGTTAGGCAGCAATACGCCGAAAGGTGTCCAGTCTGCCGGAAAGTACTCGAAGAAGAAGAAGAAGAAATTACACCGTGGGCCAAGAAAGTCTCCTTCCAACTTTACCATTGGCGCCGCATTCATTGATACTGCGTTATGGTGAGTCAACCTATGATTATATACCCGCCGTGGACCTATCTATCTTTCTCTCTCTCTGGAGCCAAACTGGTCGACTAGCTAATATAGTACTACTAGTAGCTAACGGTGTGTGCCTGGTGAGAGCACCTGGCTGTATGTAGCCGCATAGCTTGCAGAACGCAGAAGCAAGCTATGCGGCTACATACAGCCAGGTGCCTGATTGAGCTAACTGTTAGCCAGTTAGCTGTTTAGCGTCAGCTGGGAACGTTCGTTTGATGCTATCAGTTAGCCTTGAGAATAGCAGGCCCTGGCACTCTGACTACGACATCATCTTTGACAGAAGATGTAGTCGGGCCTGCACCATGACAAGGCTCTGGCCATAGCTTATTTGTCCCGACAGCGAGAGGCCTTTCGTCAACGTGGAGACCTGTGTTGCGGCCTTTCGCCCTGCGTTCCTCGTGCAGGTAAGATGTCATGACATTACCCCACTCTTCCTTCCTTCCCCTCCCGAATGTTTTGTTAATAACGATGTTTTTTTCCAGGCAAAACATATGCTACTTCACAACATTTGGAGATACGACATGTGCTGTGTGTGAATGGTCGTTTGTGTAGCTTGGGTAGCGTTGGGCCGTTGGCCAAAGCTGTGTGTGGCCTGGTGTACCTGGCTAGCCTATTTAGCTGATGTCGGCCATTGGCTCCTTGCTGCTTTGGTTTCTCTGGTATAGACCCTCTTCTTGTTGGATTTAAGTGTTGATCTTTGTCTTTTTGGATCTCTCATACATGCTCTAGTCTCTCTCTAACACACACACACATGACAAACACACATGTTCTCTCTCTCTCTCTCTTTCTAACACACACAGTCTGCCTATGGCGGCCTTTCTCGATGGCTAGGCTGTGCTCAAGGATATTCAGTCACAGTGCTCAGGTATTCTGCCACTGTGTACTCTCTGTTTAGGGCCAAATAGCATTTCAATTTCTTTCCAATGTGTCTCTCTCTCTCTCTCTCTCTCTCTCTCTTGGATTTAAGTGTTGATCTTTGTCCTTTTGAATCTCTCATACATGCTCTAGTCTCTCTCTAACACACACACACATGACAAACACACATGTTCTCTCTCTCTCTCTCTCTCTTTCTAACACACACAGTCTGCCTATGGCGGCCTTTCTCGATGGCTAGGCTGTGCTCAAGGATCTTCAGTCACAGTGCTCAGGTATTCTGCCACTGTGTACTCTCTGTTTAGGGCCAAATAGCATTTCAATTTCTTTCCAATGTGTCTCTCTCTCTCTCTCTCTGTACACTGTATATTGACTGTAGAACGGGAGCTCTCTCTCGCTCTCTCTTTTGCTATATGTTGACTGTATCATGCCCCGCCTCGGGCAGCGCTATTATTTAAGAATATGTTGACTGTATAAAAAATATATATATATATATATATATATATATATATATTTTTTTTTTTTTTTTTTTTTTTTTTTTTTTTGTCAAATCAGTTGTGCAATAGTCACTTTTGGTGAGTTGTTTCTATACAATTCACTTATATGACATTTAGGTATGACACAGCACTACAAAAGCATTTAGTATAGAAATGTGTCAACAGACTAAAACAGGGAACCACAATATTTTGCTGAGCAGAATGTAATATCATAACTGTCTATTATTTTTCTTGCAATTGAGCCAATTTTCCTTAGGTACGGTTTTGAGGTGTGTGTTCAACAGAATGTAGTATCAAAAACACGTTCACAAAAACTATGGGTTACTGAATGTTGAACTGCACTGTTATAATCACTAAGCCATTGTAAGACCTTACCTGTGTCCCTGTATCACTTGTCTCTGCTGCCCTTTGACTAAAAAACTTCTGTATGTCCATTTTCCTTTCTTCTTTTGGGGGGCATATTTGAGGTCACCTATAAAGTCACCTAGTAAAAGTGAGATAATTGACAATATCAAAACATGCTAGGGCTGTACCGAATAGTTCAAAGCTTCATTCATAATGTTGACATTCAAATTCTAAATCAACATTAGAATTTCTTATTTTTTATTAAAAATAAATTATAATAAAAAACTAGACAATTCCGAGCGGGGGAAATTGTGAAAGTGTGGGTGACGCCTGTGCACCACCGGCCAACGGGAGAGGGTCTCTCGCGAGTCTCTATGACAAACAAAAAAAACGTATTAAGTTTTTAAAAAAATTTGGAAAAAAAAAATTTTGTATGAAAAAAAATATATATTAAAAAAAACGTATTAAAAAACTTTTCAGGGGCGCCCTCGTAGTGCCTCGCGCACCTACGCGACCGACCCGGGTTCGATCCCAGCTCCCGTCGTTATTTGTCGCATGTCCTCCCCACCTCTCCTCCCGTTCGCCCTCTCCTCTGTCGGTCCTGCGTGACTAATAAAAAGCTGTAAAAATGCTAAAAAATTATATATAAAAAAAAATAAATAAAAAAAAAATTGACTTTTCCGAGTTTTAAATATTTTTTTGACTTTTCCGAGTTTTTAAAAATTTTGGGACTTTTCAGAGTTTTTTTTATTTTTCGGGACTAAGGGTGTGTGGCCTAAGGGGGCGTGGTCTAAGGATCGGGGGAGTGGTCAACATCGACCAATGAAAGAGGATATCCCTACCGAGTACAATGGGTCAACATAGACCAATGAAAGAGCACATCCCTACTGAGTACAATGACACAACCCGCAAGACAGAGGGCGGATGAAGCATTTTTACTTTCAGATGAGCACTTCAAGGAGTGTGTGAAGGGTTGTGTGCGATATTGTGGCATTCCGTCGACAATTGTGGCCGCGGTGACGATCGGAACACAAGGGGGGAAAAGCGATAAAACCAGCCTATTCTTAGAGTGGGAACACATTGGTGTCTATGGGGAGGAGAACCTTCAAAGAAATGGTCATCAGTTGAGATAGAAATGTCCAATTCCATTTATTTTTATTTTGTGAGCGAACCGACAGCCGTGTCATTGTTTTGATGTGTTTTTTCTACGTCCAAAATTGAGATCACTGTCGCAATTTACCCAAGGTGGTGGAAAAAAAAATTATTTCACCTCCTACACTCTAACTTGCCATTCATTTCCAATGGGACCGAAATGTTCCCGTTTAAAGTCGATTTGTAGCCAAACGGTGCGGTGTAACTTTCCGAAAAGCAATAGCGCTGTGAGAGCAAGCCGGTCGTTTTGATACCTTTCACGTGTATGAGCGAACGCTCTGGCAGGAGTTTTGTTTGCAAAATCAGTGGAATAAAGAAAGAATAATAAAAAGAGTATAGATTACTATAGTGTGGGTGGCAATATTATTATTATTATTATTATTATTATTATTATTATTATTATTATTATTATTATTATTATTATTATTATTATTATTATTATTATTATTATTATTATTATTATTATTAAATATTAAATTAAAAGTTTAAAAAAAATAGCTCCTCTCCTTCACTCCTTTGGGTGCTGGGTTAGGTTATAATTAAATGAAATATGAACTAAGTTAAGCACAATAGAATATAATATAATTATGAAATCAAATATAGGCCAGGGCTGTACAACTTAATAAAGAGAGTGAATAAAATTAAAAGGGATATAAACTAAATTAAATATAGCACAATAGAATAGAATATAATTATGAAATCAAATATAGGCCAGGGCTGTACAACTTAAATAAAATGAAATGGGATTTAAACTAAATACTAATTTATAACTAACTAACTAACTAATTCAGGAGTACAGTTTTGAGTAAAACATCAAACATTTGTATCTTGCAGCATATTTGCAGCATATTTTAAGTTTTTCAAACACGGGTGTGTTTGATTTGTCTGTAAACAAGACAGAAAAATTTACTTCATTCATTCATTCATAAATGAAATATAGCACAATAGAATATAGTACAACTATAAGTAAAAAAATTAATTGGAATAGGACATGACAAACATACGAAAGATAGTGACAAAAACAAAGGATGCAATGTGTCATGAAAATACAAATGAAGCATTTTTCATTTGCATATTCTTGGTATCTAGGGACATCTATGGACCTCAGTGAATGTATTCCCAGTGTCAGAAATATTGTGTCTATTATAGGCTTGCTTAAATTGTGATGAAACAAAGGAGAATATGAATTATGATTTTTCTTTGAATCTTTGACAGTGAATAACACCATGCTAATAATGACCAGACATGAAGAACTACCACTGATCTCGTTCAGTACCTTCTTGAGATCATGTGTACAAAAAAATCTAAGGAAATGAATAAAGGGAAGATGATTAAACAGAAGGTTCTGTAGATACAGTACTGAATTCTCACATCCGGACCAATGCAATTTGAAATATTATTATAGAATATAGAATAGCAGGCTTATAAATTACCTTATTATAGCCAATTCGCACATTTATATATATATATATACACATATATTATCTTTCAAATGGCTGAGTTCAATTTGGATTTAGTATCACCAGGCGTGCATAAGAACAGATTGAAATGAAATGAAATCTACTGTAATCTACTGTACTTTTTTATTTTGATCAGGGTGCAACCGTTTTGAAACTAATTTCAAATCTAATTGTTGCTGCATGCTAAAAATAGAGAAGAGAAACTAACTGTGCTTCAATATGTCAATATCGTTAAGTGTTGTGGTTTATTATCCCGAATAATAAGAGATATTAAAAGAATGCATACAGAAGTATGACGCTTGAAACCCCATAGAGCCTTTTGGGAAGTGTTGTTCTGAAAATTTCCAACGCTGATCGACAGCTAGCGATGTCCTTAACACATTAACTGCCACGCTTATAGCCATCAATGTATAATCACTGCCACCAGTCTAAGCCTATGGAGATGTTTACCTTCTTTGCAGGGCTATAACTTTTTAAATTGTATTGCTAAATTGACATTACTATGGCCCATTCAACATCGATTCAGGAACGTTTTACTTTTTCATTCACACATTCATACGAAAATACCGTCTAGAGTATAAATATGTTTTTATCGTTTTCTGCAGTATTTCCCAGAACGTGAGATATAGGCACAAATGCTTAGATCATCAAATGCAGTTTGATACCGATCGACGCGATAAAAAATGTCAACTGTACATGGTCCTAAGGGTTATGACTGATCATGCGCGGGTGAACGGAGGGGGGGGGGGGTCGTTTATAATTCCGTGATAGTCGTTAGATGCTTCATGTAGTATGGGTGATATATTGATCAGAGCAGTTTGTATCGAAAATGATAAACAAAAACGCTGAAACTCACTTCAGTCTCCTCGTACCGTTGGGCGATGAGAGTGGAGCAAACAGATCCCAGTTATGTGGTGGGGATCTAGGCGATCCATTTCCGGTTTGTATATTACTAATACACGCCCAAATCATGTAGATTATTGAGTTATGGCAAAGATCCATATCCACGGTGTGTGTATTGAGTCCCGGGACGCTAAAACGAGAGGCCGGACGGAATTAGGGGACGGACTGAGCTGCAACGGGCATTTCCGGTTTGGCAACTCGCCGATCAGCCACCAGGTGGCAGTATTGAAGCGTTGCAGAGTTGTGCTGAGTCCATCAGCATCTGACAAGGCTCCGTGAGTGGAATATGAATACCATGGCGAAAATATGAAATTATGATCAGAATCACGTCGTACGCCGTTATTGGCAGAAAAGGGTTAATAATTTTTTTTTTTATTATATATATATTTTTTTACCTTTAGGGGGGGGGGGGGGCTCGCGTTTAAATCTCGCACAGGGCCTCGCATTTCTCCCAGACGGCACTGCTTGGGTTTGTATCCATTTTCAAAGCTTGGATGATCAAGGGCATTTCGTTTTAATTGCAGATACAGAGGCCTTTGGCTCCGTATTATGTGGAAGGATTCAGGATAATTCAAGATTTTAAATACTGTTTTCTAAATTGTTTTCTAAACTAAATTGTCATGCATAGAGAAAACCAAATAGACCACTCACGCAAAAACACACACAGCAGCTTCACACAACAGCCACAACTCTACACTGATTGTACAGCCACGGAAACCATGTGTAGCAGGCTAGCAGCCACCCGGGCTTCCTGTGGCTGATACACGTGGCTTCTGTGGCTGTACAATCAACGAAAGCAGCTACACCGGTCACAAAAGCCGCACGCAACAAGTAGTGTTGTAGCTGTTGTGTGTGTGCGCAAGCTGTTGTGTAGAGTTGTCGCTGTTGTGTGTGCGCAAGCTGTTGTGTAGAGTTGTACATGTAGCTGTTGTGTAGAGTTGTCGCTGTTGTGTAGAGTTGTAGCTGTTGTGTAGAGTTGTCGCTGTTGTGTAGAGTTGTAGCTGTTGTGTAGAGTTGTAGCTGTTGTGTAGAGTTGTCGCTGTTGTGTGGAGTTGTACATGTAGCTGTTGTGTAGAGTTGTCGCTGTTGTGTAGAGTTGTCGCTGTTGTGTGGAGTTGTCGCTGTTGTGTAGAGTTGTCACTGTTGTGTAGAGTTGTCGCTGTTGTGTAGAGTTGTCGCTGTTGTGTAGAGTTGTAGCTGTTGTGTAGAGTTGTCGCTGTTGTGTAGAGTTGTCGCTGTTGTGTAGAGTTGTCTCTACTGGAGGTGTACAGTATTTCAATAGGCAACCCTGAAAGGATTATTTTTCTAAAAGAGCAACACTAGCTCCCCCCTCTACTGATGGCCCTGGTTGTAAAGCCAGTGTCTCCTTTTTGTTCAATGTCACTGCCTTTCTTATTAGGCCTAGTTGTTGGCTACAACTTTGCCATAGTAGGCATTAATCACTTAATTAATAGTTCAAATGTCTGTCCCATTCCCGTTTGCACATGCAGATGATACACACACACGCACACAGTGGGCCAGTGACTTTGGTGGTATGTGCTATTGCACAGATGTGTCCCGTTCCCGTTTGCACATGCACGCACAGTACAAATATACATTTATTTTTGAAAAAAAAATAAACTCTGTTACTTGACATATTTTCACTGTGCTCCTAAATATTTTTGGGTGCTCCTAAATTTCTTTGTGTGCTCCTAAATTTTTTCATTTAGGAGCACCTGTGCCCCTAGTGAAAAAGGTTAGCGTAGAGCCCTGAATGTGTAAGAAACTAACACATTCGCCGTGACAGAATCGTTTTTGATTTAGTCATTATGACGCTTTCAACATATCCATTCGTAAGGATTATTGTCCGCCATCTTGCTTTCATTTCTAAAACCACGAACGGCGGAGTGATTGTAATTCGGTTGTGGGCGGGTTCTGGGACCACGAGCGTGGGTTATAAGAAATAACCACGTGTAACTTGACTGTTTCAGCCAATCAGAATCGAGAAATGTGCATGCCATTGTATAAAGAGTTGTAGCTGTTGTGTAGAGTTGTAGCTGTTGTGTAGAGTTGTAGCTGTTGTGTAGAGTTGTAGCTGATTCCCAGTCCAGCAGTTGTTTGGTTCGCTAGCACCATATTGCTGGGATCCACTCTTCAATAGTAGCTGGAGATGAGCAGTGGTTTTCTGCCTCTCTTTTCTGCCTCTCTGACACACTCCATGTTCCCATTTCCCACCCCTCATCCACAGGTGACAGGTGATGGTGACATACTGTACTGTACAACTCAGTGGTGAGAGCTGTCCACAAGACAGTTGTGATGGCAACAGACTTAGAGGTTAGAGCTGTCTACGTCTACTAGGTCACTATGATTCCTCCCAAATAAAGCCCTTAAGAACACGGAGCACAACAGTCTGTCAAGTTAAGACTGCTCTTCAGCGCTTCTAAATCCTGCTTAAGATTTTAGAATCCCTCTTAGTCAGGGCCGAATCCAAGCTTAGGGACGGTTGGGGAATCCCAAAATCTAAGATGTCTTAAATGGCCCTAAGAGCACATTTTTTGTCTTAAGTCCATTGGAGAATGAGACCCAACATCAGAATGAGCTACGAACATCTCTACAGGTGGCCAGCTCGGTCCACATGCTCTGCAGACGACACCTAAAGTGGGAAATACAGCTCAGAATCTACAACCACTACAACCACAAACCAAATTGTCAAGACACGCAGGGGTCAAGGGTCAAAGGGCATTACAGAGCAGTCAAGCACAGCCACAGATTCAGCACCTAAGCAAAGTGAAAGTTGAAAGTTTCATTTTTGCCTAAAAGAGACATTCAGGTTTTTGACGGTGACCCTTTACAATATCACATCTTCATAAGGTAATTTGAGCACAGCATTGAAGAGAAGACTGACCACCCTAAGGACTGCTTATACTTCCTTGAACAGTACACCAGGGGGCAGCCTAGGGAGCTTGTCAGAAGCTGTCAGCATGGCTCATGACCAAGGATATGTGCAAACTAAGGCTTTGGTACACAAGCATTTTGGTAATGCACATAAAATTGCGTCTGCCTACATAGAAAAGGCTCTTTCATGGCCACTAATAAAATCGGAAGATGTGAAAGCTCTGCAGGCATACAATCTCTTTTTGAGAGGATTCTGCAACGCCATGGAAGAACTGGAAATTATGTATGAGTTAGACATGTCTGCCAACATGCTAGCCATCATAAGAAAGTTGCCTTACAAACACAGGGACAGATGGAGAACTGTGGCCTGTGACCTACAGGAAAGGCGTGGCCATAGAGCTACATTTGTTGACATTGTGGACTTCATTCAACGACAGGTGAAGATTGTAAGTGATCCAGCGATATACAGGATACACCAGCAGCAGCTAAGGATATGAGGAAGTCCAACATTCAACCATATACAAGGGCAAAGGGAAGTAGCTATGCTACCACGATTGCAACAATGGAAAGGAAAGTTGAACCTGATAAAAAAGTGAAGGAGAGAAGCTCATCTGGTACAAGGTTTTGTTTGTTTTGTGGAGGTGGACAAACATTGGATCTGTGTTTTCAATTGGAAAAGGTGCATAGTGAGAAGATTGGCTTCTTAAAGGAACATGGTGTGTGTTTTGGCTGTTTGTGCATTGGGCACATGAGTAAAGAGTGTAGGCAACGCCTCTCTTGCAAAGTATGCAGTCTCAGGCACCCTAGCATACTTCATATTCACCAAAAAGAGAAAGGAACAGATCTAAGGCAAGCCGAAAGAGAATCAGAGACAGCAATGGGCAGTGCTCTGATCTCTGTACAATCCAGTGGTCTTACAGGGGCCAGTGAGCATGACTGTGTTGTTGTGTTAGTGTGTTAAGCCTTTGCACTCCCTGCGGAGCATAGGCCACTGACGATTTCTTTCCATGTTGCGCAGTGTTTGGCCTCCCGAACGATGTTGTGCCTTCCCAGTCCAGCCTCTTTCATTTCCCCTTCCCAAGAACGGTGCCAGGTGTTTCGAGGCCTGCCGCGTTTCCTCTTTCCAGGTGGGTTCCATCGTAGGGCTTGCCGGGTGATGTTTGTGTCTTCCTTTCTCAGGGTATGGCCTATCCACATCCACTTTCTCTTCTTTATTTCTTCTGGCGGGGGTAGTTGTTTTGTGCGCTCCCACAGGCCAGATTTGTAATGACATTTGGCCATCTCACTCTTAGAATGCGGCGGAGGCAGGAATTTATGAAGGACTGTACTTTCTGCTTCAGCCCTATGGTTGTCTTCCAGGTCTCCGAGCCATACAGGAGGACTGATTTAACATTGGAGTTAAAGATCCTCAGCTTTGTGTTGGTTTTTATTTCGCGAGACCTCCATACTCGACCAAATAGGTTGTATGCCGTTCTTGCTTTTCCGATTCGCACTCTGATGTCTTCTTCTGTGCCACCCGCTGTATCTACTACGCTCCCATGGTAGGTAAAGGAGTTAGTTTCTTCGATGGCCTCTCCCTCTAGTTCAATGTTTTGCTGGCATTTTGTGTTGATCTTCATAATCTTGGTTTTTACCCTATTGATCTTCATTCCTAGAGTTGAGGCTGTTTCCTGTAGTTTGTTGGTCTTTTGTTGCATTTTCTGGTGACTGTGTGATAAGAGAGCTAGGTCATCTGCAAAATCGAGGTCTTCAAGCTGGTGCATCAGTGTCCACTGGATGCCGTTTCTGGCTCCTTCGGTTGTCTTCTTCATGGTCCAATCAATGGCCAGCAGGAACAAGAAGGGAGACAGCAGGCAGCCTTGTCTCACTCCGGTCTTTATCTCGAACGGGTTTGAGGGCTCCCCTCTGTGCAGTACCCTACTTGTCATCCCGTCATATGATCCTCTGATGATGTTGATGTACTTCGGTGGGATTCCATAGTGCTCCATCAGGTGCCACAGACTGTTCCTATCTAGACTGTCAAAGGCCTGTTCAAAATCGATGAAGTTGATGTATAAGGAGCTGTTCCATTCCAGGGACTGTTCGATGATGATCCTCAGTGTGGCGATCTGGTCTATGCATGACCTTTCTTTCCGGAATCCTGCTTGATGGTCTCTGAGGAGCATGTCAACGGCAGTCTTCATCCTATCTAGAATTATCCGGTTGAAGACTTTGCTGGCGGTTGAAAGTAGCGTGATCCCCCGGTAGTTCTTGCATAGTGCAAGGTCCCCTTTCTTTGGTATCTTCACTATGTAGCCTTCTTTCCAATCTTTGGGTATCCTTTCTTCTTGCCAAATTTTCCTCATGAGGGGATGGAGTGCTTTGATGCTTGTAATGATGTCGGTCTTGAATGCTTCACTCGGACAGCATGACTGTACACTCTCCATAGTACCAGTACAGGTCATGTCTAAAAAGGGACATGATACAGTGATTACCTATGCCTTCCTGGATCCCGGTAGCTCAGCATCATTCTGCACTGAGCGGCTGATGAGCAAGCTGAACCTCACAGGAAGAAGAACAAGCATTCTCTTTCGGACTATGGGCCAGGAGAAAGTTGTTAGAAGCCACATTGTTTCAGATTTGGAAGTGGCTGCATTAGACGGTGACTGTTTTTGTGAGCTGCCTGACATCTACACACAGAAAAGCATGCCAGTTCACAGAGGCAACATTCCTCGACAGAAAGACCTTCAAAGATGGCCTCACCTGAAACATGTTTGCATACCTGAGATTGACTCTGGGATTGACCTGCTGATTGGAACCAACATTCCAAGGCATTGGAGCCATGGCAAGTTGTATGGAGTGTGGACGAGGGTCCATATGCAGTCAAAACTGTGTTGGCTTGGACCGTGAATGGACCTCTCAGAGGAGATGACAGCCAGATGTCACAGTCAACACGATTTCAGTTGCAAGCCTTGATGATCTGTGGAAGCGGCAAATAAAGGTTGACTTCCCTGAATGCAGTCAGGATGAGCAGACAGGGTGGTCAAGAGAAGACTGTCACTTTATGGAGTTTGTCACAAAGTCGGCTAAACTGATGGACGGCCATTACAGTATTGGCTTACCTTTGAGGGAAAGGGATGTAAATATGCCAAACAACAGGAGGGTGGCAGAACAGCGTACCCTGAACCTCAAGAGGAGGTTTGATAAAGATGACCAGACATGAAAAACTGCCACTGAGCTCGTTCAGCACCTTCTTGAGATCATGTCTACAAAAAAATCTAAGCAAATGAATAAAGGGAAGATGATTAAAGAGAATGTTTTGTAGATACAGTACTGAATTCTGCCATCCGGACACATGCAATTTGAAATATTATTATAGAATATAGAATACCAGGCCTATAAATTACCATATTATAGCCAACTCGCACATCTATGGATCGGGCCAAATCAACTCTTTCAAATGAGAGTTCAATTTGGATTTAGTATCTCCAGGCGTGCAGCAAGAACCGTGAATGAAATCTACTGTAAATACAGTCAGTTTATTCTTTTTGAGAAAGGTCAGCCATTTTGGATCGGATTGCAACACAGATTGTTGAAAAACATTCACAGAAGGTAGACACACTAACTGCACTCCAATCTATGCCAATAACATTCAGTTTTGTGATAGATAATCCAGAGAAATTAGAGTAAAAAAAAGAAAATTCATACACAAGTAATTTGCTTGCAGGAAGCTGCAATTCGCTAGGAAATGTAGTTTTTCGAAATTGACAGCTCATTGAGAGCTCTGCATGCCCTCTCCTCATATGACTACAAAACTTTTAGCAACGTGAATTAAAAATGGCGGATATTCGCTAGATTATAAACATAATCCATAAACTAAAATCTTACTAATAACACTTTACCCTATTGGTAAACAAACGTATTGTTGAAAATACACTATGACTGCAACATTATGTCATACAGTCTAGAGAGATTGATTTATGACGTGATGTCATCTGCGGCCCGCCGGCGGACCGCTCGGGCTAAAGATTAACCAGAAGAGAGATCATCTCAAGAATCAAGAATCAAGAGGTTTATTTGTCACATACATACCAGGGCATACAGTGAAATGCGGGTGGTCTTGCCAGCATTGATTGTGCAAAATACAATAATAAAATAGAATAAAATAGGCATAGAAAAAATTAAATAGATAAGACACAAGATATGCATGGTAAAAAAAGACATGCTAGGTTCCTGAGAAACTGGTTCTTATATACACTACTATGCAATATACAATTTATGATGTTAACTCTTACTGTATCTAAACTATACAGTACATTCTATTTTTTAAAGTGACATTTTGTTTAAAGTGATTTTTTTTAGCGGTTGCGGCATGAGTGGTGTGTGTGTGTGTGTGTGTGTGTGTGTGTGTGTGTGTGTGTGTGTGTGTGTGTGTGTGTGTGTGTGTGTGTGTGTGTGTGTGTCTGTGTCTGTGTGTGCTCATGTGTATTTGTGAGTGGACACAGTGTTCAGTGTTCTGATGGCCTGGGGGAAGAAGCTGAGTCGGAGTCTCTCTGTTCTTGCAGCGTGTGACCTTGACCATATGCGCTTGCCTGACCGCAGCAGCTTAAACAGGCTGTTGTTGGGGTGGTGAGGGTCTTTCATAATTCTGCAGGCTCTGGATTTGCACCTCCTGTTATATAAGTCCTGCAATTTTTTTTTTTTTTTTTTTTACTTTTTTCTTTTTATGTCAACGTTCACACGCACAATATATGCTTACCTAGGATTTGACTTGATTCAACAACAAAGCAGTCGGAGCAATGGCAAGCCGAAAACTGTCGAAATTGTAGTTATTTGAAGTTTGGATATTTTTTTTCATGACTGAGGTAGGTAAATAAAATTTCTTGAGACTAAAGTACCGAAAAAAGGTACCGTTGGGTACCGGTATCGATTCACAGGTACCGGTACCGGTAACGGTTCAAATGTGAAAGGTATACCCATCCCTACAAACCAGGCAGTGATGTTTCCAGTCAGAATGCTCTCTACAGCCCCGGAGTAGAAGGAGTAGAGTATCTTCCCCGATACTCTGAACTTCCTTAGCTGTCTCAGGTGATAGAGGCGCTGTTTCGCCTTTTTCACCACAGAATCTATGTGTGTAGACCATGTCAGGTCCTCTGTGATGTGGACTCCCAGGTACTTGAAACTGCTCACCCTGTCCACGATAGCCCCGTTTATCCACAACGGCGTGTATGTCCCCTGCTGTATTCTCCTAAAATCCACGATCAGCTCTTTGGTTTTACCAATGTTCAGGAGTAGGCTGTTGTCCCGGCACCAGTGTGCCAGTACCTCAACCTCCTCCCGATAGGTTAGAGATCATCATCATCATCATCACTTTATTTATCCGTACATGGAATCACCACAGTCCAACAGTACATATTCACATAATTCACAAAAAATACCATGGCCGAAAGGAACAGGAAGAAGAAAAAATCTTATATATACCTGCCCCTGTGTCGTCCGCAAACTTCACTATGGAGTTGGAGCTGAACCTGGCCACACAGTCATGTGTGTACAGCGAGTACAGCAGGGGGCTCAGAACGCAGCCCTGGCGGGACCCGATACTCAGGGTGATTTTGCTGGAGGTATGACCCCCCACCCTGACCGCCTGGGGCCTGTCACAGTCAGTTCAATCTATGACCCCTTAGGAATCTTGGCACCTGAGGTCTTATTTGCCAAAAAGATCCTTCAAGAGTTGTGCAGGAAAGAACTTGGCTGGGACGACGCTATAGCAGCTTCAGCCGCACAAGAGTGGACATGTTGGCTGAAGGATCTCCGTCTGCTTGATGATTTTAAAGTTGACAGATGCCTGAAACCGGTGGATTTCGGGCAAGTGACTTCTGCTCAGTTACACCACTTTGCAGATGCAAGTGAAAATGGCTATGGAACAGTGGCTTACCTGTTATTACATAACGGCCACAGACAAATGCACTGTGCTTTCATAATGGGGAAAGCCAGAGTTCGCCCCACTGAAATCGATCACTATCCCTCGCATGGAGCTGACGGCAGCCACGGTTGCAGGTCGTATGGACAAGATGTGGAGGAAGGAGCTGCAAATGCAACTTCAGGACTCAATCCTTTGGACAGATAGTACTTCTGTACCGCAGATTTGGCCTCAGGGCCCAGGAGTTCAAAACTTCTAATTTTTTCTTTGATTGGATCAGATTTGTATTAATTCATTTCAACTAGGGATGTCCGATATTATCGGCCGATATCGGCAGTAAAATGTGATATCAGAAAATATCGGTATCGGTTTAAAAAAAGAAAAAAGCAATAACAATATTTGTTTTATATATATAATATCCAGTGAAATTATTAGTTACCTGAAATTATTCAGTTTTTGGGGGGGGGGGGGGACCCTGCATATATCGGTATCGGTTGATATCGGTATCGGAAATTAAGAGTTGGACAATATCGGAATATCGGTATCGGTAAAAAAGCCAATATCGAGCATTCCTAATTTCAACTCATTATTAATTGAAAATGGGGGACCCTGATGTAAACAGGACGAAAGTCTTTCTATGGTCTGCATCCCCTTGACAATTGTGTGTATTGAGCTGTACTGTACTGTACCCATTCTGCAATCTGTTAATTAAAATGTTCAATCAATCAATCAATCAATCAATCAATCAATCAATAGGGATTCAATGTTTTGAACTCCTGGGCCCTGGGGGACTCAAAGTGGAATCGTTTCTGAAAGATGACACCTGGTTGTCTGGGCCTCCATTTCTCATGTGGGCCTGAAGAGGACTGGCCTGTAAGCCCGGATGGCTCTGGAAGAATCTCCTCAGGTGACCCTGAGGTCAAGATAAGTTTGATGGTGAATGCTGTGCCGGCAGAAGAGGAGATTGATCCAGTAACCCGCTCACTTCTCCTCTTGGATTCATCTGAAGACTGATCTCTCCACACACACAAGTACACATTAGCACACACATACACACACACACCACACATTCTGCCTTCGCTCACACACAAACAGTCACTTTAAACACAATGGAAAGGACACTTTAAAGGAACGAGGAAAAAAAGGTCACTTTAAGGAAAGAACTGTTGTGGTTCTAAGTATAGTTTAAAAATAGCAAGTATAGCATAAGGATATATAGTAAAAACTGTATATTGTATAGGAGTAGCTAACATTGTATTGCATTATCTCAGGAGTATAACATGTCTATTTTATCATGTATATCTTATGTCTATTTTATTATCTTCTACTTATTTTATTTACTATTGTATTATTGCACAATCAAAGCGGGCCTGGCCACCCGCATTTCACTGTATGCCCTGGTATGTATGTGACAAATAAACCTCTTGAATCTTGAAGAAGATTGTTGGTTGGATCCTTAGTTTAATTAAGAGCCTGCTACTGTGTCTTACTCGGAAGCAGTGGCGGCTCGCCACTGGGGGCGCTGGATCGCCGCCCCCCCTGGTAAAGAGAGCAGGAGAAGAAGAAAATGTTTTATTTTTATTTTTATTTTAGACCCCTAGAAATAAAATAAACATGTTTCAAATGAATAATATTTACTCATTTTAAGTATGTTTGTGTTTCCAATGCACAATATAACGTTAATATATCAAATATAAATAATTGTTTTGTGATTCACAGGAAGTCACTGTCTGATAGAGAGTAGACTACCTCTGAAGCTGGGCGACACATATCGCGCACACAGTGGAGGCTGCTGACCAAATTTTTAGGTGAAGCACAAATTATTATATTATATTATATATTAAATAATATTTTTAAAACATCCCCCACTGTGTGTCAGTGGTCAGTGGACACAGATGAAAACATATTAACATTAGGTGACAGCGGACCTGACCAGATGAAAACATATTAGGTGACAGCGCACCTGACCAGATGAAATCATATTAGGTGACAGCGCACCTGACCAGATTAAATCATATTAGGCGACAGCGCACCTGACCAGATCAAAACATATTAGGTGACAGCGCACCTGATCAGATCAAAACATTTTAGGTGACAGCGCACCTGACCAGATCAAAACATATTAGGTGAAGGTGACAAGGAAGCCACAGACTCATACCCCCCCGACACTCAACTAACCGCCTCGGACAGTCCTTCATACCAGTGGCCATCAGGCTCCACAACAGTGGGCAGCGACTGCTGCCAGACATCGACCTAGAACGAATAGGAACCCAAGTAGGACAATAACACTACCTTATGCATACTGCACCTTATGTGGATACTGTGATACTGTGAATAATGAATAATGTATATTTCAGTTAGTTAGATAGTAAATTATATTGACCTATTTGTTTACACTGCTTGTGTTGTTTTCACTACCTGTACCCCCCCCCCTTCCCCCATGCTGCTATGATGCCTGAATTTCCCCAAGGGGATCAATAAAGGAATATCTTATCTTATCTTAAAAGGAAAGATGAAATTACCTACCTGGGTTCCATCCTATAGAGGCAAATCTTTCCTGTGACAAAATGGGATCCAATGTAATAAAATTAAGTCAACCAACGAACTAGATTCCTGTACCGGATCTCCTCTCTGGTAAACAAGAATACCTTGAAGACTCTAACAGGAGCACTCATTCAAGGGTACTACGACTATGCTTGCACCTCATGGTACCAAAGCACCTCAAAGGCACTAAAAACAAGATTACAAACATCACAAAACAAACTGGTCAGACTACTGCTTGACCTTACTCCTAAAACCCACCTCACCCCTGTCCACTTTGACAACCTAGGATGGCTTAGAGTAGGCGACAGAGTACAGCAACTTGCAATGGGCCTGGTCTACAAGATACACTACACCACTAAGATACCCATGTGCATGTCGAAATACTTCCCAAAGGTCAGTGAATACCACGACCACAACACCAGAGGGAGTTCCACAAATCATGTTCAACCCAGATAAAAAAATTTAAAAAGTAAAAAAAAAAAAAAAAAAAAAAATAAAAGAAAATAGTCATAACTTAGAAATGAGATTGCATAGGTCTATGAATCGATATCGCGATTCTGTTTCGATTAATTGCCCAGCCCTACAGTGTGTACAGTAAGTTAGCTTGGTGATTATCATTGTGATGTAGGCTAAGCTGGCTAGCTACTGTTAGCATACAAGCACTGTAGCCTACTTACTTTTTCATCCACAACGTTTTTTCTGATCCAGATGCATAAGTCCACTTCTTCATGTTGCTCAGTTGCTGGTTTATACTTCAGTCCTAATGTTGGCGCAAAGTTTAATTTAGCCTGACTTGACTTGTTATAGCTGTACAGCTTACTAACTACTAAACAACAACTTTCTCATAGTCTCAACTTTCACATAGTCAAAACGGGTCCAGCTGCATGTCCGGAGGATAGGTTTAGCTCGGGCCAATCTCAAGTTTCTCAAGTTTCTTTATTAGTTGTCATACAGAAGTACAGAATACTTTTATACAAAATGCTTCTTTATGTTACATTTTGTATAAAAGTATTCTGTACTTCTGTATGACAACTAATAAAGAAACTTGAGAAACTTGAGATTGGCCCGAGCTAAACCTATCCTCCGGACATGCAGCTGGACCCGTTTTGACTTTGCAATGCAGCAATCTCTGATTGGATTTGCAAGGCTGCCAATCATATTCAACCTCCGTGTATTGGATGTCAAGGGCTGTCAATCAATCAATCCTCCATTCAATGGCAAGAGTTTAACTGCACAGACCGTGCTTAGATGAAGTTAATAGCCTATTTTGATTCGCTGTTATTTATTATTTATTTAACAATGGGTCACACCTGTGAAGTTTTCTTCACGAATAATTACTGCAGGCAATACTGCAGTGCAGGCCTGCTCAGAGCTGTCAATTTTGGCCATTTTTGAAGAAGAAAAAAAATTCACTGGCATTTTTTTTACAGAGGAAAACATTTATAATAAAAAAATAATAATAATAATAATAAAAAAAAATATATATATATATATATTTATTTTTAATTTTTAATTTTTTTATATATAGGTATATGTAAATTAATAATAATTATGAATTATGAGTGAATTTATGTTTCACGTGTTGTCATAGAGAAACCTCCACTGGCGCACATAGTGGGCGTGCACTGTATCATCGCTGTATCCTCGCAGCCAATGAAATAGGTCAAGCAAATACATTTCGCCTATCAGTGCGTAACGCACTGTGCGTTGAAATATGATGTAATATGATGGAAGCCGGGCACGTTTTCTAGCGATCCAAGCAAGCAGGGTCCTTCCGGATGATCCGGCAGTCCGGATATTTTGCTACCTTGACTGGTAGCTGGATGCAGCTAACGACGGTATGGACTGTTTAAACTAGGCTTGGGCGGTATGACGGTATTACGGTATACCAGGGTATTTCGAGATCCCGCCGGTATGATTCTCAATACCGTGACGTCACAGACTGCTATTACACTGACACTGAGTTGATTGTAGAGCACAGCACGCGCCAGCAGAGGGTTACGTGGCTATCGTTCTGGGAGCTAACGTTGATACCTGGATGGTGCGGGCTAACTAGCTACCGTTCCGGGAGCTAACGTTGATACCTGGATGGTGCGGGCTAAAAAGCTACCGTTCCGGGAGCTAACGTTGATACCTGGATGGTGCTAACTAACTAGCTACCGTTCCGGGAGCTAACGTTGATACCTGGATGGTGCTAACTAACTAGCTACTGTTCCGGGAGTTAACGTTGATACCTGGATGGTGCTAACTAACTAGCTACCGTTCCGGGAGCTAACGTTGATACCTGGATGGTGCTGGCTAACTAGCTACCGTTCCGGGAGCAAACGTTGATACCTGGATGGTGCTGGCTAACTAGCTACCGTTCCGGGAGCTAACGTTGATACCTACTAACTGGCTACCGTTCTGTGATTTGTTTACTTGGTAACACGGGTTGCTAAGGAATTTAGTTTCGAGGTTGAAGAAAGTGCACTTTTAGGTTGAAAGAACGGCCCTAATGTCAACGTGTTTCAATATAAGCGTTATGTTTGGTGATAACGAGTATATTATTAGCTCCGCCCCCCGTGCCCCCGCCTCCCCCCTGATGAAAATGAAAGTCATACCGTCATATACCGTATACCGGGGTATTATGTCAGCAAGGTATGACGGTATGAAAAAAATTATACCGCCCCCGCGCCTAGTTTAAACGTTACTGGAGTTTCTTTTTGAGTGGATTTAAAAGAAGTGGATTATGGCTTGTTCAACAACAACAACAACAACAACAAGCCTTGTTGTGGACTGGACAGCTGAATATCTCGCCCCATTCAACTCTTGTGATGGTAAGTAAGTCTTGTAACGATAGCTTGGATGTGTGTGTCTGTGTGAGAGAGAGAGATAGAGGGGGATACTAACTAAATAATTTCGCCGCGGGGGGCATAATCACCCGGACAATATAATGGTAACTTGTTTAAAATGACAAGATATACATCTGTGATTATTATTGGACGGATCTGAGAGAGAGAGAGAGAGAGAGAGAGAGAGAGAGAGAGAGAGAGAGAGAGAGAGAGAGAGAGAGAGAGAGAGAGAGAGAGAGAGAGAGAGAGAGAGAGAGAGAGAGAGAGAGAGAAGAATCGAAGAACTCAGAGAAGCAGAGATGGAGATTATCCGCTTTTGTCAAAGGAAGAGGTTTCCAGATGAGTTCAACAGCTTACAAAGAGGGGACCATGTGAGAAGGACAAGCCACATCTACAAGCTCAATCCAGTTCTTGAAGACGGTGTTCTGAGAGTTGGGGGAGACGACTTAGTAGATCATTAATGCCTGAAGAGTTTCATTTGTTTCATTAAATGAAATAATACAAAGTTGAAAAGCATATTCTGGACGTGGAACGGAATTATTATATGATGCGCGTCACAGTGTTTATACTCCTCTGTTTAGCCCCTCGCAGCTTTTTTATGACAGCCTACATGTAGCCGCAACAACACATACTTTAGAAACACAAGTATACACACATGTTGACATGTTATGGAACAGAGGGGTTTTTGAATCCTGTGTGTTGTTATGCTAGCTGCCCACCACCTTCTACACAACAATGTGTCATTGTGTCAGTAAGTAGTAACACTGTTTTCACTGCTTTGTTCACATGCTTCCTGCTCCAACTGGTGTCCTTTACCAGATGAGAAAGTGAGCTACATAACAAATACCGGAAGGGTGGGTGGGTGGGTGGGTGTGTGTGTGTGCGTGTGTGTGTGTGTGTGTGCGTGTGTGCGTGTGTGCGTGTGTGTGTGTGTGTGTGTGTGTGTGTGTGTGTGTGTGTGTGTGTGTGTGTGTGTGTGTGTGTGTGTGTGTGTGTGTGTGTGTGTGTCTGTGTGTGTGTGTGTGTGTGTGTGTGTGTGTGTGTTAACTTCCTTAAATCCGTGGAATCTGTTTACAAAAAAAATTATTTATTTCTTTTTAACAATAAATAAACTATTTAGAAACTACTCTAAATCTAATTAGAATTATGTATTTTTCCAACACCTCTTTTGTCTGTTTTGTTTTGGGTGTAGCCACAACACATTTTAAATTATTTCCTTCCCAGCCTGGCTCCCCCACACCCAAGAGAAAACTAGGGATGCACCGATATGAAAATTGGCCGCCGATACCGATACCGATTGTTCAACTAACACTATCGGCCGATACCGATACCGATACCGATATTTGTATATTTGTATATAAGTATTTGTAATTTTTTTTTTTTTTTTTTTTTTTTTTTTATGAAACTACTGTATATTTGTATGTGTATGTTTGTATTTGTAGGCCTCTTTACTTACTTAAAAAAAGGAAACATCAAGAAATATGTTTATGGTATCACTATCTCTCTCCCAGTATCATCTTGCGGCCTGCAGAGGGATACTATTTTCTCAACCAGAGCTTTCAACCAATGCAATGGAACCATTCTTGCGGCCTGCAGCAGGATACTATTCTCTCAACCAGAGCTTTCAACCAATGCAATGGAACCATTTTGATTGACAGTCGATTCGGCCAATTACGCCACACCGGTGACCGCTAGCACCCACCTCCTGCTGTCCTTACCACCAATCGGCAAGCGTTTATAAATTTTTCTACTTCCGGGCATTCTGTTTGCGAGAGCAGAACACACTTAGCTACGTTAGCTGCCCGGCCCGCCGACCGGCGCTCCACGCATGACCAAATGAGACATAATGATTTTACTGCAACAAATGTTATAATAAAACAAAGCCTTTCTATACATTTGTCTGGTTGAAAACTTTATTAACAGATTGCAGAATGTGTAGTTGGGTACGGAATGAGCAACGGAATGGAACCGAGCTATGAACGTACTAACGGAGTAATGCCTTGTTTACTGCTATCTTCGGGTAAATAATATGCTTGTTATTGAACGTGTAACACTTCATTTTAACAGCAGATACTTTCTTAAATGCCATCTTCCCGAGAGAGGGTGTTGACGGGGAGTTGTGTTATTAATAGCATTGAACAGCTAACCGAAAGCTAGCGTTAACTATTGTTAAAGGTTTAGCCATAACGTTACCTTGGCTAAAGTTGCGGCTATTCATAATGCAGCAATAATGACTGCAGACCTGCAAGCAAAGTACAGCAAGTTGACAAAGGAGTATTCCAACGCAAATCACATTTTCACCAGTAACGTTAGTCTTGCATCTAATAGCTAATGACGTAGCTACGTTAGCTGCCCGGCCCGCCGACCGGTGCTCCACGCATGACCAAATGAGACATAATGATTTTACTGCAACAAATGTTATAATAAAACAAAGCCTTTCTATACATTTGTCTGGTTGAAAACTTTATTAACAGATTGCAGAATGTGTAGTTGGGTACGGAATGAGCAACGGAATGGAACCGAGCTAATGAACGGACTCGGAGTAATGCCTTGCTGCTATGGGTAATAATAATATGCTGATGTTATTGTCCGTGTAACACTAACTATATAACGCTAATGCCACAAAACGAATGCCTTGTTAATCATAAGTAGTTACTTTGATGCAGTAGATTGTGTGTGTGTGTGGGGGACGGCGGGCGTTGTGCAGGTAGATCGCGCGAGTGAACTTTTTTTTTTTGCCTTTTGACGCTACACAAATTGATGGGTATTTATCGGCGACTGCTATCGGCACATTTGAGCTTATCGGCCGATAGGCCGATAGCAGTCAACAAGGCACTTATCGGCCGATACCGATACCCGACCGATATATCGGTGCACCCCTAGAGAAAACAAAACCTTACAAACTTGGCCGTACATTAGGAAGGCAGTGGTCCTGGCTCCAAAAAGCATGGCTAATCGATTCATCAAAGCCAATTCATCCCATTGTGACATCATCGAGGGAAAGCAATTCTGAACAGCTTAGGCGTGTTAATCTGAAGTCTTCAAACCCTGGCCAAACAGCAAGGAGTACATTATGTCACATTTTAGACTGCCAAATAAAGACCAGGAAAAACCCATTTTCCGTATTTGGGGAATCTGTCACAGGAAGGAATCCAAGGGGAAGACAAATATTTGATTAAGATATTGATAGTGGCAGCCAAGAAAGCTTTAACTAAACTGTGGTACAAGGTAGAAGTGCCGACAATGGATCAATGGATAGAGTTGGTAGAGGGGATACAGGAAATGGAGAGAATCACACATCTGCTGAGGCTGCAAGAAGAAAAGTTTGAATGGAAATGGGGAAAATGGGAAGAATACAGGAGGGGAAGTAACGACATCACAGAGGTTTGAAAAGGATACAAGGAAATGAATAAAAATGTAAATAAATCATGCAAATGTAGAATGGACCGAAGGACCCATGTCACACTTTTTCTTTCATTTTCGTCTATTTGTTTTAATTTATGTACTGTGTATTGTCTATGAATGTTGTCTATGTATGTTGTTGAAAAAATGAAAATAAAAATTTAAGTAAAAAGGAAAAAAAAAACATTTTCCATAATATGTCCCCTTGAAATGATTTAAGGTGGAATCGAGATGGATTTAAAATGTGTTTGTGTGTCTATTATGTGTGTCTCCCTTAACTGATGTCCGTGTGTGTCTTATGTACGTGAGTATATGTTGGGTTTGTGTGCCATTGTATATGGTGCGTGTGTTTTTTCGTTGTGTGTGTCAGTGGGTTTGTGTTTTTACCAGTGGTGCAGTGGTAAATTGACAGTAGGTCAAACGCTCCACGCGCGTGCGCGTGCGCGCGTGCGCGCGCATGCACAGTTTTTTTTGGCTGCTCTCGTCCTGCAGCTGGATACTATTGCCTCACAGCGCGGCCGTCAGCGCGCGGCCCAGAGAGCGCCGCTGGCTCTGCGGCTCTGCAGCTGCATGCTTCTCCGGGAGTCCGGTTGGATAATGCCATGTAAAAAGCGATTGCGCGTACTTCAGCCTCAGTGGCTGCGTTTACATGGACAGTTTATTCCCCTTTTCATTCGGAATTAACGTTAAATCCTATTTAAAGTTATCATGTAAACATCTGAAAATACTTAATTCCGAATGAAAATGGCCATTCCGAAATAAAATCCATTCCGATGTAAGTGGCCGGTTTATTCCGTTTATCATTCCGAATTAAAGCTTTTTCTGTCCATGTAAACGCTTTTTCGGAATTAGTTCCCCCCGGTCTTTCTGCACATGATCGCGCATAGGCTACAGTACACATAGATGATCGCGAACAGGGGCACATATTGTTCCATAGCATACGCCTTCAGTTGATCATGACAAATCCTCTCTTACCTTGACGATTAAAAAGCCTCCATAATTTAGTAAATAAAGCTGTAGCCAGCCAGCTAGTATTGATGCTATACAAAATGCTATCCACAAAATAGCTACATAGCTAACCAACTAAATACAATGGTATCCTGAGGTAACGTTAGATACAACGTTTGCTAGTCGAAATGACTGGACACACACAGGGACAAGTTAAACATCAATCAATTAATTTATTCCAACAGGTAGTTTGAGCTGCATGTGAGCCGCGGTCTTTCTCTCCTCTCCTTTGGAAACGAATGATGATACGTTAGCTAGAAAAAGCACAGAACCGGCCGGCAAAAGTGAAGCTGCTAGCAACAGACACTATAATACTTCCGTCGGGGGATTTCAAAATAAAAGAGCGACGTCTAAAAGCACCGTAAATAGGTTTATTTTGTACATTATCTAACGTTAACACGAACCTAAACTAACTTTAGATTAGTTTAGGTTCGTGTATAGATATATATATTAGATATTGTAAAGAATAAACGTATTTACGGTGCTTTTAGACGTCGCTCTTTTATTTTGAAACCCCCCGCCCGGAAGTAAAAATTATGCTTATTTGTCTGCTTGTTATCAATGGGTTGCTACATACGGGGTACAATGTACATAGGCTGTGCGTCGATGTTGCAGAAGCATAAAGGCCTGCAACACCTTTGCTTTGTCGATGTTGTGGTGCAGTTGCTTTGAAGTTGCTGTAGCATTTAGAGGCCTTTAACGTTAGCAGAATAGACACACCGAGAGTCTGGTTAATGTTGTTTGGTACGCTAGCACAGTAGCTGAGAATACTGGTCGCAGCTGTTTGTTTACTTCTGGTAAACGTAATGACGTTAACATCCTGTTTACGTTTACCCAATCAGAAGCCGTCCCAGCCCCAAACCTTACGATGACTCGAAAACTCCCGATTAGACAGTGACTTTCATGTAAACACCTTGTCGGAATTAAGATTTGACATGTAAACTCGCATGATTTTTTTTTTACATCCGAATGATTTGATTCCGAAGTTATAATTCGGAATTAAAAGTCACCATGTAACCGCAGCCAGTGACCGAGGTATAACGCCGTTATACCGAGTTATACCAGCACTGCACCACTGGTTTTTACACACAGCCATGAACAGGCTGCTTATTGCTCTCTCTCTCTCTCTCTCTCTCTCTCTCTCTCTCTCTCTCTCTCTCTCTCTCTCTCTCTCTCTCTCTCGCTCTCGCTCTCGCTCTCTCTCTCACTCCATCTCTCTCACTCCATCTCTCTCTCCATCTCTCTCTTTCTTTCCCTCTCTCTCTCCATCTCTCTCTCTCCATCTCTCTCTCTCTTTCCCTCACACATTTCCGTTATCTCCCTCACGCACGCTTTCCCCTCATCCGACCGCCATCCGAGGAGTGAAAGATGACAGGCCGTTGTGTTGTGACACATCATCAGACATGCCAGCAGCATGGGCGCCTGACTCCCACACAACCCAGCCCAGGATACAGTGGCAAACTACGGCTGCAGAACTTGAGAACTATTAGGAAAGTGTCCAAAACCGTCACTGACTGTAAACATATTATATAGTTTACACTGTGTATGTTTCTATTTTCAATTTTTTACATTCAGATTTCATTTTATTGCCTATATTTATGTCTTTCTTCTATTACCCTGCGCCCTCCCCCATGCTGCTATGACAGTGACATCTGACGATGACAATGACAATTTCCTCAATAAACTTGTATTTCAATAAAGGAATTTCTGATTTTATCTTATAATGTTTCAGTACCCTAACCACGATGCCATGTCTTGGGTTTGCATCCATTTTCAAAACTTGGATGTTCAAGGGTGTTTAGTTTTAATTGGATACAGGCACTTGGCTCCTTGTTATGTGGGGAAATTATGGCATGCATCACTTATTGCCTTGCATTGCCTCCGGTACAATGAAGCCAGAAAAGAAGCATATTCATTTTAAAGACATTTAACCTCTTAATTCTCACCAGGCCCATACTGTTTTCAAAAGCATTTATATGTCATTTCAACAAGGTTGTGTAGAGGGGGGGGGGGGGGGGGGGGTAGACATAAGCCACAGCTTTCATTAGCTGTGTAGCTCCTTCCATTAGCTATGTAGCTGCTTACATGCGTACAGATCCAGCACTGAAAACTCAAACCTCTCCTGCGCCTCTACCACTCCTCCACCACTCCTCTACCACTCCTCCACCACTCCTCCACCACTCCTCCACCACTCCTCTCCAAACTGATTTTGTGACTCCTATTGTTCTGGACCGGGCCAGATTTCACACCTCCACTGCCTCCCACAGGCTGGGGAGATTTTCATCTTAAATTTGTATTCGTCCCAAATGTCCCAGCTCCATCCGATCATGCATTGCAACTAGGGATGCCCCGATCACGTTTTTTTCCACCGATACCGATCACCGATCGTCGTGAGCCATATCGGCCGATACCGATCCGATACCGATAGTTTTTGATTTTATAAAATATATATATTATATAATTAGACTTGTACTTGTATTATCTGCGAGACATCGCCACCACGCAACAAGCTCCACTGTCTGTGTGTACTCGAGTAGCCTCCAGCTACTGCCAGGATTCTCCGGAGCTGCACCTGGACCCTATACTCGAGTAGCCTCGAGCTACGGCAAGGATTCTCCTGCGCTGCAGATGGACCCTATTGATATAACGTTACTGTGCTTTGGTCATATCACATTCAACATGCCCTCAGCTCGAATACGCGTCGAATCAGTGTTATAAGACATTGATATCAGGAGCTATCTGTAGCTACTGCTAGCCGGATATATAACGTTAATATTTAGTATATTTTAGTTCAATGGGACATTTAGTTTTGAACAGGGAACTAACTTGCGCTAACGTGAGCTAACAGAGCTATCATACACGTCTCTACTAGACTATTGCTGGAGCATTTGTTGGTATCAGGAGCTATCGGTAGCTAGCCAGCTAGATACCGTTCGGTTAGACAATGCCTCATCATGTATTAAACTAAAAGTGAATAGTTGACTGGGTCATTTTGTAACGGTAGCTAAGCTAACGTTAGCTCAGGGAGACGCCGTCCTCCCGTGTCCCATCCCACTAGACTACTAGACCCGTGTTTACATGCGTGCGGGAGGGGCTGGAGGGATGAGCAGACGCCGCACCACCCGGTGTCTGAGACAAAACTGAGACAGCGAGTGACAAACTCGATCGGGGCATCCCTAATTGCAACACTAATATATGGTCAGTACCCCAAGTCAGACTGCCCATATACAAATTATCTTGGGGGTCTGAGGGCAGTAGCCCCCGACCCCCTCCCTGGGGAAGCACTTAAGTTAAGTACCCTCCCGTTGTTCACGTTTAGACCCAGCCACCAGCTCCCGAAAATTAACACCTGAGTGCTAGACTTAAGTGGCACACAAGCAGCAACAAGCAGCAGACAAGCAGCAGAATTGGTTTGATTTTTTAGCGCTGCGTCTGTAGCTGCTTTCATTAGCTGTGTAGCTGCTTTCCTGACCTGTGTAGCTGCTTTCATTGGCTGTGTAGCTTCTTTCCTGACCTGTGTAGCTACTGTAGTACTACTGAGTAATAATGCTAATCTGATGTATGTACAGTGTTACAGTATTATTTTGTACAGTGATACAGATATGAATACACTACGATAGTAAGCCATACTGGCCAGTGGTATAACAAGTAAGAGTAGTTAAGGGATATAATATATTAGTTATATTATATATATAGTATGTACAGGTATGTAAAAAGGACTATAGTTGGAGGTACAGTAGGTATCTATGATCACAGTGTAAGGCATATTATATTATGATCAGTAGTAGATTAGTAGTTATGATTACAATGTAATAATAATAATAACTTTATTTGTATAGCACCTTTCATACAGGGGATTGCAGTTCAAAGTGCTTTACATCAGTAAGAAATAAGACATAAAATCAGTGTAAAACAAGCAGCAAGAGAAAAGCATAAAGTGGGATCAAATAATGCCGATATATTAATCAAAATCATATCAGAACCTCACGTTCCAATAGGCTTCTTGAATTTCTGTAATCTGTTACAAAACATGATAAAGGTCATAGTATGCACCCAGCAGTGGCGGCTGCTGACCAAATTTTTTGGTGAAGCACAAATTATTATATTATATGTTAAATTATATTTTTAAAACATCCCCCAATGTGTGTGTCAGTGGTGGCTGTGAGTTAAAAATATTGGGGAGGACGGGAGAGATAAAAAAAAATTTAATAAAGAAGTACAGACACACAGTGTGGTTATGAAGACAGCAGACAGACACTACAGTTAAAGACAACAGGCACTAGTAATAAATACCTTGGAGTAACTCTTGACACACACGCCTCACTTACAAACATCACATCAATAGCTTAGTCAAGAAGGCAAATCAAAAACTATTTGTTTACAGCCAGATCATTAGACCATTTCTCACCCTCACTGTTTCAAACACATATCTACATGCAATTTTTCTTTCACCAATATCTTACTGTCTCCCAATCTGGTCCCTCACAACAAAGGAAATTATAGGAAATTATATGGGTAGGCGGGGTGGGGGAAACTGTACAACTGTACAAGCAAAACTGTAAATTGGAATATCGACGAAACCATACTTGGTAGAAGAGGGTCTCGTGTATTCTTGGGTTAGGTCATTTACTGTACATTGGAGGGGGTTGGCTTAGGACATTCACATGCACATCACTCAGCACTATAGGAAATGAACAACACACATGCGCGTGCACACACACACACACACACACACACGCACACACAGAGGCCAGGCCACAGCGGACCCACAGCCAATTAATTCATAATTAACACAGGCTCCAACTCAACACACAATCGCATCGGCGACTGAGGAAAGACAATGGATGTGTGTGTGTGTGTGTGTGTGTGTGTGTGTGTGTGTGTGTGTGTGTGTGTGTGTGTGTGTGTGTGTGTGTGTGTGTGTGTGTGTGTGTGTGTGTGTGTGTGTGTGTGTGTGTGTGTGTGTGTGTGTGTGTGTGTGTGTGTGTGTGTGTGTGTGTGTGTGTGTGTGTGTGTGTGTGTGTGTGTGTGTATCCCGGTGTGTGTGTGCCGCTCCAATTGCATGTCCAGTTTGTTGCATGCCGAATAAAGACCCCTAAAGAGGTCCTGCATTACACACGCAAGGCCACAGCGGGCCAATTAATTCATAATCAACACAGGCCCGCCCCACACAGCTACTAAATATAAAAAAATTATATTTCACTCACCATTGACGACTTACTTCTTACGAGGAAATAGTGTCCCTCGTAAATAGACTCCCTCCCATCTGATCACTTGTAAATTAAATCCATCCTTCGATATTTTCTGATCTGAAAGGTCTCCATTCGTCTTCCCCAGCCAGCCCACTCAGAGCGAGACTAAGTCGGCCCGTCTGATAATAATAATAATAATAATAATAATGGATTGGATTTATATAGCGCACTTCATGACACCCCAGTGACCCCAGAGCGCTTACAGAGTCCATTATTCGTTCATACACAGTCATACCGGTGGTGGTAAGCTACAATTGCAGCCAGAGCTGCCCTGAGGCAGACTCACGGAAGCGTGGCGAATAATCATACGGCCCCTCCGACCACCACCAACATTCATTCACATGCATACACATTCATACGAGGCAAGTAGGTTAAGTGTCTTGCCCAAGGACACAATGGCAATGGGATGGACATGGGCTTGAGCGGGATTCGAACCACCAACCCTTCGATCATTGGACGACCCGCTCTACCCCTGAGCCAAAGCCGCCCCCGTCTGACCTGGTAGTCCAATAACCTTGGTCGTGGGGGTCTATCTGGGGTTGCTTGGTAGGTTTCAATGCAACTCCCGGTTCTCCCTGGCCACAGGTAAACACATGTTTCGCGAATCCTCCCCCAAACTCCTTATACTACCTCCGATTCCTGTACAAAGAGTCGTGTTGACGCTTCCGCCCTAGCCGTCTCATTAGCTGGCGCCAATCTCTGATTGGATCTTAAGTTTGTCAACACAATGTGGCACGACGGCATGAACGCCAATCAATCAAGTGCGCCTAACCTCACTACCCGCCTTTTTTAAACTCAAATACCCTATTTTGATTGGATAATTATATTCTTAAGCCCAACCCGTGCAATCTTTTTGCAGTGACTGATTGACAGCTGGCCATTATGTGTTACTGTTATGGGATCAGGCCAGGTCAGAGAGCTCAGAGCTGTCACTTGGACATTTTTTAAGAAGAAAAAAATGCACTGGCATTGTTTTTTTCACAGAGGAAAACATTTCTAATAAAAAAAAATAATAATAATAAAAAAAGTTTAAATATATATGTATATTAATAATAATATTTTTTTTTCTGTATATTACTAGTGAAGTACTGTCTCACTAGTTGTCATGCAATAACCTCCACTGGCATCCAGCGGATAGTGGGGCGTAGAAATAAAAGTAAAAATAAGTAAAATAATAGCCACTTTGTTTATGGTTTGATTGATTATGAGCACATAAAGTGCAGACATAAAATCACAGTTTTTTACAGTGCAATAAAATAGTTCTGTGTTAAAGTTAGAGGTTATATATGATTGCAAGTAACTGAGTAAGTAACTGTGTAACTGTCTAACTGTATATAACTGATTCCACAAGAGGGCGCTATAGGCGGAGCTGTTAATGCTGCAACCAGGTAGAGGGTATTTAAGGAGATGCCGACTCCCCCTCTGTCTCTTCCACCTTCGCTCTCCTAAGAGAAGGATGTATCATGTACTGCTGTGGAGCAATGTGAAATAAACCACGCCGTTTATGGCTAAAGATAGAAACCATGCCTCATGAACATATTATTGTTGCCCCATAGCAGACTCTGTCAACAGGTTATGGGCCCAGATCACGCAGGGGCGAAATAATAAAGGGTAGCAAGTTTAGCTGAAGTATAGGCTAGGTTAGCACCGGGAGCACCGCGTGGCTAGACGCTAGGCCAGCAAGAGCTAAAGCTACGCCTACCATCAACAAGAGGATGGCGACAAAAGGAAAGAGCAAATGGCCCTCGTTCAATGGAAAAGCCGAGGACTATGAGCTCTGGGAAGAGCGCATGTTATGCTGCATGCACGGTGTGGGATTGAAGACGACGATCTTGACGGCCCCCACGGGACCACTAACGGCGGAAGCGCAAGCCCTGGACGACAAGCATAATGCAGATGCATACTGTGAGTTAGCACCACTGCTCGACAACACAAGCTTGGGGCTGATATTCCGCGACACTAAGGACAAAGGCAGAGAAAGCCTGGAAGTGTTGAGAGAACATTATATCGGACAAGGAAGACCCCGAGTCGTGTCCCTCTACATAACACTAACAGCACTGAAGAAGGGGCACACCGAAACTGTGACCGAATACGCCATCAGAGCTGAGCAGATCATTACGGCGTTGAAGAGTGCAGGAGAAGCACCAAGCGATGGGCTAATGATGGCGATGGTGATGAGAGGACTACCGGAGCTGTACAAACCGTTCACACTCCTGGTAACACACGGTTCAGCGAACATGACGCTGGGAAAGTTCAAGGCCAAGTTGCGAAATTTCGAGGCCTCAGAAGATATCCACCCAGCCGCCGCGGAGGCGGGAGAGAGGGTGCTGAAGGCCCTAGCGACGCAGAGGGAGAAGACCAGGCCCACGACGGAGCTGGCGTGTTGGCGATGCGGAGAAAAAGGCCATCGGAAAGGTAACTGTACAAAGACTGTCTGGTGTAGCTTCTGCAAATCCACGGGGCACACAGACAGAGTGTGTATGAAGAAACACGACCAGAGCTTGCGGTATGCGCATGGACAAGATGGCGGCTAGTATGGATGACTAATCGAGACGACGCCCAGAGAGTAGCGGGGCAAGAAGACTTCATCTTCGGGGCGCAGACAGCGTACGTCACCCGGCCAACGCAGCTGCAGCAGGCCCAAAGGAAGGGACTGATCGTGGACACAGGTGCGTCGTCCCACGTCATCAACGACAGGAGTCTGTTCAAGAACTTTGACAACACTTTCGACCCGGAGAGACACAGCATGGAGTTGGCAGACGGGAAGCGCACCTATGGGTTGGCGCAAGAGAGAGGAGACGCACAGGTATGCCTCATAGACAGTGAGGGGCGCCGGTGTACAGTGACGTTAAAGAACGCTCTCTACGTACCCTCGTTCCCACAAGAACTATTCTCTGTAATAGCTGCTACTGCGAACGGTGCCAAATAGGGCTGGGCGATATGGCCTAAATATGATATCACGATATTTTCTGACCTTTCGGCGATACACGATACGCATCACAATGTTTTTCTTTTTTTCCCCAAACAATTCATTATGAGGCTTACCAAGACAGTATTTGAGTTTGCAAGCTAACATTAAAGACAAAATAAAATACCCATGCATTTAGCATTTTTATATTATATATTAGATTTAGATTATTGGATTATTAGATTATATATTGCATATATTTAGCAATGAGATATTATATGATTTAGATATGAAATATGATGAATTGAAAATGGGGGACCCTGATGTAAACAAGACGAAAGTCTTTCTCTGGTCTGCATCCTCCAGTCCACTGTTGTTGTATTGAGCTGTACTGTGTATTGTACCCATGCTGCAATCTGTTAATAACGTTTTCATTCATTCAGACGGCAAACAGAATCATTTTGATTGACAGTCGAGTCTGCCAATTACGTCACACAGCTTGCACCCGCCCTGCTGTTCTTAGCACCAATCGGCAAGCGCGTATTAATTTTTTACTTCCGCCATTGGAGAGCTCAATGACAACAACAATGGTAGCGGTAGCTCCCCGCGGCCGACGTTTAGCTTTTAGCTCCGCAGGATGACTAAACGACTGGAGGCATAATGATTTTACTGCAACAGATGTTATAATAAAAGCCTTTCCATACATCTGTCTGATTGAAAACTTTATTAACAGACCGCAGAATGGGCACAACTGAGTCAGCACGGGCTGAGATATGAACGACTAATGCTTGCTATATCTAGGTCGACCTCGGACGTTGCTATGTAAATACGCTGATGTTATTGAACGTGTAACTATATAACGTTAATGCCACAAAACGAATGCCTTTGTTATCATAAGTAGTAACTTTGATGCAGTAGTGTGTGTGTGGGGCGGCGCTGTTCAAAAGTTTCAACGTGTGGACCAGATTGACGCGACACAATCCTCTTGGTCAAAACATCACGATATCCACGATACGTTTAATAAGTGTATCGTTAATGAACTGTACCCAGTCCTAATGCCAAAGTATTCTTCAATGAAGGTAAAAATGTTCTTGTAGAGCCTGACGGTACGCGATTTAACATAAAGGTGTACAAGAGAATGTATTATCTACAAACAGAGTGTAATGACAACGACAAGTGTAATAATAATGATATGTGTAATGTGACTGTCAGTCACGATATTCAGACATGGCATGAGATTATGGGTCATTGTAATTACGAGGATTTACTGAAACTGCAAGCAGTGACAGAAGGCATGCACATTGAAGGTGAAAAGCGTAGACCTGACAGAGAATGTGTAGTGTGCATAAAGGGGAAGTTTACTCAATCGAGAAACAGAAATCCCACAGAAAAAGTAAAAGTACCACTTGCGCTAGTTAACACAGATCTAGCCGGTCCAGTAAGCAATGAGTCCATAGGAGGCTTTAGATATGTACAGTCTTTTACAGATGTATGTACAGGGGCAGTGTTTGTTTACTTTCTCAAAGCAAAGAGTGACACACTCCAGGCCACAGAGAAATTCCTTGCAGAGGTAGCCCCTTATGGTAACATAAGATGCTTGAGGTCCGACAACGGAACCGAGTTCACAAATAGAGAGTTCCAATCACTGTTGAGAAGGAACAAGATAAGACACGAGACGTCATGTCCGTACTCCCCACAGCAGAACGGAGTGGCAGAGAGGGAATGGTGCACTCTTTTCAAAATGGCTAGGTGTAAGCTAGTAGATAGTAACTTACCTAAGAGCCTATGGCACTATGCGGTGCAAGAAGCCGAAACAGGTGCTTTAATAAGCACACGGGCACCACCCCGTATACAGCACTGACAGGAAAGAAGTGTAATCTAGCTAGAATGCACCAATTTGGATCAGTGTGTTATGCTTACCTGCAGGACAGAGGAAAGCTCGAGTCCAGATGTGTAAAAGGACTCTTTGTAAGGCACGACAAAGGAAGCCCCGCTTTCCTAGTTTATTATCTTGGTAAAGGGAGAGTGCAGAAACACAGGCTAGTCAAATTGGTCACAAAGACAACATGTGAGAACGAGACACAGACAGAGGAGCCAGAGCTGGACTCCAGAGTAAGGTGTGAAGAAACAGAGACACCTCAGCCTAGTGTACTTAGCACGGTCGTGCAGACAGACAGTCAGCAACCCCCAGAGGACGATGACGAGGAGCACCTGAGGGTGACGTCACGTGCCCCAAGCAGTGGGAGGTATCCCTCAAGGGAACACAAACCCCCAAAGTATCTGACAAACTATGCCCGGAGAGAAAGTGACGAGGATGACAGTACACTTACCAGCATTGATTACTGCTACAGAGTAGTCAGTGGAGTACCTCAGACCTTTAAAGAGGCAATGGATGAGGAGATGAGGTCCCTAGAGGACAACCACACCTTTACTCTAACCAAGTTACCAGAGGGTGTCATAATCACAGCACGGGCCTACTTCACTCCCCCTCCTTTTCCCCTCACGTCCTCCACACGCTCCTCTTCATCCCCCTCTCTATCCACTGCGCACTCCTCATCATCCTCTCTTTCTTCAGTCACCCCTTCCTTCACCCTCATTCACCCAGCTGTATTCCATCCCCCTAATTCACACACGGGCAAGCACCCCACTCTCCCCAGCTGCACCCTATCCTCCCCTGATGAGGGGACTATATCTGCACCTCGACGCTGACCAGAAGCTGTCGTGGTATTAATTACCACTGCCCAGGTACGACGTCTCTGCCACAAGCTCTACTGCTAGATACCCTCCGTGTATTGGCTTACTCTAACCCGTTTCTCTCCTGTGCCCCAAGGACCGCCGTCCCTGTCTGGACGTCACCTGTTCCCGAAGAGGAACATCTATTCTCCCGCTGCCACCCAGCAGCTCCAGCGTCCCTGTCTGGACGTCACCTGTTCCCGAAGAGGAACATCTATTCTCCCGCTGCCACCCAGCAGCTCCCCCGACAAGCACCAGGACCGCTTGCTCGCTCACTGCCGCCGTGGCAGCCACAGGACAGAACATTAACCCTGTTCTATTTCCCCCCAATTCCTGTGTTGCTCAATGTCCATTAAACACCCTTGAAACCGCTCCTTTCTCTTCTCGTGTATTCAGCAATTGGGCTGTGCTCCAGACTCCAGTTCTCACAGAGGGCAGACAGACAGTGGGAGGGAAATGGGTGTACTCAATCAAGGAGGGTATTGAAGGCCACGACAAGTACAAAGCCAGGTTCGTAGCTAAAGGTTACAGTCAGAGGGAGGGGATAGACTACGGTGAGACCTTCTCCCCCACAGCCAATCTGACCAGTGTAAGGGTAGTGATGCAAAAAGCGGCTGAGGACAATTTGATTTTGCACCAGATGGATGTGAAGACAGCTTACCTGCACGCACCCATAGATAAGGAGATATACATGGAACAACCTGAAGGTTACGAGAAGAAAGGAGAGAAACGAGTGTGTAAGCTAGAAAAATCCATTTACGGCCTGAAACAGTCTGGGCGAAATTGGAACGAGATGCTTCATACATGTCTCACTGAAGATCACTTCCTACAGAACCCAGTAGACCCCTGTGTTTACTCAAGGGAGTCAAAAGAATCAGGAAAAGTGATAATTGTCATTTGGGTGGATGATTTTATCATCGCAGCAGACAACACTAGAAACCTAGAACAGGTGAAAGGTGATGACAGAGATGTAAACATGTCGATATAAAATATCATTTCATCAGATCTGTCATCAGAGAAGAAAGAATGACACTGATTTATTGTCCAACAGACGACATGGTAGCAGACGCTATGACGAAACCTGCTTCCAAACTGAAATTGAGAAGATTTGCAGAGGTCATGTTTAGTGTGTAATATTGACTGTTATAGTATTGACTGCCATATTCTTTTTGATGCTCTGAACTGTATTATTTTCTTTGTAAAAAAATTTTTGAAGAAGTTGTACAGTGTACTAGACAACCATAAGTGGGAGTGTTAAAGTTAGAGGTTATATATGATTGCAAGTAACTGAGTAAGTAACTGTGTAACTGTCTAACTGTATATAACTGATTCCACAAGAGGGCGCTATAGGTGGAGCTGTTAATGCTGCCACCAGGTAGAGGGTATTTAAGGAGATGCCGACTCCCCCTCTGTCTCTTCCACCTTCGCTCTCCTAAGAGAAGGATGTATCATGTACTGCTGTGGAGCAATGTGAAATAAACCATGCCGTTTATAGCTAAAGATAGAAACCATGCCTCATGAACATATTATTGTCGCCCCATAGCAGACTCTGTCAACATTCTGGATTACTCTTTAACAGTTCAAAGTCATCTTTACCTTCTGTTTGGTATCCACAGTTTAAAACCTGACAGTCTTCCCTCTTGTTTGATACCCAAACCTCCCTCTCAGGGCGCAGTTCTAGGCAGGGCCCCTCATTTATCAACAATTCTTAGAAAGTGTTCTATTTTCGTATGTAAGCACAGAATTTAGAATGTGTGTACGCACAGAAATATTGGGATTTATCAACCGTGCATACACGGGTCCTACGCACACTCCGTGTTGATAAATACCTCTTTGTTATACCGTCAATGCTCGTGCATGATTATCCATATAGGGTAATGAAACCCCCCCCATGGGTTGTGAAATAATGGACTGACCCGAGCGAACTCTGAGAAACTCCACGAGCGAGATTGTTCACTGAGGCGCTGCCGAACCAAGAAGACACAACGCGTGTTATGGGATAAATAACAGGCTGTCAGACTTGTACATGGTGATGTCAGATATCAACGACTCCCTAAGACCATTGCTGCAATTCTGCCTGGACAGCTCAAAATACTAATAAAGACCGTTCGTTAACCACTGTTTGGCGTTGGTGTGTCATTATAACCATGCTGGAATATGAATGCCTTTATTGTTTAGTTCGATTGGCTACCGGGTATAATATGACTTGTAGAGGCATCTATTTTGTTGTCGGTATTAGGTAGCCTATATGAATTACATATAATAGCAGCCATAGCCTACATTATGCAACAGTAACTTGCGCATATATAATAACACATGGCACAGCCCTGCGAAGCCTGCATACAGTAAACTAACTTGATCATTAATCTAGCTGTTGTAACTTTACGCTTATGAAAACATTAAATAATATGTATAGGCTATAGGCCGTCGCTTTGCATTAATAGCCTATATTCTCAAATGGCATTTAATGGCTATCCGACTCCTCGCTATCCTCGCGGACGGACCAGTATACCTTATATCATATCATATTCATATTCATATTCATATCATAGTTTACTCTATCAGCCTACCCAGCATGTAATACGTTCTTTGTTAGAACTCAACTCGTTATTATTTTGCGCATAGATTGCAGAAATATGGGAACGTTTTGATTATATTAAAAGGCTTTGACATTGTAAAACTAAATACGTGGAATTCTGTAAGCAGAATACAAGTCATATCACCCACACGATATGCTCTGTATCCAGAGCATGTATGCTTTTCATTCATTTAAGACACATTTATTGCAAGGGTTTTGTATACACATAAACTCAACAAATAACATCTGTTCTCATTGCAATGCGTTTTTATTCTTTCTTATACGGAAGGGGGAAGAAGTTCACTATATCGTGGGTGTTCATATGACTTGTATTGTGCTTACAGCTTCGAAATTCCACTTGTTTCGTTTACCAATGGCAAAGCCTTTTAAATATAATCACACACTTTGCTTAGAAATTATCGTACGCACGGGTTACGCACATATCTGTGCTTACGCAACGTTGATAAATGAGGGCCCAGTCCTACACAGTTTTAAATCCTGACAGTCTTTCTTGCTTGATATCCCCACAGTTTAATACCTGACAGTTTCGAACCTGTAATAAAAAGTAATAGACAGAGTAAAATATGTAAGCACAGGGAATGGTTGCACATAAGTGCAAAAACGACCAATTAAATTCTGAATTCCTGCCATTGTCTGTGGAGGTCAAACTGTGATCATTTTTCAGGAGAGCTCAGTTTGAAAGGGGGAAAATATATTGTGTCCACAGTGACTAAAGCTGCTCTTCCAGAAACGGCTGTGAAGGATGTGTTCCTGTGGCAGAACAGCCTTATCTCCCTCTGTCCTACTGCTACCTGCAGGCAATAAACAGGGCCACATTTGCATTGGGAACAGTTTAAAGGAACACGTCAACAATATGGGAAATGCGTTTACCGTTTTTCTCCAGAGTCAGACAAGAAGATGGATACCAAGTTCCTCTCTGTGTGTTCAGCAGAAAGCTATCCGGCTGCAAGCTCAAAAGAAAACTCTGGGAGAGGTGTTTTTGGTCAACAGCTAGGCTAGCTGGTCCCTATCCGCTTCCATTCATTTGTACTAAGCTAGGCTAGCTTGCAGCCGGATAGCTTTCTACTGAACGCACAGAGAAGACATTGGTATCTGTGTTCTTGTCCGACTCTGGAGAAGACGGTAAGTGCATTGCCCATAATGTTGGTATATTCCTTTAATCATGTCTGGGCAGGGAGCAGAGTTGTCTTATTACAGATCACCAGAAATCAAACAGAATACAGAATACCCCTGACTCAACTGGTATAATGTTAATTAATTACCTTAATTGCGTCATGTCATGTAATGTAATGCATTTCAGTTACCGTCCCGACAACCACAATTCCTCTTTACTCATGTTTCTGGGCTATTCAAATATATATATATATATATATATATATATATATATATATATATATATATATATATATATATATATATATATATATATATTTTTTTTATCTGATTATTGTGTGTGTTTTTCCTTTCAGTAGCTAACAGATTACATGTACTGTAGCATGTTATTGCTCTCAGATGACTAAAGTATAAACCCACCATGACTATAAATCCGTCCCCAAACCACTGGCAGAGATGGTACACCCAGCAACAACAGGAAGAGGTTCTCCAGACCTCAGCAGTTTGAGCCAGAAGTGAACCCTGGCTGACACGATAACACCAGAGGTTCTGAGAGTAATGAAAGATATCTTAAAGGGATAGTTCAGATTATTTTGGAACCCTAGCCTTATTTGCTACTTATGAACGATGGTGTTGATCAGTAGAAGTCCCTTCGCGGCACGATCAAAGTTGCCCCTTTTACTAGCTCGCGGATAGTTTTATCCACAAACTGATGCAGAATCAATGGGGTCGAGCTCCTTTCTGTACAAGCTGACTGAGGCTCACTGACATTGACTCGGACAAACACACACAGATTTCCGTGAGCTTCTGTCAGCCTGGGCTCAAGCCCACTGACTTTGCATTGGTTTGCGTGGCTAGCTGGTATGAGGAGCAGCATTGATTGTGCTGAGAATGGACTCTTCCCATCAACATCATCATTTGGTAAGAAGTAAGAAGTAGGGCCAGGGGTCTAAAGATATATGATGTATCCCTTTAAGCAGAAGTGAGGTTTACTTTTGTACCATTAATTAGGAGTAAGAGAATAGAACAAGTACTCAAGTTAAATGAATAACTACCGGTAATAAGCAAAAACACTACTTCAGTATTCACTTACTTTATAACAACTTTATGTAAGATCCAATGCTGCTCACTCACTCTCTCACTCAGGCACACACACATGCTCTCACACATGCACTCATGCACGCACACACACTCACACTCACTCACTGACTCACTCACTCACTCACTCACTCACTCACTCACTCACTCACTCACTCATTCACTCACTCACTCACTCACTGTTAGCCAATCTGCCCATAGTGGTGGCTCACAGGCAATGGGCTTTGCCAGTGAGCTTTGCATCTGTGACAATGTGTGTCCATTTTACAGTAATCATATGAACAAAGCTTGTGTCAATTATGTCCCGAATATCTGTGTTTTACTCTAAACAATCCCGTTGTACTGTAGGTGACTCTCACGGCGACATGGGGAGCATGTTGACGGTGTGACACGTCGACTCACAGAGTGCAGCTGGAGAATGTTTCCATTACAACCAACAGCTGCGGTCACGTGGACAATATTTTCCTCAATCCGATTGAAATCATTCAGATTGGACATTTCAAATCGACCGTTTACATGGACATTACATAAGTAATCAGAATAGTACTTGTTTGACATGATGCCAAGAAAGACCCTTATTAAGAAGGACCCTGCCTACACCGAGCCTCTTTATACTCACCACCTATTCTACTGCTTATTAAGAAGGACCCTGCCTACACTGAGACCCTCTTTACACTCACCACCTATTCTGCTGCTTGTTAACACTTTGGCGACCACACTCTCGCGGCGATTTATGCCTCAGAGGACAGAGGTTTGTTTACAAACCGATGTACTTTCTAAGAGCTATATATAATTTATAGTATTGCTATCTGTCCATTCTCATTGTCACTTGAGTGCATAAACCGTGCCTTCATAATGGCTTAAAGAAAATAAAAATCCATCGGTTGGTTGTCATTTTATAGCGTCGTGAATATAAGGTTTATCGCGCTTTTCGTCTCGTCTTTTTTCCAGGAAGCTAGATAATAGGCTAAACGTTGGCGCCGTTATATCAAACGCCATTTCTGCTGTATATATACGAATGAAATAAAACAAACTGCGTAGCATCCGGACTATTACAGAGCATCTATGGATGAAATGGGGGTGGCGGGGAACGCCGATTAGTATTATTTATTAGCAATATAGTGTGCGTTCAATCAGCCATGTTCACTGATCGATCAAACAATGTCCAATCCAGCTGTAATTTGGGGGAATAGTATCCTACCGTCAGGCCATGTGATCGCCGGCAGCATTTCTTCATTAGTCATTGGATTCTGGTAGATCGATATGTCCATTGGCTAATCATAGACAGTTCTGTGCATCATTTTCAACATCATGAACAACTCGTTGTTTCAAGCCTTTTATTCTGATCGTCTTATTATTCAGTTTATTAGTGGAATATTAGGGTCCATGTAGACAGCTAATGAAAGCAGCTACACAGCTAATGATAGTACAGTAATGTATATATATTCCAGTTTAATCACTTGTAGCTACATTGTATAATGCTATTGCACTTTACTGTTACCTTTGCACTTTGATTAGATGCCAACTTATTTGTTTCCTCATTTTACTTCTCCGGCAAGCCATCCAAGAGGATCCAAGTCATTGCCGAGCCGCAAAACAGCGTGGAATACATATTTCCAGTACCCAGCGCTGAATCAATAAACGCGATCGATATTTGGAATGGCGATCAGGAATTGGAATAATCTTTTTGGAGAACATCTGATCTGAGGTGAGGAATCTATTTTACCAGTCTTAGGATAATAAGACCTTTTTTCACAGAGATATCAGCGTGTGCCATATGTGTGTGTGTGTGTGTGTGTGTGTGTGTGTGTGTGTGTGTGTGTGTGTGTGTGTGTGTGTGTGTGTGTGTGTGTGTGTGTGTGTGTGTGCGGATCAGGAAATGAGAGAATCGATTTTTCAGCCCGCTTCTCTAGCGTGCATAAGTACACATATACTATCGATAATCTAGCATTTATTTGAAAACGATTCATAAATAGGCAGAAAAATTACAACGTTTTTTGTGTATTCCAGAATATTCCAGTACAGGGCGATTATCACAGAATCTTTATATTTTCCTGAAACTTTCAAGAAAACAAGGGTTTTTCAAAATGGTATAAAACGGAAATGAACCGATTAAAAAACAATCCGTTTCGACAATGTTGACTGCAAACAAGTCATTGATAAGCGACAGCCAGATTGTGCCTGATCTCTGGCTTTTTGTCTGGGGTATCCAAAATGTTGTTGGCGAGTGCAAATCAGGGCTATAATGGTGTGGTCTGACCTTGGTGTTACCCGTATCAGTATGCATTCAGACAGATAGCATATCAGATAGCAGCAGAAACCTGTCCGCTCACTGGAACATAGCGGGAGAGGTCAAGGAAAGTGGTGGAAACTGGTGTGTGAACACAGTATTTGAACTCAACAAACCAGAGGTGGTTTTGTTGACATTATATAGGGTTTGGCACCGAGAACCGGTTCTAATAGGAACCGGTTCCTAACTTCCGGTTCTGGAACTATATTTGCATTTCGATTCTTAATTTCAATTCTTAAAAAAAAAAAAAAAAAAAAAATTACTTTGTTAATTAATACCCTAGTTACAGTACAGCAACCAAATTAAACTGTATCAAGTCAACTGACAATGTGAATAGTATGAAACAAATTTTAGATTTTTCAAAAGAAATTTAAATCTCCTGCGAAATAAGCTGTGACCTGTTTTGACCTGCGCCTCAAAGAATCGGAATCGAGAATCGTTTAGAACAGGAATCGAAATGGAGAATCGGAATAGGAACCGGAATCGTTCAAATCCAAACGATGCCCAACCCTAAATGTGCAATTTCTCATCATCATAAGCTTATTATTTTTGCGCTGCCAGTCCGGTAGCCAAATAGCGGTGTGATGGTGAAATGTGGACCGTTTCAAATGAACGTAGGTGTGAAAAGCATCCTGGGACAGAAGGTCAAGGAGGAGGGCTGATAAGGAGGTTTAGTGAGGAGGTTTAGTGAGGAGCATGAGAGAGAGAGTGATGTGAAGGAAACAGAGACCAGGGATGAATAGAGAGAGAAAGAGAGATAGAGAAAACACGAGGCAGGGAGTGTGATGGAGTGTGGACCTCAGCAATGATATGCACACTCACACACAGACACACACACACACACACAGTCAACCTACCTCTGGCTGAGTAGTTGCTCTTGTCAACTCTCTGTAATTACTTTCGTTGTTGCTTTATTTTTCTCTCTTGTGGTTTGATGCAACACTACCCACTCCCCATCACCCCCCCCTCCTCAGATCTGCCAGTTTCTCTCTCTCTTCTCTCCCTCCTCTCTCTCTCTTCCATCTCTCTCTCCCTCCTTTCTCTCTCACTATCTTCTTTCTCTCTCTCTTCTCTCTCTCTTCTCTCACTTCCATCTCTCTATCTCTTCCATCTCTCTCTTATCTCCCTCATCTCTCTCTTCTCTTCGGTTCAAATAACAAACTCAGCAAGACCGACGGATTCTCAGTTACAGTGGGTGACAATATTGTCACAAGGAAAGACGAAATTACTTACCTGGGTTCCATCCTAGAGGCAAATCTTTCCTGTGACAAAATGGCATCCAATGTAATAAAAAAAGTCAACCAACGAACTAGATTCTTGTACCGGATCTCCTCTCTGGTAAACAAGAATACCCTGAAGACTCTGGCAGGAGCACTCATTCAAGGGTACTATGACTATGCGTGCACCTCATGGTACCAAAGCACCTCAAAGGCGCTTAAAACAAAATTACAAACATCACAAAACAAACTGGTCAGACTACTACTTGACCTGAACCCCAGAACCCACCTCACCCCTGCCCACTTTGCCAACCTAGGATGGCTTAGAGTAGACGACAGAGTACAGCAACTTGCAATGGGCCTGGTCTACAAGATACACTATACGACCGGGGTGCCCATGTACATGTCAAAATACTTCCCAAAGGTCAGTGAATACCACAACCACTACACCAGAGGAAGCTCAACAAATCATGTTAAACCCAGATTCGGCTCAAACAAGGGACTAAACACGTTTCGCAATTATGCCACAACAATGTGGAACGCCCTACCCAAAGCTGTAAAGGAATGTGAATCCCTGCCCACATTCAAAACCGCCCTTAAAGAGCACCTACGGGAGGCTGCAATTCGAAACTGGCCACCGTAAATGCCCAAAACCCCCACCCCCACCACCTCCTAATAGACAGTCTCCTCCCCACCGCATGTATATATTCCCTCCCCGCCGTATGTATATTTCCCTCCCACCCACCCACCCCCTCCTAATGTACAGTCCCCTCCCCATCATATGTATATACTCTGTCAGGATCTAGGGGTAACAGTACTGTATATTTGAATACCGCCTATGTCACAAATGTATCGGTACTAAATACCTATATGTCCCTATGCCATAAATGTCATGTATGTTGTGTATGTCATAAATGTCTATATGAATTGAAAATGGGGGACCCTGATGGAAACAAGACAAACGTATTTCTCAGGTCTGCATCCCCTTAACAATTGTATGTATTGAGCCGTACTGTATTGTACCCATTCTGCAATCTGTTAAATAAAGTTTTCATTCATTCATTCATTCCATCTCTCTCTCCCTCATCTCTCTCTCTTCTTTCTCTCTCTCTCTCTTCTCTCTCTCTCGCTCCCTCCTCCTCCTCCCTCAACGCTTATGTGTTGCTTTTCACTCCTCCATTGTATATCAGTCGCCGATCCGTTCATAAAAAGAACCCAGATGACCGGCTGGCTTTACCACAGCGAGCAGCGTGAGGTTGGAGTGCTGACTGCTGCAGGTGTGGGAATTTGGGACAAGCTGCTAAATGTCAAGGGTGTGGGTGGGTGTGTGTGTGTGTGTGTGTGTGTGTGTGTGTGTGTGTGTGTGTGTGTGTGTGTGTGTGTGTGTGTGTGTGTGTGTGTGTGTGTGTGTGTGTGTGTGTGTGTGTGTGTGTGTGTGTGTGTGTGTGTGTGTGTGTGTGTGTGTGTGTGTGTGTGTGTGTGTGTGTGTGTGTGTGCGTGCGATGAGGGGCCTCATACGGGGTAATAGTACTGCAGCAATAGAATTGGGGGGGGGGGGTTGGTTTTCCTCTTCGCCAGCTGCTCTGTCTCTCTATCCTCTGCAGCAGTTCTCAAGAGCCCCTCGGTTGTTAGATATTAGTTTACATTTCGATTATGATCTTGGCTTCACCCACGATCGATAGAACGATAATCGAGTTATTGTCTCTCTGGTTTTGTCGCGCAGTGCACCCGTCCGTCACAGCGGTGCACTCCACCCCCGGTCATCTATTCTGTAGGTGGAGAGACGATGATGGAGAGTGAAACTTCTTGTTAAAGGAGCACCTTCTGGCAATAGGTCTGGGGAGTGAGGTTCCACCTGTGATGTCCCCCCATTCTAGCCACCAATATCACCTTCACCAACAAACTATGCTGATTTATTTTGCACATAATCTCACCACCATCTCACATTCATTTAGTTTGACAGTTATTGAGAGTAAATTAGTTTGGATATGGCCACCAATCATGTCGTCGGAGACATTGAATCCGTGTGGCGTGTTAATTACAGCTCAATGAAATGATAAGGCCCTATAAGACAAGGTATTGCTATTTCATCTTCATAATTCCATGGAGCTGTAATTAACACAACACTAGGATTCAATGTCCCCGATGACATCACTGGTGGCCATATTCAAACTAATTTACTCTCAATAACTGTCAACGAGAAGTTTCACTGGGGGAACGTAACGCGTGCAGAGGGTTCACGCTATTTCCCCCAGATCCCCTCCCTGCTGAACAGGCGCCCCGACCGACCAGTAGGAGTCGCACGACCAGGACACATACGGTACCCCACCGGCTTCCCACCCGCTAACACTGCCTATTGTGTTAGTAGGGACAACTAACCAAACCGGAGGTACCGCTGACAGCTGGATTCGATCCCAGAGTCTCTGCGGTGGTAGGCGAGTGCTTAGTCCACTGCACTACCCAGCCGCCCTGAAATAATGAAATGTAACTATTCCACATTTCTCCAAGGAGTAAGGACCCCCTGGAACTTCGTCAAAGACCCCTGGGGATCCCCGGACTTCATGTTGAAAATCACTGCAGGCACTGCGTCGGCCTTTGATCCAGCACTGTCCACAACCTTTCAAGTCAATTAGCTGGGTATCATATAGAACATGAATTATGTGACACAACATCACAGGAGGCGTGCAATACGGGTGCAATAGGGTAATTGATGATGGAGATAAATTACCTACTCTGACATGTTTGACATTTTGCTAATTGCTCAGGCTAATTTCTTTTGACTAATTGCTCATTGCTCAGATTGATTCGGGCTTTGGGTGACGCATGTGTTGAGTAGTTAGTAAGGGTGGGAATCAACAGAGGCCCCACGATAACATATTATCACAATACCAGAGTCACAATATTGTAATATCACGATATATCATTATTTGTACCTTTTTTCAACTGCAAATGATGTCCCCAATGGAAAGATGTGTTAACATAATGCAATAGAAACATATATATATATACATATATGTGTTTGATCTAATAAGATGATGTTTTCAGTCTGTTCACCTCATTCCAATAATTTTTACTGCAGTAAAATGGGATTGTAAAAAAAGAAAGGTATTATTATTATTTTTAACATTGATACTTGGAGTCACTGTCAGCACACAAAATTCTGCAATATAAAAAAAATATCTCCCACCCCTAGCAATTAGCCTGCCATGTGTGATGGCTCACGTAGAGAGAGCAAGTTTTTCAGAATCTGCAACCGATTGGGGAGAGCGAGTGTGTACTAGCCATGTTTGGTCACTAGGTGGCGCTCCTTGTTAGTACTTGATGTATCAACAGGTTTAATTTTATTTAACTTGAGCCAGTGACTCATTCACTTCCTGTCTACCTGCCGTCCAGCACAACGTTAACTTGTAACTCCTCCAGTAAAGATTTGACTCATGTCTGTGAATCTATATATATCAATCTACATGTATGTTGAGAGATTATAGAATCGTATGACCAGGTTTCGTATGGTTATAAGCATAACATTATTGTAACAATAAATGGGTATGTGAAGAAAATAAAAAAGTGAATGTCATCACACAGCCAGACGTGTTACAACGTGTTATAGGCACAACCAGAATGAGCTGAGGGTCGACCTTGGAGCAGGAACAAACAGTTCTAACAGACAGTAGACTCTGTATTCAAACAAAAAAACTCAAATTAAGTTAAATAATATCCCATTGTATCCCCTCAGGAAATAAAATGTAAATGATAGTTAAAGGGGAACACCACACAAATTAAGAATTCCAACATGTTATTTCCATGGCCTTGAAAAGTTCAATCAGCATTTGTTAACATGAGCTACTCTCTCTCTCTCTCTCTCTCCCGAAGCCAGAAACCAGAGGAGTAAGACTTGTACAGGAACCTCCGCGCCAAGTCAAGCAGAGTCAGGAGCAGCTTCTGCCCCTCAGCCGTCATCTCTCAGCCCCCCCCCCCCCTCTCTCAACCTCTCTCCCTCTCCCTCTCTCTCTCCCTCTCTCACACACATACACACTCTCCATACTGTATGAACTCTGAACCCCACTGACTCTAGCCGGCTCTGTTGCCCACACCGTATGAACTCTGAACTCTGTTGCCTGCACTCAATTTATACCCGCCTACTGCCTTCACTGTCTACAACTGTCTTACACTGTAATCATAACTACCTACCTCAACCTATAGTCTACTCATATAACATTGTATGATAGCCATGTGCAATAACACTGTATATACCGTGTATTCATTTTTCTATATCTGTATGAATGTATCTGCATATATTCCTTTTTATGTGCTTTTTACATACCCATTCTGTGGACTGTACACGCTGTATATACTATATCTATATCTGTATATATCCCATACCTACTCTGATTAGGTATACCACTGCCAGGGCTGTACACTGCGACGAGATGATCGCAAATTGCCCCTTAATTTGGCCCGTGCGAGTGGTAAATAATATTTGGGGGCTTGCGAGTAGTGATTTCAACCCTTCATTCGTATTTCACTCCTAAATTATATAATAAAACCGATCGAAAAACATGATCCAATTCTTAGCGGAGATCTCACTCGCTGTCGCTGACTTCTCTCTCAAGCACACAGAGCTGCAGCAGCACACGGCCCCTCCTCCTCCTCCACTGCCCCTCCCGCACCGGTGTAAACAAGAGGCTCCTATTGCCTCCGGCACTCTGCTATAGTCTGGTGCATGCGACCGTGAGCTAACGTTAGCTACCTAGCTATCGTTACTGTTTAAACAGAATGACCCAGTCAACTATTCACTTTTAGTTTAATACATGAGGAATTGTCTAACGGTATCTAGCCGGCTAGCTACTGATAGCTCCTGATATCAACAAATGCTCCAGCAATAGTCTAGTAGTAGTGCATGATACCTCCGTTAGCTCGTTAGCTCACGTTAGCTCACTGTTCAAAACTAAATGTCCCATTAAACTAAATAGTTCACTGAGGCGTTGTCTTAACGTTATCTAGCCGGCTAGCAGTAGCTACAGATAGCTCCTGATATCAATGTCTTATAACATTGATTCGATGCGTATTCAAGCCTCTGGCTTGTATCGCAGTCACGAAAGGGGCTAGCTGAGGGAGTAGGGTATATCTGCAGAGCCGCAGATACCCTGCTGAGGGCATGCTGAATGTGATTTGACCATAGCAGAGTATACACACAGACAGTGGAGATAGCGAGCATTTTGACATAACAAATACCGTAGTAGGCCTCTCAATTCTTATAAAAAAGAAGTCCCGGATATACATAAAACATTAATAGATCTCTATAAATGGCCCAACACATTGATCACTTTAGGCACACCCTGAAACCAGTAACATCACAAATATGAAGCAGGTAATTACCTATAAAAATAATAAACCTTTCATGGGGTTATTTACAATAATAATAATTCATTTGATTTCTAAAGCACTTTTCATTGTGAAACAAAGGTATGCAGAGTTTCTTGTCCTCCTGATTAATGCAATGGTGTGTGTGTGTTGTGATGATCTCATTCAAGGAGCATTACAAGCGCACACACACACACACACAGTTTGTTGTTTTTGTTCTATTAGTGATTTACACACTTTCTCAGTTGGTTCATTATAAAAGATACAAACCTGAAAACAAACGCACTTAAATGTTAAATAAAAGGACCACAGTAATGAGTCAGGAGGAACATATTTTTTTGCACTATAATGGTAAAATTATTATTAAACAATTTGCCCCTAAAAAATATTCTGTGCCCCTAAATTTCTCATTTAGGGGCAAGTGTGCCCCTAGTGAAAAAGCTTAGCGTACAGCCCTGACTGCCCAGTAATTACTACCATAGTGTATTTATAATTGTATCACTGTACATAATAATACTGTACGTACATCAGATTAGCATATTTACTCAGTAGCTTCATAATAATATATATATTCCATTTAACCACTTGTATATTGTTAATGCACTTTACTGTTACATTTGCACTCTGGTTAGATGCCAAATAATGTTCGTTGTACTGCACTGCACAGTAATTGCAATTAGTGATTAGTCAAGTGTACAAACAGAAATAAGCTAAATAAAAAGCATATCAAATCACACAGCATATATAAAGGATAACAAACACGTACAACTTGATTGACAAAGGTTGAAGATCATGGTCTTAAACTCTGCAACAGAGGGGAGAATCTCGAGCTTTAAGGACAGTTGGAGTTCATCCCATGAGCTAGAGGGGCATCATAGCAAAATGCAGATTTACCCTGTTCCGAGCAAACTTGAGGGACCTTAAGGACCAGCCAGTCACTAGAACGGGTTCCATAGGTTCCATAATTCCATTCCAATAATGTTGTATAAGGAGGTAGTTAATATGAATCTAACTTGAGGAATTGACGCAAGGGGGAGCGCTAACATTGTTGTTAATCGGCCATGTGGGCACGGTAATCTGCTGATGCTGATCATTTAAAAACCAGACATCTGCCTGATTAACTGGCCAGGCCGACAATATCATGAACAGCCCCTCTCTCTCTCTCTCTCTCTCTCTCTCTCTCTCTCTCTCTCTCTCTCTCTCTCTCTCTCTCTCTCTCTCTCTCTCTCTCTCTCTCTCTCTCTCACACTCACACACACACACACACACACACACACACACACACACACACACACACACACACACACACACACACACACACACACACACATTAATACTTTATTTGGTTCCACAAATTATATTACATAAACAGGGAATCAAATGTATCGGGGCCAAGCAGCACTGAACACTTAAGGGTACACATAGCACCTCCTTCTCCACGTGGCTAAGCTGCCAATAATAGCTGAGACAGAGCAATATTTGGCAATTTGTTTGGCTTTTCTTTTAGACATTGCAGCAATTCTCAGACCGGTCATGGTGCATTTGTGTACATGGCCAAGACTTCCGAACACAAGTACACTATATCTACACCTATACCCAAGGTCAGCCATCACACGGAGCAGTGGTTGGTATTTGATATACTTGTCCCGGAAGGCCTGGTCCATGTACAGGTCAAAGGTACAGCCTACTTCCAGGGCCGGATTAACGACCGGGCCGTTTGTGCCGCGGCCCGTGGGCCTCTGAATGAATGAATGAATGAATGAATTTTTATTCACACACACACACGATACATTTTTTTACATGCGAGTATCCTCATGTGATAACATGTCGCAAATTGTGTGCATGTGCCAGGTCTCCCAAGAAGCTATTTAAAGCTTTTGGAGGGAGCCTGAACACAGATACAAACAGAATATGAACAAACAAAACAATAACAAATAAACAAAAACAAAACAAAAAAAATACAACGTGGGTAGGTTTACACACCTACCTACTAACTGACATATAACAGAGATACATAATACAGACAATTTTATTCCTAAGTTATAATTTTAATTAGAGATATGATTTTAGCAGTTCCTCTTTCAATGATTTTTTAAAGGTTTTAAAGGTATTAGTCATTTTTAGATTTTCATCAAGCTTGTTCCAGATCTGTGGACCCCTGCATGCTATGCTTAGGCTAGCACAATTTAGCCTTCTCCTCTTGCCAGATATAAGATGCTTGTTTCTTGTGTTGTGGATGTGCAGTGGTTGGCAGACTGGGACAAGCTCAGACAGTCTGTGATTCATGTTGTTGACAACTTGATACATAATTGATGCGTTTTAATGAATGTTAAATTCAGCGAGCCTCAGGAGACCAAAGCGATGGAAAAGAGGCTTTGAGGGCGCTCGATACCCGGACCATGACAGCACTCGTAGTACCCTCTTTTGTAGGCTTTCTAGTTTTTTGAGATGGCTGGGGTATGTGTTGCACCATATGACGTTACAGTAATTAATGAGGGGTTCAAACAGGGTTTTGTATAAAGTGAGAAGGGCAGGCAAGGGAAGAAAATGACGTATTTTGCAGAATAAGCCAACATATTTGGACAGTTTTGTTTGTAGGTATTTTATGTGGCATTTGAAGTTGAGTGACTCATCGATGATGACCCCCAGGAATTTTGTGGACGCCACTCTTGACAGCTCCTTTCCATTTATTTTTATGCACATGTGATGTGTGTGCATCCGATTTGAGTGGAAGACAATAAAGTTTGTTTTGCTGAGATTTAGTGATAACTTGTTGCATTTGAACCAGGTGTCCACTTTTTGTAGTTCTGTATTGAGTAGATCTTGTAGCTTGAGTGGATTTTTATGTGACAGAAACAAATTAGTGTCATCAGCGAATATAACTTTGTGCAGAAGTACAGATGAGTTGACAAAGTCATTTATATAGAGAATAAATAGTAAAGGCCCTAGAATTGACCCCTGGGGGACCCCATATTTGATGTCCATTTTTATTGATTTGTGATTTTTTATGTCCACGTACTGTTGCCTACCATGTAAATAGCTACTGAACCAGTTGAGAGCCAGACCCCTTATGCCATAATGGTGTAGTTTCCCAAGTAGAATGGTGAAGTCAATGGTGTCAAAAGCCTTTGATAGATCCAGGAAAACGCCCACCCCACAATCACCCTGATCAATGGCATCATGTATTTTTTCTATTAGGTCTAATATTGCCATGTTTGTAGTTCTTTTTTTCCTGAAGCCGTATTGTGAATTGGTGAGTATATCTAGCTTGGTGGTGTATTCGCTTAATCTATTGTACACAACTCTCTCATAGACTTTGGATAGAGCTGGTAATACGGATATTGGACGGTAATTATTAATACTCTTTTTGTCACCTGATTTATATATGGGTATTATTCTCCCAATTTTGATGTTTTTTGGCACCACACCATGTAGTAAGGACAAATTAATACAGTGAGCGAGTGGTCTGACTATAATATTGGCTATGGCTATTAGGATTTTGCTGCATATTCCATCAGCACCGGCTGTGCGAGTGTCCTTCATCTTCATGATAATGTTGAATAGTTCATCATTAGTGTTCATTAGTTCATCTAGTGACGAGGGGCCTAAAAATAATAATAATTAAATGTTTTTCTTATTTTGGAGATCGATGTCATACTGTGACACTGAAATGAAAAAATATTTCATCAACTAAAATATTTAGTCAACTAAAATATTTCATCAACTAAAATATACAGTATGTCACACCCGTGCCTCTTCCCCCTCTGCAAGTGGCTAATCTTGAGTTTCCGACCCCCCAGTAAGCTAACCATGGATAAATCCAAAAAAAGGAAAGTCTGAGGAAAATAGAGGGTTTAATTCAGCGTGGACAGATTAATTTGCTTTCACGACTAACAATGCAGGCTTACCTGTGCCTATGCCTGATATGTGGTGCGAAATTTGCGAACAATAAAAAATTTACTTTTTATTTTATAGATTTTCCACAAATAAAGGAAGGACTCAAATAGAGCTGCACAGTTCAGGGTTTTATTTCAAAGTAGGTCTACAGATGCCAGTGTTTTTTCTCCTTTTCTGTGTTTTATTCCAAAGTAGGTCTACACATGGTAGTCTTTTTTTAAGGTGGACTACTTTTTATTTTATAAATGTTCCACAAATAAGGGAAGGACTCAAATATACCTGAATAGTTCAGAGTTTTATTTCAAAGTCGGTCTACAGACACCAGTGTTTTGTCTCCTCTTCTGTGTTTTATTTAAAAATAGGTCTACACAGCCAGTATTTTTTCTCCTCTTCATAAGAGTTTGAGGTTTTCCTTTGTTATAACAGGTAAAAACAGCAATAAAAAGTCAAAACTTTTCTTTTTGTTGCTTTATAATTCCATTAATGCAAAAGTATAAAGTATAATAAATCGCAAATTACTTTGGGTATGCAATTGTCCGGCGTTTTATGCTAAATGTGGGGTATGCTTGGGGATATATAAAACGTTATACACTGTGTTATCTTCATTTTAAGGGTAAATAGGTTGTGCGGCTCCCTGAGCATTTTATTTTGTGGGAGGGGGGAAAAGTTTCAAGTTCAAGTTCAAGTTTCTTTAATAGTTGTCATACAGAAGTACAGAATACTTTTATACAAAATGCTTCTTTCTGTTACGCTCCAGAGACTGTGCTAGACAAAAGATAAGTATGAAATAAACAGAATGGACTGTGAGTTTGAGGATACCAAGTGGACAGATTGTATTTAGTGGGTAATACCTGCAGTCTTTGCTTTGATGGTAATCAGTGGGTGACGAGCCCCAGGTGTGCAAGGGGAATAGCCAAACAGTTTTTGACCGTGTTCGTGTTGATGTGCTGTATAGGTCGGCGTTCAGTGTTATTTGTAAAAAGAGTTTCGTATATATTTTTTTTGGTGGATAATGGTCAATAAATGGATTGGCATATCCAAAATGATACGAGCACTCTGGACATTGAATTCTTCAAGCACGCGTCTAACTCAACTCAGCCCACTTGCCCCTCGCAGTAGGCTTATAGGTAAAGGCTCTACAATAACAATGGAGGTGATAGAATTCTGTCGGTCGCCTCACTTAAAAATTCAGTCGCCTGGCAAAAATCGCCCGCCGTGTGCGGACCACTTAAGAGTAGTAGCATAGTAGTAGGGTACATAGCTGAGGGGGAAAACCCTCAGCTCGGAACTCGGCAGAATCTGCACATGGCTCGCTGATAACAAACTATCATTACACCTGGGTAAAACAGAGTCCATTCTCTTAGGATCAAATAACAAACTCAGCAAGACCAACGGCTTCTCGGTTACAGTGGGTAACAATATTGTCACAAGGAAAAATGAAATTACATACCTGGGTTCCATCCTAGAGGCAAATCTTTCCTGTGACAAAATGGCATCCAATGTAATCAAAAAAGTCAACCAACAAACTAGATTCTTGTACCGGATCTCCTCTCTGGTAAACAAAAATTCCCTGAAGACTCTCGCAGGAGCACTCATTCGAGGGTACTACGAATATGCTTGCACCTCATGGTACCAAAGCACCTCAAAGGCGCTAAAAACAAGATTACAAACATCACAAAACAAACTGGTCAGACTACTGCTTGACCTTACTCCTAAAACCCACCTCACCCCTGCACATTTTGACAACCTAGGATGGAGTAGATGACAGAGTACAGCAACTTGCAATGGGACCATTCTACAAGATACACTACACCACTAAGGTACCCATGTACATGTCGAAATACTTCCCAAAGGTCAGTGAATACCACGACCACAACACCAGAGGGAGTTCCCCAAATCATGTTCAACCCAGATTCGGCACAAACAAGGGACTAAACACGTTTCGCAATTATGCCACAACAATGTGGAACGCCCTACCCACTGTAATATCTTGGATATTAACAGACAACGGAACAGTTGGTTATTTAACAAGATGCTTTATTACTCCCTCCGGTGGTTCATCAATCCAAACAATGACAACCTCTCTACCTCTCGCGCCACTCCCACTGTCTCTAACTGTTGTAAACATGTCGTAACGTATATCCATGACAACTCCCCTTTTAGACAGTTAACAATACTATGACATCTCCCTTTTTTCCTTTTTTTCTTTTTTGATCTTTTTCCCCCTCCATTTTCCTCAGATTTTTCTCCCATCCCAATGTTAGTCGTATGCCAATTCCCAATCCCCTTCCTGGTCGCTGCGCACTTACCCCCCACAGTCAGATCATCTGGGAGAGTGGAGGCTACCACGTGCTTCCTCCGACACACGTCCAGCCAATCAACCGCTTCTTTTCACCTGGCAGCGTGGATCCTCCCCGAGAGGGCGTAGCGTGTGGGAGGATCACACTATCCCACTCAGGTCCTATCCGCGCTTAGCAGGCGCCCCGACCGAACTGTAGGAGTCGCTGTTTACAACGACCCGGACCCACCCCGCCAGCTTCTCCCACCCTCTAATACAGCCAATTGTATTAGTGTGAACGGCCAGCCAAGCTGGTGACAACCCCGGAGCTGTGAGCTGGATTCGAACAGGCGAATCCAGCTCACAGCTCCGGGGTTGGTGACGAACGCAATCTCCGCTACGCCACCTAACCGCTCCCCTTTTTCCTTTTAACAATATCAACACATATCAATAACTTAGATATATTTTCTTTAACAATATCAACACATATCGAGCCCAGCTCTCGGCATTGCTACCAGCTTGGCTGGTCGTTCATACTAATACAATTGGCAGTATTAGGGGGTGGGAAGCTGGTGGGTGGGGATCGGACGTTGTGGACAGCGACTCCTACAGGTCGGTTGGTGCGCCTGCGCAGCAGAATCAGGAAGCAATGAGGCCGTTCCAGAACCTTCTGCAGCCGCTCACCATGTTCGCTGGTGTTGGTGCCATGGATGACGATCTCATCCATGTAGACGGCAACGCCGTCCAGCCCTTCCAGAGTCTCCACCATCTTCCTCTGAAATATCTCAGGTGCGCTGCTTATCCCAAAGGGAAGACGTTTAAAACAGTACCTTCCGTACGGCGTGATGAAGGTGGTCAACCTCTGGCTGTCTTTGTCCAGTGGGATCTGCCAGAACCCTGATGCTGCGTCAAGTGATGAGAAGACTGTGGAGCCGCTGAGCTGAGCTATCATCCCCTCTGATGTCGGCAAGATGAATCTCTCCCCTTTGACAGCCTTATTAAGCTTCTTTAAGTCCACACAGATGCGTGCTCTTCCAGACTTGTTCTGGACTGGCACCATGGGTGCGCACCACTCTGTTGGGTCAGTCACGACTTCAATGATGTCGTTGGCTTCCATCCTCTCCAACTCCTCTTTCACTGCACCCAGGAGTGGTATGGGGACCCGGCGTGCTGTGCATACTGCATAGGGCTGGGCATTGTCCTTTAGAGCTATCTTCACAGGCTGTGTTTTCAGTTGGCCAAACTCCTGTTCACTGGTGTTGACCTCGCCCACTCGCTTTACTTACCCCATAGCTACAGCTACTGGCCTGCTGAGTAGGTTATTCACACTCTGCCCTCTAATGACGTAGAGCCTGCATGCGTATGTTTTTCCCCTTGTAGCTGGTCTGAGTTATAAACTGCCCTAAACAGTTCAATCCACCCCCTGGACCACTCAGCACCTTCTTTGGCCTCTGTAGGACCCTTTTTGGCTCCAGTGTTTTGTACACAGTTTCACTTATGATACAACAATCGGCTCCAGTATCTATTTTAAATTCTACAGGTGAGCTACCAATATCTAATGTGACTGTCCATTCATTATCATTGTGCGGCATGTTATTAACCTCTTCCACCTGACGGGACCGGTACCGGTCCCAAAATGACATCTGGTCATAAATCAATATCTCCAGACTGTTCTATAAAACTTGAAATTTTATTTTATTTTCAAACGTATTCAAGTATAAACATCATAACCATGTCACAACAGCATGTATAATGTATATTATCATCAATACATTAGTTTAGGAATAGGTTAAAGTGTTATTAGATAGATTTTCCTTTTCGAAATGTCTGTATATTTTGCGAGAGGTGACCATTTTGGAAAACCTTGAATCATGGGAATTGTAGTTTTCTTGCGGCCATTTTGTAGTGGACATCTATAGCTCTGGATCTGCGTTGGAATTTTTCAAAACTACACTTCCTGACAGGATCTATGGGGTGCAAGGTTCATAGTTCTGTATGCATTATTTTAATAACTCTTATTATTCGGGATAATATACCACAAAACGTAACGTTATTGACAAATATTGAAACGCAGTTAGTTTCTCTTCCCTATTGTTAGCATGCAGCAACAATTAGATCTGAAATTAGTTTCAAAACGGTTGCACCGTGGTGAAAATAAAAAAGTTTCAGTAGATTTCATTATCTGTTCTTATGCACGCCTGGTAATACTAAATCCAAATTGAACTCGGCCATTTGAAAGATTATATATATATATAAACAGTGATGCCTGTAACGCGTTACTAAGTAACGCGTTATTGTAATCTGATAACTTTTCCCCGAAAATAGTAATCTAACGCGTTAATCTTTAAAAGCCAGTAATCTGATTGCAGTTACTTGTCCAAGTGGCTGTGCATTACTATTTCGTTACTATCTCATCATAAATTCATAATGCAGGCGGAATGCAGTATTTTATTTCGTTTTCGACAGTCAAAAATACATTTTGAGCTGTTTTTCTTATTTGGGAGTGACGTGGTGTGGCAGTGAAAGGGTTAAATACAAGAATGTGTCCCGCGGCGTGACTGGTCCCTCTGTCTGTGAGTGACTCTGCTTTAGTCCAATCACATTCCCCATCCACAGTCTGCGAATCAGAGGCAGAGTAGGGCGGGTCTTCACAGCACGTCATGTGACATATGCGCCAATCGTGTGACAGCAGGGCTCCGTCGTCGGAGAATTCCACCCCAAAACGCTTGGCAAAATTAAAAGTGAAACCGCAAGATGACTTTTGCGGTTTCTGTTCAGAATTCCACCCCAAAACGCTCGTCTAAACGTAGCCTCAGTCACTACTTCACGGCGGAGGAAACAAAATACTGTCTACCGCTAAAAACAGCACATCCAATTGCATTGAAAGCATCTGGAATCACAACACTAGCCGACGCTTCGACTAGGTACAGGAGGGTTGATGGTGGCAGAGCAAAAGCTCTTATTTGCCAGATTTACAGTTAATTTACATGTTAAAGAGAGACTGATTGTATGTTTATAGAGAGACATTTATAAAAACAATTTAATAGTTACAGTTGATATAATTGAATAGTTCAGCCTGCATTTGTTAGATGTGGTACACTGGTTTTGTAAAACCACTGGCTGGCTGCTCTAATGCTGTGAGCATCATAGACTGTTGCTTTACCATACTTGATGGTACAGAAGCTGAAGCACTAGTTTAACAATTTACGTTATGTGCAGAGAAACAAGTTAAAAACAATTTATGCACTTTCAATAAAGCGTTTAAAAAAAACTGTTGGGGGAACGACGACGACTTCGTAACCTAGTTACTTTCAAAGTAACTAAGTTACTCTGATAATCAAGTAATCAGTAAAGTAACTTAGATTACTTTTTAAAGGAGTAATCGGTAATCAGTAATCAGATTACTTTTACAAGTAATCTGTGGCATCACTGTATATAAATGTGCGAATTGGCTATAATAAAGTAATTTATAAGCCTGCTATTTTATATTCTATAATAATATTTCAAAGTGCATTGGTCCGGATGGGAGAATTCAGTACTGTATCTACAGAACCTTCTGTTTAATCATCTTCCCTTTATTAATTTCCTTCGATTTTCTGTACACATGATCTCAAGAAGGTACTGAACGGTACCTCAAACATTAAAGGTACTGAAACATTAAACAGTTTTTAATGTTTGGTCATTATTAGCATGGTGTTATTCACTGTCAAAGATGCAAAGAAAATAATGCATATGCAAATATGCATAATTCATATTCTCCTTTGTTTCATCACAATTTAAGCAAGTCTAGTAATAGACACAATATTTCTGACACTGGGAATACATTCACTGAGGTCCATAGATGTCCCTAGATACCAAGAATATGCAAATGGTCCTTGTAGAAGTGGAGCAATATTCAATTTACTTAGGTATGTATTTTAGGCGGATTTTCAGAAAATAGGCTTCAGGCTTAAGAAGTTAACTGAGCCCAGATAATAATACTGTCCATCTTCTGGTCCCTCACCCTCAGTCACTTCTCTCACCTGCTTGCTCTTGCACACCCTTTCCCAGTGTCCACTTTTCCCACAATTATTGCAAGTAGACCTCCTTGCTGGGCACCAGCACTTCCTGTGGTCATTCTCACTCTCTCTCTCTCCTGGCGCCTCTCTCTCTGTGGGTGCCGCCACTTCTGTATTGCACCTCTGCTATGCCGTTGTGCTGCTTCCTGCACGGCGTAAGCCTGCTCCCCCTGCTGGTTAACTTGAGCTTTTACCTCCTCTGATTGACGCACCTCTTGTACCGTCATCTCCAGAGTGAGGTTAGGGATCAGCTGTAGCCTCTGAGACAGATCCTTGTCTAGAATTCCCACCACGATTCTGTCCCTTATGTTTTCCTCGCGAGCCGTTCCGAAGTTGCAATGTTCCGACAGCTCATATAGTGCGCGGATGAATGTCTCTGCGCGTTCTCCCGCGCGCTGCACTCTCTGGTTGAAACATGCCCGTTCATGTATAACGTTGTGTCTCGGGATGAAATATGCGTAAGATTTCCCAGTACAACATCTGAGACTCATTTTCCTCTTCCCCGTAGTTAAAAGAGCTGAGAATGTTCTCTGCTTCCTTCCTGAGCGCATACACCAGCGTGCTTACTTGTACTGGACCTTCTTCTTTGTCCAACTTAGTAGCTGTCCTGTACCGTGTAAACCGTTTCTTCCAGTCTGACCATTCGGCGGGTTTCTCTAAACAAAAACTCTCTGGTGGTTGAAACTTTGCCATCCTCGACCACTTCTGACACCATGTAATATCTTGGATATTAACAGACAACGGAACAGTTGGTTATTTAACAAGATGCTTTATTACTCCCTCCGGTGGTTCATCAATCCGAACAATGATAACCTCTCTACCTCTTGCACCACTCCCACTGTCTCTAACTGTCGTAAACATGTCGTAACGTATATCCATGACAACTCCCCTTTTAGACAGTTAACAATACTATGACACCCACAGCCGTAAAAAAAATTTGAATCCCTACCCACCTTCAAAACCGCTCTCAAAGAGCACCTACGGGAGGCTGTAATTCGAAACTGGCCACCGTAAATGTCCAAACCCCCCCTCCCACCCACCCACCCCCTCCTAGTTTCAAGTTTCAAGTTCAAGTTTCTTTAATAGTTGTCATACAGAAGTACAGAATACTTTCATACAAAATGCTTCTTACTGTTACGCTCCAGAGACTGTGCTAGACAAGATAGTATCAAATAACATAGTATAGCATGTAATTTAGAAGAAGAAAATGAGGTCACAGTGTTCGGTATAGACATATGTACAATGTTCTGAGTTACCATATAATATACAATACTATGCAGTGTACTAATGTACAGTACTATCTAGTGCAAAGCAGAAATGGGATGAGGTACAATTTAGGTACAATTTACAGTAAGGTGTACGAGTTGTAGTGCAATCCTTCATCAATAAATATAAAGTGTGGGGAGTGGGTGCTACAGTGTGTTTGTTTAAAGTGGGTGTGTGCTATAAAGTGTGTGGAGTGGGTGCTACAGTGTGTTTGTTTAAAGTGAGTGTGTGCGTGTGGATGTGTGTGCTATGTGCGTTTGGTGGTTGTTGTTGTGTAGTGTTCATTCATTGTTCGTTTAGCAGCCTGATGGCCTGGGGATAGAAGCTTCTTCTGAGTCTTTCTGTGCTCGCCTTGAGACTCCGGTATCGCTTGCCGGACTGTACATTCCTAATGTACAGTCTCCTCCCCATCGTATGTATATACAGTATTTTCTGTTAGGATCTCTGTTTAACAGTACTGTATATTTGCATATCTTGTATGTCACGAATGTAACAGTACTATATACCTGTATGTCATGTATGTCATAAATGTCATGATATATATCTGTATATCTGTATGTTGTGTATGTCATAAATGTCATTATGAATTGAAAATGGGGGACCCTGATGTAAACAAGACGAAAGTCTTTCTCTGTTCTGCATCCCCTTAAAGGAAAACTCCAACATTTTGGGAAATTAGCTTATTTAACATCTTCCCTGGAGTTAGACAAGAAGATACATACCTTTTTCGTCTCTCTGCATGCATTGGGCTTAGGGAACACCTGGACCGTTAGCCTAGCTTAGCTTCATCACTGGAAGTGGGGCAGACATCTAGCCTAGTTCACTACAGTCAGGAAATATACTCCAAATACAATCAAAATACAACTCCCAAACGTTCCTGTAAACATGTTGTGACCTCAGGGCTCTACAGTGCGACCATATTGCTCGCATATGCCCCTAAAGATATGTGTGCGAACCTGAAAAATCAAGTCCCACATTGCACTCAAGCCAACGGTCCAATCACAGTAGAGTGACGTGACTGGTTTCATGGGAAATAAAGCAAATGACCAATCGGAAGCTCTCATTTTGCTTGTTTACGTCCTGAAACTCCGCCATTGCGATCAGGGCTCTGCGTTTTCCGAGACACTAACTTATTATATAGTGTTACCAATAGCAATAGATTTTAGAACACCTAGATTTATCGATAGTAGGGATGCCCCGATCAATCGGCCACCGATCGTTATCGGCCGATAATCAGTATAAATATGCGATCGGTGATCGGTGATAATGCTTTATTTTCGCCGATCGTCAAAACCGATCTCACTCGCTCGTCTCGCTGAGTTCTGTCTCAGACACCGGGAGCTGCGTCTGCTCCTCCCTCCAGCCCCTCCCGCTCGTCTAGTCTAGTGGGACGGGAGGACGGCGTCTCCCTTAGCTAACGTTAGCTACCGTTACAAAATGACCCAGTCAACCATTCACTTCCAGTCCAATACATGATGAGGCATTGTCTAACCGAACGGTATCTAGCCGACCAGCTACCGATAGCTCCTGACATCAACAAACGCTCCAGCAAGTCTAGTAGAGACGTGTATGATACCTCAGCTAGCTCATGTTAGCTGACGCCAGCTCACTGTTCAAAACGAAATGTCCCACTGAACTAAATAGTTCACAGAGGCGCTGTATCAACGTTATATAGCTGGCCAGCAGTAGCTCCTGATATCAATGTTTTATAACACTCATTCGATGCGTATTCGAGCTGAGGGCATGTTGTTGAATATGATCAATAGGGACTAGCTGCAGCTCCGGAGAATCCTGGCCGTAGCTGCAGGCTACTCGAGTATAGGGTCCAGCTGCAGCTCCGGAGAATCCTGGCCGTAGCTGGAGGCTACTAGAGTACACACAGACAGTGGAGCTTGTTGCGTGGTGGCGATGTCTCGCAGATAATACAAGTACAAGTCTAATTATATAATATATATATTTTATAAAAAAATAAAAATAAATCTTTATATAAAATAAATTATTTTCTTTTTTAATCAAAAACGATCGGTATCGGATCGGTATCGGCCGATATGGCTCACGACGATCGGTGATCGGTATCGGTGGCAAAAAACATGATCGGGGCATCCCTAATCGATAGCAATAGTAATATAACGGTAATGCAACAAAACGAATGCCTTGCTTTGTTAATCATAACGTTGATGCAGTAGCGTATTATGTCGTTGTGTTGGCTGCTGTAACGGACATGACAATAACATAACGTGTACACATTAAAATTGCGATAATCGATTCTAACATTTTCAAATCGATGTAGTTGAATTTTCCCCTTAGGATCGATGCATTGCACACAAGTCACACGAGTCTCCCAGTCACACAAGTCTCCCAGTCACACAAGTCACACAAGTCTCCCAGTCACACAAGTCACACAAGTCTCCCAGTCACACGAGTGTCCCAGTCACACAAGTCTCCCAGTCACACAAGTCACACAAGTCTCCCAGTCACACAAGTTACACAAGTCTCCCAGTCACACGAGTCTCCCAGTCACACAAGTCTCCCAGTCACACAAGTCACACAAGTCTCCCAGTCACACAAGTCACACAAGTCTCCCAGTCACACAAGTCTCCCAGTCACACAAGTCACACGAGTCTCCCAGTCACACAAGTCACACAAGTCTCCCAGTCACACAAGTCTCCCAGTCACACAAGTCACACAAGTCTCCCAGTCACACAAGTCACACAAGTCTCCTCTCCCAGTCACACAAGTCTCCCAGTCACATAAGTCTCCAAGTCACATGAGTCTCCCAGTCACACAAGTCTCCCAGTCTCCCAGTCACACAAGTCACACAAGTCTCCCAGTCACACAAGTCTCCCAGTCACACAAGTCTCCCAGTCACACAAGTCTCCTCTCCCAGTCACACAAGTCTCCCAGTCACACAAGTCTCCAAGTCACACAAGTCACATGAGTCTCCCAGTCACACAAGTCTCCCAGTCACACAAGTCTCCAAGTCACATGAGTCTCCCAGTCACACAAGTCTCCCAGTCACACAAGTCACACGAGTCTCCCAGTCACACAAGTCTCCCAGTCACACAAGTCACACAAGTCTCCCAGTCACACAAGTCACACAAGTCTCCCAGTCACACGAGTCTCCCAGTCACACAAGTCTCCCAGTCACACAAGTCACACAAGTCTCCCAGTCACACAAGTCACACGAGTCTCCCAGTCACACAAGTCTCCCAGTCACACAAGTCACACAAGTCTCCCAGTCACACAAGTCACACAAGTCTCCCAGTCACACGAGTCTCCCAGTCACACAAGTCTCCCAGTCACACAAGTCACACAAGTCTCCCAGTCACACAAGTCACACAAGTCTCCCAGTCACACAAGTCTCCCAGTCACACAAGTCTCCCAGTCACACAAGTCACACAAGTCTCCCAGTCACACAAGTCACACAAGTCTCCCAGTCACACAAGTCTCCCAGTCACACAAGTCACACGAGTCTCCCAGTCACACAAGTCACACGAGTCTCCCAGTCACACAAGTCTCCCAGTCACACAAGTCACACAAGTCTCCCAGTCACACAAGTCACACAAGTCTCCCAGTCACACAAGTCTCCCAGTCACACAAGTCTCCCAGTCACACAAGTCTCCTCTCCCAGTCACACAAGTCTCCCAGTCACACAAGTCTCCAAGTCACACAAGTCACATGAGTCTCCCAGTCACACAAGTCTCCCAGTCACACAAGTCTCCAAGTCACATGAGTCTCCCAGTCACACAAGTCTCCCAGTCACACAAGTCACACGAGTCTCCCAGTCACACAAGTCTCCAAGTCACACAAGTCTCCCAGTCACACAAGTCTCCAAGTCACACAAGTCACATGAGTCTCCCAGTAACACAAGTCTCCCAGTCACACAAGTCTCCAAGTTACACGAGTCTCCCAGTCACACAAGTCTCCTAGTCACACAAGTCACACAAGTCTCCCAGTCACACAAGTCTCCAAGTCACACAAGTCTCCTAGACACACAAGTCTCCAAGTCACACAAGTCACATGAGTCTCCAAGTCACACAAGTCTCCCAGTCACATGAGTCTCCCAGTCACACAAGTCTCAAAGTCACACAAGTCTCCCAGTCACACAAGTCTCCCAGTCACACAAGTCTCCAAGTCACACAAGTCACACGAGTCTCCCAGACACACAAGTCTCCAAGTCACACAAGTCTCCAAGTCACACAAGTCTCCCAGTCACACAAGTCTCCAAGTCACACAAGTCTCCCAGTCACACAAGTCTCCAAGTCACACAAGTCACACGAGTCTCCCAGTCACACAAGTCTCCCAGTCACACAAGTCTCCAAGTCACACGAGTCTCCCAGTCACACAAGTCTCAAAGTCACACAAGTCTCCCAGTCACACAAGTCTCCAAGTCACACAAGTAACACAAGTATCTCAGTCACACAAGTCTCCTAGTCACACAAGTCTCCCAGACACACAAGTCTCCCAGTCACATGCGTCTCCAAGTCACACAAGTCTCCCAGTCACACAAGTCTCCCAGTCACACAAGTCTCCAAGTCACACAAGTCTCCCAGTCACACAAGTCTCCAAGTCACACGAGTCTCCCAGTCACACAAGTCTCCAAGTCACACAAGTCTCCAAGTTACACGAGTCTCCCAGTCACACAAGTCTCCTAGTCACACAAGTCACACAAGTCTCCCAGTCACACAAGTCTCCAAGTCACACAAGTCTCCTAGACACACAAGTCTCCAAGTCACACAAGTCACATGAGTCTCCAAGTCACACAAGTCTCCCAGTCACATGAGTCTCCCAGTCACACAAGTCTCAAAGTCACACAAGTCTCCCAGTCACACAAGTCTCCCAGTCACACAAGTCTCCAAGTCACACAAGTCACACGAGTCTCCCAGACACACAAGTCTCCAAGTCACACAAGTCTCCAAGTCACACAAGTCTCCCAGTCACACAAGTCTCCAAGTCACACAAGTCTCCCAGTCACACAAGTCTCCCAGTCACACAAGTCTCCAAGTCACACGAGTCTCCCAGTCACACAAGTCTCCCAGTCACACAAGTCTCCAAGTCACACGAGTCTCCCAGTCACACAAGTCTCAAAGTCACACAAGTCTCCCAGTCACACAAGTCTCCAAGTCACACAAGTCACACAAGTATCTCAGTCACACAAGTCTCCTAGTCACACAAGTCTCCCAGACACACAAGTCTCCCAGTCACATGCGTCTCCAAGTCACACAAGTCTCCCAGTCACACAAGTCTCCCAGTCACACAAGTCTCCAAGTCACACAAGTCTCCCAGTCACACAAGTCTCCAAGTCACACGAGTCTCCCAGTCACACAAGTCTCCAAGTCACACAAGTCTCTCAGTCACACAAGTCTCCCAGTCACACAAGTCTCCCAGACACACAAGTCTCCAAGTCACATGAGTCTCCCAGTCACAGAAGTCACACGAGTCTCCCAGTCACACAAGTCTCCCAGTCACACAAGTCACACAAGTCTCCCAGTCACACAAGTCTCCCAGTCACACAAGTCTCCCAGTCACACAAGTCACACAAGTCTCCCAGTCACACAAGTCACACAAGTCTCCCAGTCACACAAGTCTCCCAGTCACACAAGTCTCCCAGTCACACAAGTCACACAAGTCTCCCAGTCACACAAGTCTCCTCTCCCACAAGTCTCCCAGTCACACAAGTCTCCAAGTCACACAAGTCACATGAGTCTCCCAGTAACACAAGTCTCCCAGTCACACAAGTCTCCAAGTCACACGAGTCTCCCAGTCACACAAGTCTCCCAGTCACACAAGTCACACAAGTCTCCCAGTCACACAAGTCTCCAAGTCACACAAGTCTCCCAGACACACAAGTCTCCAAGTCACACAAGTCACATGGGTCTCCAAGTCACACAAGTCTCCCAGTCACATGAGTCTCCCAGTCACACAAGTCTCAAAGTCACACAAGTCTCCCAGTCACACAAGTCTCCCAGTCACACAAGTCTCCAAGTCACACAAGTCACACAAGTCTCCCAGACACACAAGTCTCCAAGTCACACAAGTCTCCCAGTCACACAAGTCTCCAAGTCACACAAGTCTCCCAGTCACACAAGTCTCCAAGTCACACAAGTCTCCCAGTCACACAAGTCTCCCAGTCACACAAGTCTCCAAGTCACACAAGTCACACAAGTCTCCCAGTCACACAAGTCTCCAAGTCACACAAGTCTCCCAGTCACACAAGTCTCAAAGTCACACAAGTCTCCCAGTCACACAAGTCTCCAAGTCACACTTGGAGACTTGTGTGACTGGGAGATGTGTGTGTCTGGGAGACTTGTGTGTCTGGGAAACTTGTGTGACTTGTGTGACTGGGAGACGTGGTAAATACACAGGTCACAACATGTTTACAGGAACGTTTGGGAGTTGTATTTTGATTGTATTTGGAGTATATTTCCTGACTGTAGTGAACTAGGCTAGATGTCTTCCCCACTTCCAGTGATGAAGCTAAGCTAGGCTAACGGTCCAGGCGTTCCCTAAGCCCAATGCATGCAGAGAGACGAAAAAGGTATGTATCTTCTTGTCTAACTCCAGGGAAGATGTTAAATAAGCTAATTTCCCAAAATGTTGGAGTTTTCCTTTAACAATTGTGTGTATTGAGCCGTACTGTATGCATTGTACCCATTCTGCAATCTGTTAATAAAGTTTTCAATCAATCAATCAATCAATCAATCAATCCATAATAGTAACTGTATGACGACCGTAAGTAAGAGGGTAAGTTAGGTATAATGAATTGAAAATGGGGGACCCTGATGGAAACAAGACAAACGTCTTTCTCAGGTCTGCATCCCCTTAACAATTGTATGTATTGAGCCGTACTGTATTGTACCCATTCTGCAATCTGTTAAATAAAGTTTTCATTCATTCATTCATTCATTCATGCCCCTAACGCCCCATGGGCAGATGAATTAATGTCCCCATCATGCAGGGGCCTGGTTGTTATCACCACCGCTGCATGCGTGCCTCCTCCCTCGGTACCCATAATTGTAATTTAATTGTTACTATGTCTAAACTAGCTATTATCTCCGCAAATGGTGTATGGGTTTTATTCCTGTGTATCATCACCGAGTAATTCAGTATTATAAACAGGTTTGACAGCCCTGTAGTTTTTCTGCCAGGCTAAACAATGCACTAATGGTGTCTTTGCGGTTCTAATTGGCCCCGTTAGTTTTAAGGAGACGGAAGGGAAGACTTCTTGATAGTAGCCTCAACAACAGCAGCAGCAGGCAGCTGTGTGTCATGGTCTAGTTCTAGTCTATACATGGCAGTTCTGTTCCCTCGTCCAAACATAATCTATTTGCAATTGATGAGTCAACATGATTGGAATTCATACCCCTGGCACCGGACCACAGCATCGCAGTTAACGGCGCAAGGCAAGTGACAAGTCTATGCCTGGTTCTCACTCCTGTTGCTGCTACAAGTCATCATGATGTGTGTATGAAGCAATAAGGCATATAGCTACAGGAGGTCGAAGTATTTCCCCAGTTGAAACCTCAAGAAAACCGCTGCATACCCATGCATGTGGTGCGGGTGGATCACCTTAAGTTGACTTCTAAACCGTGTCTGTTCAAATGTGATTGATTGAAATGTGAATGTGTTTTGAATGAAGACAATACAATACAATACAGAGAGGAACCGTGTCATGCGTAATGTTATATCAAAATGAACACCATTAAGGCCACTGCATGTTCAGTTCTAATAACATTTAAATGTAAATAATAAAAAAAAGCCCAAGTTATCACGTCTTACCTTCAGAGTTTGAAGAGTCCCATGGTATGTCTCGAAACTATGACAATGTTGGAACTGCGCGCTGAGATTATAGCTAAGGCGCAAGGTGCGAAAAAAAACTCCGAAACACCTATTTGAATACGAAAAGTGGCAACAAAAAAACGCGTCCTGGGGGTGGAGGAGAGAAGCGAGATGATTCATAAAACATGTATGTAGATGATCATAATGTTTTCAATAACCTATAGGCTCCGCTGGCGCTGCACGTTTCACAGCGCGACAGTCTATGCGCACACAGCCTATCGCAGCCAATGGCACAGCCTACACTCCGATACAAGTTCTGGATGCCTGCTGGCCTGGTACAGTTATTGTTGCAGCTACAGCTGGATCCCCAACCCCGCGGCTCTGTGTCAAGCAAGCGGCAGTATCGCTTGGACTTCCGGTCGGAGTTCTTCCAGAATAAAGGCTCTCTAATAATCGGCTCTGACAAAAACGGAATAAAGTATTGTAGCATTGATTGATTGATTGATTGATTGAAAACTTTATTAACAGATTGCAGAATGGGTACAGTACAGTACAGCTCAATACACACAATTGTTAAGGGGATGCAGACCAGAGAAAGACTTTCGTCTTGTTTACATCAGGGTCCCCCATTTTCAATTCATCGTAACATATGACATATGACATACAGATAGACAGTACTGCTACACATCTATACATTTATGACATACCAGATTTGCAAATACAGTACTGTTTGTGATACGAAAAGAGTCCAGAGAAAAGGTATACATTTGACGTAGAAACTGTACATTGGAGGAGGTTGGGTAGGTGGGGGGGGGGGGGGGGTACTGTACATTGGAGGTGGTTGGGTGGGTGGGGGGGGGGGGTTGGGTAGGAGTGGGGGGAGGTTGGGTAGGAGGGGTGGGTGGGGGACACTGTACAACTGTACAAGCAAAACTGTACATTGGAATATTGACAAGACCATACTTGGTATTTCTTACTGTACATTGGAGGGGGTTGTGTTAGGACATTTACAGGGGCCAGTTTCGAATTGCAGTCTCCCGTAGGTGTTCTTTGAGAGTGTTTTTGAAAGTGGGTAGTGATTCACATTCCTTTACAGCTTTGGGTAGGGCGTTCCACATTGATGTGGCATAATTGCGAAACGTGTTTAGTCCCTTGTTTGAGCCGAATCTGGGTTTAACATGATTTGTGGAGCTCCCTCTGGTGTTGTGATCGTGGTATTCACTGACCTTTGGGAAGTATTTTGACATGTACATGGGTACCTTGGTCGTGTAGTGTATCTTGTAGACCAGGCCCATTGCAAGTTGCTGTACTCTGTCGTCTACTCTAAGCCATCCTAGGTTGTCAACATGTGCAGGGGTGAGGTGGGTTCTAGGAGTAAGGTCAAGCAGTAGTCTGACCAGTTTGTTTTGTGATGTTTGTAATTTAGTTTTTAGCGCCTTTGAGGTGCTTTGGTACCATGAGGTGCAAGCATAATCGTAGTACCCTTGAATGAGTGCTCCTGCTAGAGTCTTCAGGGTATTCTTGTGTTAAATGTAAGTAATAATATGATTGAATATAACTGCACTTTAATTGTTCCATAAGAGGGCGCTATATGCGTAAGGAGACGCAGCTATAGCAGCTGACGTCAGGTAGCAGGTATAAGGGAATGTTCCCTCCCCCTCTGTCTCTCTCACTCTAGCTCTCAAGGAGAGCATGTCTCGTGGTGGAAATGTACATATGAAATAAACCACGCCAGTTAAGACTAAAGAGGACCTCGTTGTCATGACCAGTTATTTTGCTCCCCAGGTGACTCTGTCAACACTTGTTTACCAGTGAGGAGATCCGGTACAGGAATCTAGTTCGTTGGTTGATTTTTTTTTATTACATTGGATGCCATTTTGTCACAGGAAAGATTTGCCTCTAGGATGGAACCTAGGTATGTAATTTCATCTTTTCTTGTGACAATATTGTCACCCACTGTAACTGAGAAGCCGTCGGTCTTGCTGAGTTTGTTATTTGAACCGAAGAGAATGGACTCTGTTTTACCCATGTGTAATGATAGTTTGTTATCAGCGAACCAGGTGCAGATTCTGCCGAGTTCCGAGCTGAGGGTTTTTTCAACCTGTAACTTGTTCTTGTCAGAGACCAGCAGGACTGAGTCGTCCACAAACAGGAACAAGTTGAGTCACAAGCTGACGACATGTCATTTGCATAAATTAGGAACAGTAGCGGTCCTAGTATGCTTCCTTGTGGAACACCACAGCTCACATCCCCTCCAAATTCCTCAGAGACTCAGCAGCAGCCATCACCCCAGTCATCACACACATAATAAACCTCTCCATAAAACAGGGACACGTCCCCAAGGACTTCAAAATTGCGAGAGTAACACCCCTGCACAAAAAGGGCAGCAAATTAGACCCGGGTAACTACCGCCCTGTTTCTATCCTTACATCCATCTCGAAAGTCATGGAAAAAATAGTATACGAACAGATCGAAAAGTACCTTGTGGAAAAAAATCTAATCTACGAATTCCAATCTGGCTTCAGAACATCCCACTCCACTGACACATGCCTTCTCTACTTGAACGACCACATCAAACAAGAGGTGGACGCGGGCAAATACTGCGGCATGGTCATGCTGGACCTACAAAAGGCCTTCGACACTGTCAATCACACCATTCTGATTGACAAGCTAAAAGCAATTGGTTGATAGTTTATCAGTGAGCTGGATACAATCCTACCTGGAGGGGAGGGAACAGATGGTGGAAGTAAACGGTACCCTATCCCCCCCCCTCACAGTGAGCTGTGGTGTTCCACAAGGAAGCATACTAGGACCGCTACTATTCCTAATTTATGCAAATGACATGTCGTCAGCTTGTGACTGCAACTTGTTCCTGTTTGCGGACGACTCAGCCCTGCTGGTCTCTGACAAGAACAAGTTACAGGTTGAAAAAGCCCTCAGCTCGGAACTAGGCAAAATCTGCATATGGCTCGCCGACAACAAACTATCATTACACATGGGCAAAACAGAGTCCATTCTCTTCGGTTCAAATAACAAACTCAGCAAGACCGACGGCTTCTCGGTTACAGTGGGTGACAATATTATCACAAGGAAAGATGAAATTACCTACCTGGGTTCCATCCTAGAGGCTAATCTTTCCTGTGACAAAATGGCATCCAATGTAATAAAAAAAAGTCAACCAACGAACGCGATTCTTGTACCGGAT